>NC_139027.1:140574352-141126467 GCF_964662115.1 Mustela nivalis | reverse complement strand
CCTCGGCCTAAAAACATCTGCTTTTCCGGGCAGCCTGCAACAGCGGCACGGATGGGAAACGAACACTGAACCGCAGAGAAGATTCCATTTACCACACGGAAGTGAGTGTCCAGTGTTGTGCTGCCAATAAAAGTGAGGAGAGGGGCTCCTCCCGGGAGACCCCAGGAGTCTGACACTACGGCCGCCCCCCGCTCTCGGAGGCAGATTCCTCTCAGCCTGCCCTGCCAACGGGTGTCCGTCCCCCTCCTCAAGGCCAACTGCAGGAAGCGTCATCGGGTTCCGCCAGGTTGCCCGGCATCCGGACCCACCTTGACCTGAAACCCCCGGGACCACCAGCCCGCTTCGGGAGGCCCCGCCGGCGGCTCTCAGATGAGACGAGGGCCTGTGTCCCAGGCCTTCTGGGTCTCCGTGGGGATTTCTCACTCTGGGCTATCACCTTCCTTCAGCGGAATGGGCGTCATTTTCCCGTCCTGCCCCTCACCAGCCCCCACCCCGTGTCCGTTCTGAAGAGTGTCCGTGAAGACCGAACGGGGACCTCATGTGGGGTCAGAGCATCACAGGGGTCCTTTGCTCCAGAAGCCGCACTGATATTAAAGGCCCTCGGGGTCCCTTGCACCCGCGTGGGGCCCCTTTCACAAGACAGTGTTGCCTTGGCCTCGCAGTTGCCAAAGGTACGTGTTCAGGCCATCCCGGCACCTGGGGTTATTGCTGTGGGTGTTTCGCTGTGGTGGTTCCCGGACTGAAGCTGGTCCTGAACGGAAGCTCCCTTCCCTTCCTGGCTTTGCACCACCCGAGATGACAGGACGGGAAGCAGTGGGACCTGTGCTCCGTGGCCACTGGAACATGTCACGACACACCTGGGGGCTCCCACAACGAGACTCCTCCTCCCGCTGCTCGGAGGGCGGACGTCCTGACCCCGGGTCGCAGCGGGGCTGCTTCCTTCGGGAGCCCGGAGGGGACCCGTCCTCGCCACGTCCCGCAGGTCGCTCCAGACTTCGCCGTCATCTTCACACGGCTTCCCCTCTTCTCCCTGTGCCGTGGACTCCGTCTGGTTCATCTCTTACAAAGACCCCCGTCCTGTGACCTCAGGCCCAGCCAGGAAGCCCGGGACGACCTCATCTTGAGACCCTCAGTTCCGCGCTCAAAGGCTGTTTCTCCAACTGACGCAACATTCACGGATGCTGGTTGGGGGGGGTGGGGGGTACGGGTGGGTCCGACGCCACCTGGAGCCTCGTTGCCTCGGTGCTTAGTCTTCTCGCAGGGAAGAGGCCAACAAGAGGACGGAAGCCGTGAGCAGGCACAGGCGTGAGCAGGCACAGGCGTGAGCAGGCACTGGCGTGAGCAGGCACAGGCGTGAGCAGGCACAGGCATGAGCAGGCACAGGCGTGAGCAGACACAGGCGTGAGCAGACACAGGCGTGAGCAGGCACAGGCGTGAGCAGACACAGGCGTGAGCAGGCACAGGCGTGAGCAGGCACAGGCGTGAGCAGGCACTGGCGTGAGCAGGCACAGGCATGAGCAGACACAGGTCGTCGAGCAGACTCGCGAGAGGGGTGAGTGGACAGCGGGAGAGAGAGGCTCCCGCGGCCGGACAGAATCATTCGCAGGGCTTTTAGTTGTTACTAGGGCTGGAATTTCCCTCACTTGGGGCAGAAAGTTGGGTTTTGCACCTTTTCCTCCAACCTGGTCGGAGGTTCCTGCCACGGCGTCCGCCATGCTGGTTCGGCCCGGTTTGGTGTGGCTTCCGGGGACGCGCTGCCAGGACGGGCGTTTGACCTCCCTGTCACAGGCCCTGGAAGGAAGGCTTCTCCCTGTGCTGCTGTGCCTGCGTGGGGGTCTTCTGTCCTGTAACCTAGCGCCCCCTAAGAAAGCCCACGGCAGGCAAGGGAGCGGACCGTCCACACCGTAAGGCTGATTACGCTTTTGCCCCTTCTGCGCGCACACCGCCCGTGGCTTCTGTGAGGACTTCCCCGTGGTGGTCTGGGCGGGACGTGCCTAATTGCGGGTCTGAGATGTCTCCCCCCAGTGTCCACCCCAGCCGCGTTCCTGGGAGACCCAGGCCTCACGCAACTATGTGACTGTGCCCCACAGGTCTGTCTCTTTGGGGCCATCACCCACCACACCACGGGGCCCGAGAGAAGGCGGCTCCTTCCCGCACGGACGGAGAGGCTGCCACGGAGGAGTGCGGCACCTGAGGTTTCGGCGACATTTGACTTTTCCTGGAGTGTTTTAACAGCCCTCTGGTGGCTTTCTTAGTTGCTTCCAATCAGGATGTAATTATGAAGAAACGGAACGAACGTTTTCTTCTTTAGAAAGTTCCTGCCAAAACGCACACAAGAACCAGGGACATTGGCCTGAGAGATGTCAGCTCGGAACGTTTCCCAACTATTCCAGATTACGTCTGTCCTTAGAGCCACCGTATCGACGACACTGGAAAGATCAGAGTCATTACTTCAGAGTCACGCCTTTTCTTCAAAGTATTCAGACTCTGCGCTTCTGTCAGCTTCTACCTTCACCGCGTCTCTCAGCGTACCCCAGGTTGGGAGTTTCTCTTTCTCTCTTTCTTTTTTTAAAGATTTTATTTATTTACTTGACAGACAGAGATCACAAGCAGGCAGAGAGGCAGACAGAGAGAGAGGAGGAAGCAGGCTCCCCACTGAGCAGAGAGCCCGACGCGGGGCTCGATCCCAGGACCCTGGGATCATGACCTGAGCTGAAGGCAGACACATAACCGAACGAGCCACCCAGGAGCCCCAGGATGGGAGTTTCAATAAAGCTAATGTGTCGCTTGCAAAGTGTCGGCAAGATGACCCTCCTTCCGCCAAGCGACCGAGGCTAAGCCAACGGTAAGGACATTGCGGGTGTCCACAAGGCCAGCTGTGCTGAGACCAGAGCCGCTGGGACCATCTTGTTCTTTTATGTCTTTTGACTTGATTTTCGCTGTGTTTTTTGAAGATCTCTTCACAGGATTCACCGGGGTGTTGTTATTTTTCCCCTTTGTGTGGTGTCGGAAACTCTGCCTCGAGGTGTGGGTCGGCAAGGCACATAGCGTGGCTTGGTGTGGGTTCTGGACATGTCATCGAGAGCTTCCGGAAGGCCGTCTGCCTCCCTCGGGGCAGTGGGGTGAGTGGCAGTGGCTGCCAAGCATTGCCGGAATGCACCGGAACATTCCCAGCAGGAGAGGCGCCGGGCGAAGATTCTCTTCTGCACAAAGGCGAGCCCACCCACTCAGCCTGCGAAGTAAAACCAGGGACCGAAGTCCTAGGAAAGCCTCACGTGTTTCTACTAACGAGCACGGCCTCTTCCAAGGGAATTTCCTGAGTGGATGTGTTACCTAACCCTCCGTCGACCTCACAACACAGAGGTAGGGGAGGTAAAAGACAAGATTATTTAGAGGAACATTCTCTTGCTTCTGAGCATAGACCTAGAATCCTAATGAGATACCCGCAAGCCGAATGCCTGGGCACACGCACACACGCACACACACTCGTAATTAAACCGTAAGACAGACATTCACTTACCATTCGTTAATTTATTAACAAGCCATCTCTGAACGCAATTAAACTTACTAACAAATTAAAGAACAGTCAAATTAATAGATGAACAAAATCATGTTATAAAATTCAACATTCAGTTATGATTAAAAGAAAAAACCTTCTGGCAAATTAGGAATAAAAGGGAACTTCTCCAAGCAACTGTCAGACTTAGTTTTGATACGGTTACAGTCAACGTCCAGACACAATGTTCTGCTGATTATTTATTATGTACAAATAAAACCAGAGAGAATTAGCTCAGGCACAAACAAACTGCCCCTGGAACAGAGCAGGGAGCCCAGAGAGATCCTGGGAATATGGGGCTCTGGCGGGGGACAGGGTGCCCCGCGAGGCAAGTGACAAGGGCCGGGCCTTCTACATACAGTCAGACGAGCACCTCGCTGAAGGCTGTATCCTCAACGTTCTACTTTTCATCACACCCCAGAGGAAATCCAGAGTTGGCTACAAACTGAAATAATGAAAAATATGAAATGAATTCCAACAGAACGGGACAAACCTCTTTAGCGGATGATGATAGGGCTTTCTGATTTTGAATGGAGACAAGTTTCTTGAATGCGACCCAAAACAGTACAAACCACAAAGGGAATGACAGACACCACAGTGCGTCACAAGGACCTTCGAGACACCCACAAAGCACAAGATCCCTTGAGCAAAGGCAACGGCAGGCATTCTGGCGTTGTGTACCGGCCGTCCGCGCGCCGCGGCAGGGCTGTCTGGGGCATATGGAGCGAGGGGTCCTGTGAAGTCCTCAGAAGAACAAAGCGAACAAGGGATAGGAGGCCAAGGGGAGGCTCGGACACAGTCCTCAGACACGGCGACCGCTGAGCCTCAGACACCCAGCAGGACGCTCCAGCTCACGGCTAACCAAGGAAGCACCAGTGAAGGTCACAAAGTCACAGAGAGACGGCCTTCCTCACCCGTCGTGCAGTGACAAAACGTCCCGCGGCTGGGTACCGGCACGGCTGAACGCTGGAAACGTAGCCCCGCGCTCTGTCGGCGGCCGCGTCGGGGTGGTGGGCTTCGGCCGTGTGGGGTCGAAGCGGCGCGCACCCCAGCATATGTCCTCTCTTTACCCCGGGCCCCGCACGTGTCTGGAAGAAGAGCGTCTGCTCCTAAGGCTCAGGAGACGCGGCGTTCCCTGTGCTGGCAATCAGGCGGCAACGACCTAGCGGCCGCGGGCAGAGAAGAAATCAGTGACACAGCAGAGGAGAGCGCGGCGCTCCCGTGAACTGACGCACCCGTGCCGGCACGAACGCGCATCAGAAAAACGCCGAGTGAAGCGAAGAGAGAGGTGCTGGGTCCTACGAGCGATAGGACAGCCCGGGTGCACCGTTTCAGAGCTGGGTAAAAGGCGATGCTGTTCACTGCTATGGACGTGCGTGTTCATGGAAAACCAGGACTGGGCGTGATGGTCCGACCTCTGACGGCCGTGACCTCTGGAGTCAGGGACGGAGGATGAGAGGGTGAGGCAGAGGGAGGCTGGAAGAGAGGCGCCGAGTGGGGAAGAAATGAAGTCATCTGGGGTCCTGGGTGGGCGAGCATGGTTGTGCGGGGTGGTGGGGGGGTTCGTGCTCAGCAGAGGGGCTGCCCGTGTGGTCTGACAGAGAAGGCAGAGATGGGGCAAATCCCGAATTCCTCCCTCTTGTGGGCTTAAGGAGAGGGAGTATTAGAACGTGGACCTAGAATCGGAAGGACCCCAGCGTTCCGCCTGCAGCGGAGCGGCTGCGCTCTGGTTGCGGACATAAAGTCACCAGGTGGAAGGGCTAAGCCAGCGCCCACTCCCAACCCTCTCTCCTCGCACGCCTTCCGTCGGGGAGACTGAAGGAACTTCCCCAGCCTCCTTCGCAGCTAAAGGCTGGAGGATTCAGAACTGGCCAAGGAGGAACACTGCCGGCAGCCCTAGGGAACACAGAAGAAAGAGACATTTTCTCCCTGGCTCCTCCGCTAAACTCTGGACGGGATTTTGGAGCTCCCGCAGCCCTCTTGTGACATCGAAGGGAAGACGACAGGAACGGACAACTGCACAGAGCACCCGGCCAGCTCTGGACCCCACTTCCACCCATCCTAAGTAGGAGAATCGAACCTCCCTATTGATTGTTCCTCTGATGATAGAGCATGTTAAGTAACGCCCTCACTTTAGGGAAGAGGTGGTGTGCTGGACAGTTACCCAAGTGCCCACAGAACCCACGTAAGGCTGAGCGGCTGGACACGGCGTGCGGAAGCAGACGGGCGCCGCCTCCATTCCACGCCCAGTCTCTCTCTCCCTCAGCACAAATTCTCAGGACAGGTTTCCAACTCTGATCTCCAACGGTGACTATGTTCTGCTCACAGCACATCTCTGACCACTGGAGACTTTGGTTCGAGGGGTCTGTTCAAGAGGAGAGAGTCTGGAAGGTCACCCCAAGAAATGCCCAGTGCGCGTCGGGCTGTGTGGGCTTCGTTTGGAGCACTTTGCAAGGCTTCCCACGCTCCCGGCTGCCTCTCCCTCCCCCAGCCCCAGGCTCAGCAGGAAAGTCAGAGCAGAGATCATCAGCCTAGAGAGAGGAACCCTCTGTTAGTAATTACGAGCAAAACAATTATAAAATATTCTCAGTATACAAGGTAATATTTTCTACTGACACAATCTACTCCCCAAATCCACTTTAAACAGCAAATATTTTTGCTTTACTTCCAATGTTAAGTACCTTCTTCCTCCTTATCTTTGACCTCACCATGATTAAAGCCGCTCCAGGATTCTATTTAAAAACCTCACTGTGACACGTTCAACAGAAAGACGACCTCACCGTCCCACAGGCGCCACAGTCTTCCGGCGGGGTTCGGCCACCGTGTTCCGCCCCCGATAAACCAACACTCAGAAAACGCTTGTTTGAAATGATTCCATTGTCATTCGTAAGTGGGGCTGGGCTCCTCCAGGCACACAGAGTGAACACGGCCAGACCCAGACCGTGGACGACTTCCACGCCGCGCCTCTCACACGCCGTCTTCCAGCCCGACCGTGCGCCACGCTTCCTCTCCACCGTGAGCCGCGGCCGTCGTGGGGGTCAGAACCGCGTCCCGGGGGCAGGGGAGCGCGGGAGCTTCCGCAAGCTAAAGAGTGCGGGCCGAAAGCCGGCTGCGCGTCCCTGGGAGCGTAAATCAGAATTCTCCCCAGATCATGTGTCCTTCGCTTGTCCGGCCTCCCCGGGGCTCTCAGACCCCCGGCAGAGCGTGCGGAGTCTCTTGTCTCCACCGGAAAACCCCACCTGGTGGTCTCGCCCGCATCCTCTGAGCCCACCGCGGGGCGCACCGATGGGGACAGGATACTCGCACACCAACCGTCGAGCGGTCAGGGCTGGTTTTTTTGTTTGTTTGTTTGTTTTGTTTTGTTTTGTTTTGTTTCCAAGGCACCACGCTGGTCACTGGGCTCACCTCGCTCCTGGACCGTCACAAGAGCCGTACAGAGTGTGTTCTTCCTCGTCCTGTCATCGTCATTGTAAATTATTATTCGTATCATCACCTGCATTGAACAAACAAGAAACGTAAACTCAGAGACGGACCCAGGCACGAATGAGCTCCGTGTCTTTCACCTGCAGAACATTGAGAAAGTCACTGCTTCTGGCTGACCCCAGATCCAGCCGGAGCCACCCCACACCTATGTCATGGAAAGGGAAACTAGAAAGTGGAGACCAGGGGCTTGAAAAAGGTGGTCACCAGCTTCACAGCTCGAGTCACTGCCTCCCTGGGGAGCCAGAGCCCCCGCACGCGGGCCGTCAGCACCGAGGGGGATTCGTCAGCCGGGGGTGAAAACCCTGCGGAGGGGCCTGGCCAGAGCGTGACAGTCCGACTCCTCGACCTTCCATCTGGAGCCTCCGTGGGCTCTGGCTGTAGCCCCTCTCTGACCTTCAGAGCACCCGCCTCCTCTTCCCGAACAGCGGCCGCCGGCTTCTGTCTTGACGGAACCAACAATCTCAGAAGAGTCTGCAGACGGGCTGCTCGGGAGTAAACTTGTAAAATCAAACTCATTTCGCTTCCCCTTTTTCTCTCAGTGACCCCGTAACTTGGTTGGAAAGGGTCCCCTCTACAGTAAATGCCACACTGGTCCCCAGCGCAAGGGGAACGGCAGAGCAGCTCCGCGCATCAGGCCGCGCTCCGGGGGAGACCCCTCTGGGGGCCGCTTGCGCCGAGGGGACAGGGACTCCCCCATGTGGGAGCCAGTGCGAGGGACAAGTCCAAATGCACAGGGAAGGTGAGTGTGATGCTTCCTCCGTACACCAAGGGAAACCACCACGGAGCAACCCCAGAAGCCAAGTGAACTCCCCAGATCAGACTTCGCGGGAACGGCCAAGAGCTGGGGCCGGGAAGCCGTGCGGTCGGTGTTGGCTCACATGACAGCCCCAAACTCTCCCCTCCTGACCTCACTTCTTTTCAGGTCTCTGCCTAAACGTCGCCTCAGCCCAGCAAGACCCTGAGTGGGGCATCTCTCTCTCGCGCCTGTCACCGGTCCTTGCTCAGGATCCCGGTCCCTCCTCCGGAACGCAAGACCCCGGAGAACCGGCTCTCCTGGCACCTGCCGCTCTGTCTGCAGCCCTCAGAGCAGTGCCTGGTGCCCCCCAGGCTTTCCACACACACCTGGGGAGCCCATAAGTGAATCGTAAAGAAAACGGGGTTTGCGAGCCCAAGAACCACGTGCAGATCCCAGTGACGAGAGGGACACGGTGAGCCACGCACAGCACCATGCACAGCACCACGTGGCAGCACCACGTGGCAGCAAGTGGAGGGTGTGCCTCGAGCAGATTCACACCTGCAGCTGCGCGACGTCCTCAGGACGGCCCTGGGAGCAAGGGCCAGCGCCCCAGTTTCCAGCTGAGGCTGCAGAAGCTCGTCAGGGCTGTGGGGCTCGCTCAGGACGTGGCAAGACTGCAGAGCCTGCGGCAGAAAGTGGACTTGGATCGGAGTCTGTTTACCTCCAGTGTGTGACCTCCCCCCGCCCCGGCCACCCCAGGCTCTGCCTTCTCCACCTGGGGAGGGAGGACTTTAGGCAGGTTTGAGAGCGTCTCATGATTTCTGCAATACTTTCCCAAGGTTCCAGTTGCTTTTGTGTCTCCACTCCGTCCTGGGAGAAGGTCACAAAACCCCAGCTGCTCTGAGGTTCTGGGGACACGTGCCCCAGTGTCCCCCGAGACGCCCCCGCCAGCATGTCCAGGGAAGGCACGGCAGTGGGAACGGCGCAGCGAGGTGGAAACCCCGCTTGTGTACGGGGGAATCGGATTTAATAAAGGGATCATTTCACAGCTGTGACTTTTCAAAAGCGGACGAAACTCTGTGTGATGTAATTTGACTGACGGTTTTGCAATACGGTTCCCAGATCCTTCGCGCGAGACCCACGTATGCGCTGGGCCGGATCTCTCGAAGCCTTCGCAGCAACAAAGCCCAAGGACCCCGCAGATCCAGGAAACGTTACAATTGTCTTTCCCCCTTGATGCTAGCTCGTTAGGTTCCTCCTCTTTCTCTCTTGGAAAAAACAAACAAACAAACTCATCTATCATAATCTCAAATATATTTTTTTAAATGTAATTTCTGAGAAAGGTTTTTGCTTTGGCTTAGTTTTTGGCTTGAGGAACACAGCCGTGCTAATGCCTAAGCACGGTTCCCACGTGCGTCTGGGTGGATGCAAGGTCGCCGCACCCCTCCCCGCCTCCTTCCACCTCCCACCCCCTCCTGCCTGCCCCCCAGGATGAGACGGGCAGACGCCTCGTGGAGACCCCAGCCCTGGTCTCCAAGACTCTGGAATTTTCAAGGCCTTAATAGTCTCCAACTTCTCACCACTCAATTAACCTTTTATGAGTTAAGATTTTCTCACCCAATATTCCAGATTTATTTTTCTCCCTAGAGAGCATGTGTGCACAGTGGTACTAATGATATGACCATATGTTCAAAACAAATAGCTAATTTGAAGCATTGTTGCCCGAGAAACATAGGCCAATGTGTTTTTCCACTCAATTATGCTTTTCCATAAATACTTGAGCTTCGTTTTCCTCTAGGCTTAATTACAAAAAACCATCTAACTTGCCCTATGCGTTTCCAGAGTCAAACCAGTAGACTTTCTCTCTCTCTATATATATTTTCCCCCATATTTTGAGCTGTCCCCTGAGGCCAGATTCCCAAGGCTAAAGGACATGAAGCCTTAAAACCCTTTAATTTTTTATTTTTTTAAAATTTTTATTATATTTTATTATTTATTCATTTTTAATTTTATTTATTTATTTCATTTTTAAAAGATTTTATTTATTTATTTGACAGAAAGATCATAAGTAGGCAAAGAGGCCTTAAAACCCTTTAAAGTACAGTGACGCACAAATGTCGTTGGTAAGGATGTAAAGTGATACGCCACTCTGGGAAATATTTGGTTCTTTGCAAGCAGGCGCACCCACCACACACCCCAGCCACGGCCCTCTGAGACACTCACTCAGCCCAGGGAAATGAAAATAGATACTCACGCCAAATCCTGTACATCCGCGTGCCTGACAGCCTTATTTCTAACAGCCAGACAGAGGACACAATCCAGATGATTCTCCGTGGACGCGTGGTTCCACGGGTCCCCCACACCGGGACACGGACGCGGGCGCGGGTGTCGCCTGTGGGCTTTGTGTGCAGGTGCGGGGAGCCAACCCCAAGACACGACTCTGCAGTCCCATCGTCACGCAATGTTCTTGAAAGGACGCCACGTGGACACGGAGGGATGGGCGGTTTCTGGCGCGGGGGCTGGGGGAGCAGGAGGGCGAGGCGGTGACGGCAGCACCGAGGGGTCGCCTGCCGGGGGAAAGGCTGGCCACGCGGGTGCTGGGCCGCCGCTGTGCTGCCGGCCGCTCTGAGCTGTGGCCCCACAAGCGCTTCCCGTAGGGCAGCACAGCGGCCGCCTCCGAATCTGCCCCTTGGCTAAGGCTTGTTTTGAACCGAAGGCAACTGAGAAGAAGGAGCAGCAATGATTCTGGGCCCTCCTCTATTGGCCGAAAACAGGACACAAGCTGGTCCCCCCCTCGCCCCTCTGCCAGGAAGGATGGAAGATGCCAGACGCACGAGTCTAGAGCCTGCGGGCCCAGAGCCTCCCCCGAGGACCCGACACGACAGATCTGACCGCGTAACCCTCTCCTCCCTCCGGAGCCCCCTCCCCCCGTACTGCCACGCCGCGTCCTGCCCCAGCATCTCCAGTTCCTTTCCTGCCGCCTTGTTACCTCTCTACAGGGTGTAGGTGCTTGTGTTACGATGTTCGAGAAGGAGCCCACGTTCTAAGCACCTGTGAGTCTCCAGGCCTCCCTGGCGGGGGATGGGAGGCTGGCCGGTCTCTGCTCGTTTCCCTCCTGGCGATCTGTCTTTCGTGTCTCACTCGCCAGCCGAGGGACCCGAGGCAGGTGGCGGAAAAGGAGCTTCGCCCTACTACGTCACCATGGGAGGAAACCGGACACGAGAGTACGTAGGGTATGCCTGCATTATTCCTTACAACCGCACATGGATTCACAATTACCCCCCGAAAATCAATTAAAAAATGCACTGTCAAATCGTTTTCTAAAAGGAAATAGCAAATTTTGCGACCAGACAACAATTGGCAAGGCAAGCTGCAGAACGAAGTCAACGTTAGTCTTTAAGGAGCGACATCGGCATCTGTCTCTAGCAGAGCCTTGGAAAGCGCGTCCTTAAACCCAGCAGCGAGTTCTAACCAGAGGCAGAGGATTCCATCTGGATAGTCCCACAGCTTCCTAACTCTGCTCCAGGCCAAGGAACTAATTCAAACTGGGTGTTAATGTTTGATCCGAAATCAAGTGTTACCTCTCCCAGGCACCATTTGCATTTCATTGTGAGGTTGAAAGGGAAGCCAGAGAAACTTCTAGTGGAACCAAAGCAGGTGGAAACATCTCCTTCTCAGTGCCTCTCCGCCCGGCGCCGGCGACTGTCACGGCCGCCGACCCCATCCGTGCTGGCCTGTCTGAATCCGGTGCCGGGCACGGCCCCTCCAGGTTGGACTAGAGGCTCGCCACCTGAGGGTCTTGCTGGGAGGCGGTGGCGTCTGTCCGCTCTGCGGCTCGCCCCAAAGGCTGCGGCGTGGTCTCCCCGCTGGAGAGTCCTTGTCATTCTTGTCACTCCAGCCTCGTGTGCCGGGGGTTCGATACGGAAGATCAGGTTGGAAGCCGATGCTTTGATTGTCTTTGATGTTTTCAAAGGCAGGAAAGACTGTCATCTTTTCGAGTGGCACTCAGCCCTGGGTAGAGAACGTTTCTGATTTCTAGAGTGTCTATCAGAGGCAATTATACCCTGATTGACCCGTTTGGCATTAAAATGTCTCCTAACACTTTGCTCCCAGATTGGGAAATGAAGATCTTATTTCTATTCTTCGGCTCGAGTCTGTCTGCTTTGAGAGTTCACCAGAGTTCTAAACTTGGGGGATGAAAAGCACCAGATGGTGTGTATATATATTTTTTTCTGCACAGCTGACATTTTCAAAATCAATGTTTTAAGCCCAACAAAGAGAATGCAGAATCTTGACTTGACTTCAACCACAGGTACGAGACATGGCCAAGGTGTCCCCGTGGCACGTGCTAGAGGCGCAGGGGTAGAAAATGACAGAGAGCTTGGCCACAGAGAGCTTCCAGTTTGGTGTGCGTGGGACTGAGGCCATGGGGAGGTGACTCTTGCGACACACGGCGTGACCCGTGGGACCTAACCTGGGCTCCCGGCCCCGCAGCCTTGACACGTAATAGCAATCCATGGGGGAGAATCATGCCTCTTCAACACGAATTTGTCCTCCGTTATTATTCGGGATGGCCTTTTCTCCTGCGCGGGCACGGCTTTGCTCACATCTGGAGCCTGCTTTCTTATGGGGGCATTTCCATGTGGCAATCTTGTCATTCTAAATTATAACCCAGCTCCCGTGGACAAAGACGCCGAGCTTTAACAAAGGTCCTTGTTTATGGGGCGCCTGGGTGGCTCAGTGGGTTAAAGCCTCTGCCTTTGGCTCAGGTCATGATCCCAGGGTCCTGGGATCGAGCCTCACATCAGGCTCTCTGCTTGGCCAGGAGCCTGCTTCCTCCTCTCTCTCTCTGCCTACCTCTCTGCCTACTTGTGATCTCTGTCTGTCAAATAAATAATCTTTAAAAAAACAAAACAAAACAAAATAAAAAAAAAAACAACGGTCCTCGTTTAGATCGGGGAAGACAACGGATGTCGGCGCATGAGTTACCACGGTCCCCCCCCCCCCGCAGCACGGGGGCGTCCCTGTCCTTCTCTCTGCAGAGGCCACCAGCCCTCTGAGAGGTGTCGACGCTTTCCCTTTTGCGCCTCCTGTTCTCTTTCTTCGCGTGCGTATGTATCCCTGACACACGGGATCATTTTGCGTGTTTTCCCTGTCATTAAATTAGCATATCCGGTTGCAGAGATCGCTTGAAGCTGCTTTTTCTCCCACGCCACGTTACAATGTGGATGTTTTTTCAGATGTCTTGGCACTGATGCGCTCTAGGTGGTCGGAAGCAGGTGTGGTCACACTTTCTCCTGAGGGACCTGGAGGAAATCCTTTAGGCTCCCTGGAGCGTCCCTTACGCCGTGGAGAGGTTGCTGACCTCCCTTTGGCAATATTCCACCATATACCGTACTTTGTATCCATTTCCTCATTTCTTAGTCACTCTCTACTTTCAGTCATAAAAACGCAATAATAAGCACAAGCGCATGCTGTGTCCTTGTGCTTGTGTCAGAGATTTTAGGGCATACGCCTTGCAGTGAGTTGTTGGAGTGCTTCCTCCGAGCGCTGACACCAACCCCACTGCATAGTAGACTTCACGTGCGGAAAAATACAGATATTGTTGGGTTTATACCGGCCAGCACACGGGGGCGAGGAGAAGGGGCGTTTGTGTGCTCACTTCTCCGTCCGCGGCGGGGTCGGTGCTAGTGTGTCGCCGCAGCAGTACGGACACGGTGCTGCGGGATCCAGCCCCTTAGTCACTCCTCCGGGACCACCCGTCCACGGAAAACTCCTTGTGCCTCACATCGGGAAGACCCTTTCCCCAGCCCCGCTCTCGGACGGCAGCGCGGGTGGGTCCCCGTTGTAAAAACTTACATCTAGAGGTTTTCCTTCCTTTTTCTTCTAGCTGCTTTTGTGCTCGGTGAGAATAAAACCTGGTAACTAATTATTATTTACTGGGAAATAATTTCCCAGCCCCAGGATTGCTTTTGAGATCCCCTCGGTTTCTTCCTTGTCCTCCTGCTTCGGCACGATGAGAGCCAGGGTTTGTATTATTGATGCTGCTCAGGGCTCGTGGTACTTGTTAAGGGTACAGATTCTCGTTCTCCGACTCTGGAAGTTTCTGAGGCATTCTCTCTCTGACTGTCGCTTCCCCGACATTCTCTTTATTGTCATACCTGCATATCCGACAAGCTGTATCTCTGAACTCACTCATCTTACCCTTCTGAGCTCAACTCCTGCCTCCTCTTTTCCATTTCTATAAATACCCTGTGGTGTCTTCTGCAGAGCTCTCTAATTTGGGTGGTTTATCAGGAAAATGGAAATTAAATACCAATACCAAAACCACGGAAGACGGAAGAGAGGGGACCAGAGCTCAGGAGTCCTGATGTCCACACGCTTTTCGGAAACAGTATACAGAACGGTGGACCTTAGGTCTTGAAATTTCCATGACTCAGATTCCTCACTGCCCTCGTGGACTGTGTGAGAGCTCTCCTTCCCGACCACAGGCGACAGTGACCCTGAGGCTGGGAGGCAGCCCAACAACGAAACTGGGGGCAAAGCTTCCTCTGGGTTTTCTGGCGATGTTCTAGAGTTGGCTTGTCCTGTCCCCCTTCCTGTCGGGAAGGTCTTCACGCCCCGTCCCTGGGTGTGCGTCCAGCCTCCTTCTTGGAGCAGCACCTATGGAGTCAGGTGTGGACCGTGCTCTTCTTTCCTTGGATTTGGAGGCTGAGCTCCAACCCGCGAGGCAGCTCCCCTGGAACTGACAGGCACCACAGAAGCACCTCCGCACCGGAGTGGCCCGTCTCTCTTGGGCACTTCTGCGTGTCTGCACAAACACCACCCAATGCCTGGACCTCACGCGACTTCATCAGGAGTTCCTCTCCCCACTCCCCGGAGCTCTGGGCCACAGGGGGCTGCGGCCTGGCCCTCAGTGTCCCTTTGAAGTGGTTCCGTGTGGGACATATCCAGCAGAAAGCTCTCAATCCTGTGCATTTGGAGACACTTTTCTTGTTTGATGCTGTTGTAGGTTTTCCTGCGTTTAGTGTCTTTGCTCCTTTCAGTAGGAATTTGGTAAGTGAGGCAAAATCTCTAGATCAGATCTCTATTTCATCAAGACGTCTCTCTTATTTTGCGATTAGACACATAACTGGATTTTAAAGCCAGACAAGGAAACGCATCCGAGATGACCCTTCGCCCATCATTTCGGTATTTTTGGTTTGAATAATGTAAACATCGTGTCGCTAAAAAGTAATCAACCAAGGTCTCAGAATACCATGGAGATTGTTTCTGGCAGCAGAAAAATACATTAGGTTTTCATTTTCCATCAACTGAATGCTCATTTAGAAGAAAAATGGAGTGTTTACTCTGAAACTACATATCATTAGGCAGATATTTTTGGACATTTGAATCCGAAGTACATTTGTAAGAATTCTGCGCCCAGACGCAAACCCATATGGTTCGATGGTTATTTGCTTTTGGCGTGCCAGTTTCAGAAGAGTCTCCCGTTTTTCTTTCCCCTTGTAATGTGTGCTGAAGACTTCAGAGATGGCAAGGAAGTTCTCCAGCGGAATTTTCTATTAAACAATAACGCAAATAATTAAGCGGTGAAAATAATAATGTACTCATAAGTTGTATTCTACATGGAGAAAAGGCCACGGCTTGCAAACCAGGGAGGATCTCGTCATATACAGGACATGGGGACATTTTTGGTCGTGGTAGGCTGGGGTGGGGGGCATCCGTGGCATCCCTGGGCTGGACCCGGTGGCTGCTACACCTCCCACCTGAGAGCCCCAAGAAGCTGCACACAGCCGACAGGAGTCCAGCCCCAAGTCCGCCGACTGAGAATAGCGTCCAGGTCGAGCATCCCTGGAATAAGAAATGGCTGACCGGGGCGCCTGGGTGGCTCAGCTGGTAAAGTCGCTGCCTTCGGCTCAGGTCATGATCTCAGGGTCCTGGGATCGAGTCCCGCATCGGGCTCTCTGCTCAGCCGGGAGTCTGCTTCCTCCTCTCTCTCTCTGCCTGCCTCTCTGCCTACTTGTGATCTCTCTCTGTCAAATAAATAAATAAAATCTTTAAAAAAAAAACAAAAAAAAAGAAATGGCTGACCTGATAAGGTTTTCAGAGATGCCGAGAAATATAATTCTAGAGAAATTATGTGCTCCCTCCTCTTTCCTTCTTTCCTGCCCTTGGAGACAGTCCCCCCACCCCCCAACCCCGCGTACAGCATAAGGTTAAAATCCGGCAGGGTAAGGGTGACCGGCCTGGCATTTGGGGTGCAGCCACAGGTCTTAAAAAGGACACTGGGTTGAGGTGGAAACATCCGGCTGCCAGCCAGTCCCGTTGCCTGGATCCCTTTCGGTTTCAGGTTTACCAACCAAGAAAGAGTTAATGACACCGAACAGACGGAATCGTGCGGAGGAAGGATGAGCTCACACTTGAGAGAATCACACACACTGGGAAGGGCGGGCACACTCCCGGGACGACTTCCGGTTTGCAATATTTCCTACACTTGCCGGCTAGCCGCAGGTGTGTGAGCCTTCAAATCCATTTTTTTTTAAGTGCAGCCTTTTTTCCTTCTTATGGTATGTTGAAATAAGAAAGTACAACATAAACAACTTACATTCTCTCTTGGGTACTTTTATTCCACCTTAATGTACCCATATTTGTTTTTCCTTGGCCGTTCTTCCAACTCACCTGTTGCCGTTACAGAGCGGTGGAAATCAGAGCAGGAGGACTCGCTCGCTGAGCTGCCCACGGCTGGAACCAGACCCCGTGAATGGTTCCATCACTCACACAACACCCAGGAAAGCACACGGCGTAATCAAGAAAGCAGGCAAAGCACGAGCCGGGAGTTACATTTAAATCATTGAGGCTGGAATAGTCTTGCTTCTTGGTGAGTAAGAGCGAGAATTAATGTTTTAAATGGTAAATAGGGAAAAACGGTGGAGGGACCATGACAATGGGCATTCGCCGTCTTAGGGGAAAATTCTTCTTTAAAGCCTTATCCGCAAAGGGAAATCGGAAATGGAGGAGGGTGCACAGTGCACCGAACCAGTAGGATTTCTGCCTACTTCCCTGTCCCCCAGACGTCAAAGGGACATTCTCCTGGCAACAGAGAGGCAAAGAGACCCTTGAGCAGGCAAGTGTGGGCATGTTCTGGAGTCTTGGCTCAGTCATTCTCCATGGCACTGAAGGGTAGACCTCCCCAACCCCATTTCCTAGATGAGGAGGCCACAGCTTAGGGTAAGGACGCTGCTCAGACTCGAACCCACAGGTCTGTCCAGCTCCGCAGCCTGTGACACGGCAAGCAAGCTGTGGCTTCTCCCCAGAACCAAAGGGCTCCCTGCACCCCGGACACATATTTTCATGGAAGTTTGTACCACGTGCTCTTCGGCTGCAAATGCCGTCCTCTTCCTCCCCGAGGATGCTCGTACCACAGACATCGGTTGCATTACACTGAGACTTCACCAAGTCCCCGGGTCCCCCCAGACGTCGCTGTTTCAGACTACCTAGCTCTGGTTTCACTTTTACCCATAGTTTTGGCTTCTGCTGGACGGTAGCTTTCACAAGCGAAGCCTTAAAGACAGCTTTGCTTACAAAGACACAAGCGGAAATCCAAGAATGTGCACCATCATGCCAGCCCCTCGCCAGACCTCGCCTTACTCCGTGTTCGGGACAAATGAATGCTCGGTCTCCTTCTCTCCTCGTCCCCCAGCCGAGAGTCAAGGCTCTGAGTGGGGACTGGGGAGGGGGGCAGTGGCTTCGAATCAGTTCTCAGACCCTGGGGCTTCACGGGGTCCTCCCGGTGACTGATGGCTTCGGAGTGATGTCCATGCAGACACCACACGGAGAACCAGCAGGTGGGGTGGGGAGATGCCACTGATGGCCTGGACAGGAGCTCCGGGTCTAAGCCCCGCCCCAGAGTTTGAACTCAGTGTCCCGCCCGGCAGACTTACAGACGTGGAGGGGCTCACGGCCGTGCTCCTGGCACAGCCACCTCCCTGGTCATCAGCCCCTGAGCCCCAGAAACCAAATGGTAACAGCTGGCCCTTGGTTTGCTTTCCTTTTCTTTTTTCTTTTCTTTCTTTCTTCCTTTTTTTTTCTTTTAGTTTTTTTTTTAAGAAGAGGTAAAGTTTATACATACTAAGTTTGCAGACATAGAAATCATGAGAATTCATTCAGAAATTCTTGAGGCAATAAGAAAGTACAGTAAAGTGGCAAGTTAAAGCATACAAAAATTACTAATACTCATCTCCAAGAAATAGCAAGTTTGAAAATAAGATAAACAAATCTTTATAATAGCATATAAAATTGGTGTTAAAGATAGGTTAATATTGCCTAAAATAGATTGTACTATTAACAATATAAGTGGGCCTGGATAATTATTTGCAAAATACAATGAGAAAAAGTTTAATATCTTTAATACATGATAAACTCCTAAAAAAATAAGATGAACACATCAAAAGAAAGAAAAGCAAAGAACATGACTAGACACTGAGAAAAGAAAAGGAAAAAACAATGTTGGACCTACACTGCGGATCAACCTCCTCTGTTCATTCCTGCTGCCCCAACTTCCTTTTACAACTATTAATTCCTAGGAAATATCTTGTACCACCAACTCAACTTTAGCATCTTCTTCCAGAGAACCCAAACTGTGACAATGTGACAAGGATATAAATGTATTTTGAGTATAGTTTTTGGAACGAGTTTTATATTCTTACACACTATCTGCAAATAACTTTACAACTGGAGGTTTATTCCCAAGAAGTAATATGAAATGCACTTTGAACATAGGCTATATATGCAAGGGTTAGTATCTTATATTAAAAGTGAAAACTGATAGTAGAGAGCCCAGATATGGACCCTCAACTCTATGGTCAAATAATCTTTGACAAAACAGGAAAAAATATACAGTGGAAAAAAGACAGTCTCTTCAATAAATGGTGTTGGGAAAACTGGGCAGCTCTATGTAGAAGAATGAAACTCGACCATTCTCTTACACTGTACACAAAGATAAACTCAAAATGGATAAAACACCTCAACTTGAGACAGGAATCCACCAGAATCCTAGAGGAGAACATAGGCAGTAATCTCTTCGATATCAGCCACAGCAACTTCTTTCAAGATATGTCTCCAAAGGCAAAGGAAACAAAAGCGAAAATGAACTTTTGGGACTTCATCAAGATCAAAAGTTTCTGCACAGCAAAGGAAACAGTCAACAAAACAAATAGGCAACCCACGGAATGGGAGAAGATAGTTGCAAATGACAGTACAGACAAAAGGTTGATATCCAGGATCTATAATGAACTCCTCAAACTCAACACACACAAAACAGGCAATCATATCAAAAAATGGGCAGAAGATATGAACAGACACTTCTCCAATGAAGACATACAAATGGCTCACAGACACATGAAAAAATGTTCATCATCATTAGCCCTCAGGGAGATTCAAATTAAAACTACATTGAGATATCACCTTACACCAGTTAGAATGGCCAAAATTAGCAAGACAGGAAACAACGTGTGTTGGAGAGGATGTGGAGAAGGGGAACCCTCTTCCACTGTTGGTGGGAACGCAAGTTGGTGCAGCCACTTTGGAAAACAGTGTGGAGATCCCTCAAGAAATTAAAAATAGAGCTTCCCTATGACCCTGCAATTGCACTCCTGGGTATTTACCCCAAAGATCCAGATGGAGTGAAAAGAAGGGCCATCTGTACCCCAATGATTATAGCAGCAATGGCCACGGTCGCCAAACTGTGGCAAGAACCAAGATGCCCTTCAATGGATGAATGGATAAGGAAGATGTGGTCTTTTAGATTTTATTTATTTACTTGTCAGAAAGAGAGATAGAGTGAGAGCACAGCAGGGGCAGGAGAAGAGGGAGAGGGAGAAGCAGACTCCCCACCAAGCAGGGGAGCCTGACATGGGGCCCGATGCCAGGACCCTGAGATCATGACGGGAGGCAAAGGCAGATGCTTCACCAATGGAGCCACCCAGGCGTCCCTGAACCTGATTTCCTTATTCCACTGCCCTTTAAAGGAAATCTGTGTATGTTTTTTAAATTAAGGGAGAAAAGTGGAATTCAGGAGAGAGGGGATCATGAAATGGGGGCAAGGGACCCTTTTATGCAGCGGTGACCAAAAGGCCCCATGAGTCCCGAAGCTGCAGCCACGCCCGGCGCCCAGAGGAAGGGAGGCTGTCGCCCGTCCACAGCCCGCGTGGAGCTGTAGAGCTGCTTCCGCGGCCATCGGGATACAGAAGGTCTGTTTGGTGTGAACGGTCACTATTCTCAGGCTCCTGGGCTGAAATCTCTGTCAGTACCTTGGAACTGAACCTCAAGTCTTTATCTAACATGCGGGAGTCAAGTGTCCTCAAGGGAAAAATCTTCAAGGGAAAAATTGACCCTCTTTCCAAGAGAGAGGGGACTGCCCCAAGCCCGTTGGCCCTGGCCCCTGCTGGCATGTTTTTCTTGCTGTGTTTGGTCCTGTGGTGCGGCCAGAGTCTGTTTCTGGCCTGGAAACCAGACAGGACAGCCTGCGGCTCTCCTGTCAACCCCAAACCCCCGGGACTGTCGTCAACAGCCTCCAGAAGCTGCCGTGACTGCGTGCATTCTGGTGCATTCGGTGAAGTCCTACATGCTGGTTAACAGGAACGGTAAAAGCAGTCCCCGCCGTCGCACGGACCTACCTCGCGTGGAGAAGGGCTGCTGGGGCTCCTTCTCTCGGCGGCCAGAGAGCCTGCCCCAACCTTCCCAATGTCAAACTGAAAGGTTGAAGAATTGCACTTCAAGTGTGAAACAGACATCGTGCTGTTTAAACCATTGCCAGGAAAACCCCATCCAGGCATGAGGGCGGCGGCTGGGCGCATGTCTGTGCCGTCGGGCAGAAGTGGGGTGACATTCCCGAGAAGAAAGTCTGAGCAGGTCGCCCAGGGGTCCGAGCTGACTGTGAGGTTTACATCCAATCGGCTGTTCTGTCAAACCGCTGAATTCGGCCCATTTTGGTGCACGGTTGGATTTCACCCAGATGGATGTTTGGTTCTCTGCACCTGGAGGTTCTGCGTGGCCAGTGGCTAGGACACGTGGACCAGAAAGCGTGGATGGGGCTGTCCTTCCTGTGCACGTGCTGTGTGCCAGGCTCTGGGCGGACACAGTCACCCTCACGTACGACCGTCATCTCCAAATTGAAGAGGGGTGAGCGTGGGCCCAGAGACACAAGGGCCCTCCACCTTCTCCTCACACTGGCAAGTGGCTGAGGTGGCCGCCTTCCTCCAGGACACCTGCTGCCCAGTGGTATGGAGCTCTGCCGCTGGGCAGTCGGGGACACAGCCTTGTTTCTCCACGAACGGGTCAGAGGACCCTGGTTGCCCGCTTGGCCTCTCTGGGCCTCATTTTTCTTGCCCAAGGGTGGGTCACACCCCTGACCTTGTGGACCTGCTGCCGGGACCAGAGACAGCGTGAGTCTGTGGATCCTGACGGGTCCCTTCCCTTCTCTGCAGCCCCTCCTTCCTGGGTCGGATGGCCCTGTCAGGAGAGCAGGAAGAAATAGGGGGTTCTTTTTTTTTTTTTTTTCAAAGATTTTATTTATTTATTTGACAGAAAGCGAGAGACCACAGTAGGCAGAGAGGCAGGCAGAGAGAGAGAGGGAAGCAGGCTCCCTGCTGCTGAGCAGAGAGCCCGATGCGGGGCTCGATCCCAGGACCCTGAGATCATGACCAGAGCCGAAGGCAGAGGCTTCACCCACTGAGCCACCCAGGTGCCCAAGAAATGGGGAGTCCTTGCCACGGGATCTGATGGCTGAAAAGAGCAGGATTCAGAAACTCAGGTGAGCAGGAGCCTGAGGTTGGCCACGGGGTGACCAAGGGACACAGGCCACCTTCCTGCTGTTCCGCTTCTCTGCCTTTCGTGAGACACCCAAGAACAGGCACGATGTCATGGGGACTTTCAAAATGAGATCTTCGAGGGCCTGAGGGAGGACTGGGTCTCCACACAGCAGGACTGCAGCCCCGTCTCCGTGGCCCTCGGGGTCTTACAGCCAAAAAGGAGTTTGCCTTGGGTGAGCCTGACCTCCCCTTTGCCCGGGCCCCACGGACATTTGAGTGACCCAACAACCACATGCGCATCGGCCCAGACACGCGGCTCAGAGGCCTGCAGGGGACGGGCTGTGGCGGCCGGCTGCTCTGACAAGTGTTTTCTCGGTGGGTCAGAGATCAGGGGCAGGAAGCATGCTCCTGCCTCAGCCTCCCGACCAGCCCCCCGGGTCAGCCTCCGTGAGTCCCGTTACCCAGCCCGTCAGCTTCCTGGCGATGAGCTGTCTGGCAGCAGGAGGGGCCCAAAGCACCTGCCTTCGTCCGTCCGCGGTGCGGTCTGCCGCCCTTGCACGCTCCCCGCCAGGCGAGGATGACCGCCTTCAACAGATACTTCATCTTTTCTATTTGCAATAAGGATAATCACATGCGTGATTTCAGGGAGCTTTACAGCTTAAAGGAAAACATTCAGTGATTTGAGCGGGACAGTGAGGACAGCCGTACTTACACACGTGCCGTGGTCCTCGCGGGGTTGGACCGGCGTGTCGAGTTAGCCTCGCAGTGGCTCTCTCACGCTGTACAGCAACGTACTTGCTGGAACCCCCCCGCCCAGCCCCTGGTGACAGGGGTGCTCAACCTTGCCCTGCTGACGCTGGGCAGAAGATCTCTCCCGAGGGGGCTGTCCAGGGCGCGGGCACACAGAGCAGCGTCCCTGGCCTCCACCCGCTAATGCCAACACCAACAACCAAAAAATGTCTCCAAGCATTGTCAGACGCTCCTGGGGCGGGAGGTTAAACTCGCGCTGATTCAGACCTGCGTGCGTCGACTAAACCTAGATGGAGAGAAGCATGAAGGCCAGGATAGGTTTTGGTTAGTTTCGTTTTTAATTAAAAATTCTTATCTCAATAAAGAGATGTTATCAAAATGTCTAAAAATTACTTCTTAAAAATTTCTGCTTTCCTCCCATTTAATTTATCTCCTTCGACTGTGGCTCCTCTGACCCGCACGGGCGCCTGGTGAGGATGGATGGGGTCATTAATTGTGATCCTGGCGTCCTTCGCGAACCGGAGAGGACACCTTCGTTTAAAGAAGAGCCCTAAGCCTGTCTGCCGCATCTCAGGGAGACAGATGTTGCCCCTGATTAAATCTAAAGAAGAAAGAAAACCTGTAATTCGATTATCCGCACGGGGAGGGGGCTCCACGGGTGTGTCTTCTCTCAGACGGGAGGCTTGGCCGCAATTGGGAAGGAGAGGAACGAATGTTGGGCTGAAGCCGAGTCACGTTTTGGGAATCGGGGGTGCGGCCGGGAGAGGGGCTGCGCATGTCTTTCTCTCGCCTCAGTGTTTTTTCAGACGGACACAGGTGGTGACTGCCCGGCCCTGGGGCTCTGGGGACCATCGTCTTGGCCTCCCTGGAGTAGCCCTGGGATGAGATGACCATGTGTTTCGGTCAACTGAAAACATGTCTGCTCAGAGGACACTTGAGTCCGCGCACAGAAGGGAACACTAAGCCCCAACCAGTCGCTCCCCCGCTGCCCCAAACCCAGGACCTGCTGAGCTTCCGAATCAGCCGGAGAGCCGTGGACGGGAGTGCGCCGGGTCCGCACAACGCCCGCGCCGGGTCCGCACAACGCCCGCACCGGCGCGTCTGGCTCGTGCTCCCCCACAGGCCTCGTCCAGGAGATGTCCTCTCCGTGGGGGCACCCGGAGCCCACGACAGACCACCGGCATCTCCAGTCTCTCTGAAAACACAAGGGACAGGCTCGTGGGCAGCAGGAGTGAGTCAGCGCAGCCCAGATGAGGGGCTCTGAGCTGCTGCCCACGGCGGGGAAAGGGCTACAGAGAATGTCTGCAGACCCCAGCCCCGCCTGGCTTCCCCACCCGGGAGCGCAGATGAATGAGGGGTGGGGGACGAGGGGGTGAGGGAATTAGTACCCCCCCTCCCCCCCGATCGATCATTCCGGTGAAATCCACCTTACGGAAATAAACCCGACGGTAACAGTAGCAAAACAAGGACACGCAACACTGTATCCCAGCCGAGCTCCCGTCTCAGGCTCTAAACCCATCAACTCCTGAGCCTCCTGACAGCCCGATGGGCCACGCACGGTCAGCATCTCTGCCGGAAAAGGGAAAACTGAGGCACAAGAGAGGCTGAGTCACCTGCCCGAGGCGCCTTCCGAGTCACAACAGGAGTCCCGCTAGTCGGGACCTTGACTGCAAGGTCTGGGATCCCATCAAAACCGCGTCTCTGTAAGAAGGAAACCAACTGTCTCCGTCAAAGCTAATCCCTGATTAAGAAAAAAAAGTCAGTATATTTATAATTATCTGAGAATCAGAAATGAAAAATAGAGGACTTCTTTATTTAGCTCTTTCTCCTTAAATAATGCAGCAATGGGAGAGATTTTTGTGGGAATGTATAATTTAATACAATTGAGTGAGGGAATGTGGATGTTTCGTCGGCTCCGCTGTCTGACGGCACATTCTCGGGGCAGTGGGGGCCTGTGCGGAGCCAAGGCTGAGGGGTCCCTGAGAGCCCAGTGGGGAAACAGAGGCACAGGGAGTCTTGGGAACAAAGAGCAGAAATGAGACACGTTTGATAGCTTTGAGGCAGAGGCAGGGACTGAGCGGCCCAAGTGTGGGGACCTCCCGGCGGGGGTTCCGGGCAGGAATGCCATGGGGGAGGCTAGAAAGTTCTTCAGCATTCCAAGTGTCTTCCTTGGCGGTCAGCACGGGGCTCGCCCCTCTGCTGACAGTCTCCCGGCCCCAGAGCCCAGGGTGTGAACAGCACAGTAGAAGGCTTTTCATTTAGGATGGTAGACGAGCCTCCCAGCCCCTGAAATCCGTCCCCACACTCGATGGGTTTCCTCCTGACGTTCATCCAACGGATTCCCGTCAACACGGCACTTTGGAGCGGGACCCACTGACTACCGTATGTACCTGTGTATCAGGGGCCTGGCCTGGCCTTTCTGCATCCTCTGCTCAGGGTTTCTCACGGCAGCGTGGGCCGCCCTCCCGCCTTGGGGCCCTTCCAGGTGTGTTTACTTGCTTGTGGCTGTGTGACTGCTGCCCCTGCTCCAGGAAACTGGCCCTCCCCACGGGCCATTCACAGCCTGGCTGTTCGCGTCTCCACAGGCAGCACAAGCACGTTGTTGCACGGAGTCTCTAAGGTCAGGGGATGATGAGATCCTCTTATAAAGGGGCTTTCCATCACCGGGTTAGGCCAGGCCCACCCAGGTTGATCTCTCCTTATAGTCAACTAAATAGAGGCCTTAACTGCATCCCAAAGTCCCTTCACTGTTGTCATAGGATATAACGGGATCATGACGGTGACTTCCCCTCCCATTTGCCCTATTCTGCCGGTCAGGAACAAGTCACCGGTCTGCTGGCACTGGATGGGAAGGGTTTGTCCAAGGGTGTGACTCACCATAGGTCGCCTTCGGGGCCGTCTGCCGTACTCTCCCAGCCCCGGCTCCGTATCCTTTCACGGGAAAGGCAGGGAGGTTGGACGTGGCCCAGAAAGTTGGAAGTGTGTGCGTTTTGCTCAGATCTAGGGATTGCCAGCAGCCGGACCCTGGTGCCCCAGAGGGTCCCTGAGTGTCCTTCTCTGTCTCACTCCATGGGAGTTGTGAGGGACCAGGAGAGAACACGGGTACCCTTCGCTCAGGTTCAAGTCAGAGACGTGAACGTGGCATGCAGCCCCAACACGTTGCAGCCGAGTGAACAGATGGGACAGATAGCAGCCACGGGCCCTCCCCCGGCCGGGACGCAGACCCGCTGACCCACTGACCCGCAGACCTGTGCACCTAACAGTCTTCTCATGTCATGAGGGGGCACTCGCTACATGCGGACTGCTCAGCAGAGCTCAGGTCCCCACGGACAGTCCGTTCGGATAACAAGAAGGAGCTCCCAGCATGCCCTGGGCTCAGTGGCCCACAGAGGACACCTGCCTGTCCTTGCTGGGGTGCCCAGTTTGCTCATTTGGTGGACAGTCCTGCAGTGTCTGACCTGTGCTGGGCTCTGGGTTCACCCCTGTCACGGAGTGTGGACACAGCCATGTCTTGGAGTGTGGACACAGACGTGGCCTCAGTCTCTTGGGACTCATAGGCCAGCAGGGGTGACATCGGGTGATGTGTGTTGTGTGTCCTGCTGGGAAACGGTGTGCCTGGAGGCAGAGAAAGCAAGGCTGCCCAGGGATGGCAGGACCAGTTCCCTGGGGACGTCCCACAGGCAACCACGCTTTGAGCAGAGACAGGACTGGGAGCTGCTGACCACTCAGCGAGGCAAAGCTTGGGGTCTGACCAAGCAGGGCCTGCGTGGTCCCGCCATGGAGCCCTCTCCACTGGCAGCTGTCCAGCTGAAGTCAGCACACCCCTGGGCTGTCCCCAGCCTCCTGCACCCCATTTCTTAGGAAGCAGTCCCACACCGATGGCGGCTGGGTGTCCCTCGCTCCCCGGCAGCTCTGCTGAGGACGAACGCCCTGTGGGCTTGGGGCCGTCCGTCCCTTTCTCTCTTCACTGAAGCGTCTCCGAGCCGCAGGAGAGTAACACAGCCGAGGCCAGCTCCAGTCTGGGGCGGATTCCGTCCATCCCTCGTTTACAGGTGGTAAACCGAGAGGTCAGATCCCAGGGAGCAGCGGGCGTCCGGCCCAGAGCCCCCGGCTCTCCCCGAGGACATCTGTCTCCCCACTACATCTTTACTGCTTTGAGCTCAGCAGTACCGGGTGGGGGCCCCCTGCACGGCTCTCTGCCTCTCCCCCCCCCCCAGCCCCTGCCTGGCCCTCTCCACTGGGGGTTCATGGGGCGAATGTCTGTGGGCACCAGGAAGCAAAGTCAGGAACAGAGCGGACACCTGTAAGAGGCCCAGAAGCCACTCTCACGGGAGCTTGGTGTGAGGAGGGCAGCCGGCGGCAGCAAAGGAGGCACCGACGCGTCTCGGCTCTTTGCAGCCAAGTGCGGTGGGCACGCAGGGATGCTACGGCTGCTTGTCTCCCCAGGTAAACGAGAAATCCAAGCTTCATGTGAAATATCCTATTTTTTTGGTAGTATTTCAAACAAATTAAAAAAAGAAAAAAACATAGTCTGGCATCACGTGAGCCAGAGAAATCAAATTGATGGGCTTCTGTTGGCCCAGACTGGCCCTCAGTGACACTGGCTCTCACCATCTTGTGTCAGGTCCTACAAGGGGCCGCGGTCCCTCCCAACCTCGGCCAAGGAGCAGAAAGGGGTCCTTGACTTCCACCAGAAGGCCAGGGTGGGCAGCCAGGTTTTCCGTGGCTGCTCCGTCTCTCTACGGAGGGCGGGCAGCGCAGAGGTGCTCTGCGGGCTGAGCAGAGAGCACACAGCGAGCCCGGAGCCGGGAAGTTTCGAGTGTGCAGCGGGGTCAGGGGAGACTCACTCTCTACCCGGCCAGTTCTCCCGTTCATAATGCAACATGGACAGCACATCTCGGCCCTGGCGGGGGGCTCGGAGCTGCCAGCCTGAGACCCCGTGTCCCTCCCCCATCCCCACTATGCTCCACACACACCCACCCCCAGACTTTTCTTCTCGGGGACCCTCTTCTCTCATCTGCAGTGGAAATGCAGCAGCAGCAGTGGGTTTCCTGGGATAGAAGCTTGTTTGGTTTTTAGACTTTTTATTATTTAACCTGTGCCCGTGGGGAGGGAAGCTGAGGCCCTATCAGGGAGCAGACAGGCAAACCTTCCGAAAAGCAGGCAGATGGTGCAAAGGGCCCAGGTCAGGATTTGCTCAGGCCGGAAGATTTAATTTGCCTGACTGCGGGGTCTGTCAGAAGCTTCCACTGTAACCACTTGGGTCCTCATAAAGCAGAAACAGCCGAGGAAGGAAATAGAATCCTGAATCAATGTCTCTGTTTGGAAACATTAACTTGTGCTCCGCGGGAAAGAGGGAGAGAGAGAAAGAAGGAAGGACCATGACTGTCACAGCAGATCGGCCAAGGGAACCACGCATGCACTGGGACATTCACAAGGGAGCCCGGGGGCCCCAGAGGTCCCCTCAGTCCACGCCCCTCCCGCAAGCTCGTGCCCCTGCCCGCAGGGATGGGATGACCTTCCAGCAGAAGGAAGGTGAGGGTGTCCTGGCCAGGAAGCCACACGACCAAGGCTCCCCCCGCCGCCCACTCCCCGCCCTGGCCAGGGAGCCATGACCGGGCGTGAAAGACTGTGCACCTAGGGGTGTCGGGCAAGGAGGCTGGAAAGCCAGGAGGTCACGGTGCCCACCCTGGTTCTTCTGGTGGTTGCTTCCCCCCGACTGTAGTACGGGCTTCTCTCCTGAAGGGCCCGTGTCATGTGCTTGCCCAGGCACAGCCCCTCACCCCCGCGGTACTGGCACCACATCATGCTTTTGGGAACAGAAAGGGAAGTGTTGGCCTGGGGTCGGGTGGAGTGGGGGCTGGGAGCGAGAAGCAGAGCACTAGCAAGCAAAGGGCGGGACGAGTGGGCAGATGGGGTGTCTGTGGCTTAGAAAGACACGAGTTCACAGATGGGAGTGCTTTCCCTTACTGTGCACTCCGCGCCAAGCCGGAACGCAGGGACTGGTATTTGCCTTGTTCCCCCAAATATTTAATCTTTGCAAAGGAAAAAAACAGTCACTTCCCAGGAGTGCATCCCAGCACAGGCACGTCGGCCTTAGGTCATATAACAATCACCAGGCCCCCCCAAAAGACGAGTGGGAGGGGTTCACCGCTCCTGGGGGACACTCCCAATAACTCACAACCTCAGTCTCGTCACAAACAGGCAAGCTGAGGTCTAACTGACCGGTGCCCTCCGAAGTGTCCAGTCACAAAGGTCGTGCCCAGACTGGAAGAGACGAGGAAGGCGTGATGGCCAAGTGTGACATGGGATCCTGGAGGGACCAGAACAGAACAAGGACTGATGGAAAGACGCAAAACTCAAATCAGTTCCATGCATTGTAGCCAAGAATACTTTCTTGGTTTTGATAGAGACTTACGCGGGTTACGAACATAAGGGAGCGGCATGAAGGAGGCAGGGTACTCTCTGTATGCATTTTGCAACTTTTCCAAAGGTCTGAAATTCTCTCAAAATGAAACTCACCACCCTTTGGGAAAAGAATCCGCTCCCAGGCGTTCCCAACGTCATTCCCGAGAGTGCGTATCTTCCACGCACGGACCCTGACCTTTCTCTTTGATTCCTTATTCCCATTTTACTCGTGTGTGATGAAGTTATCAGTGTGACCCAGGACATACGGCACAGGCACGGCTGAAATCTCATCTACAGATAACCACATCCATGACGCAGGAGAACCGGTTCGCCTTCCCGTGGTTCTGGGAGCACCGCGTCTTGTTCGTGGTCCGTGCTGAGCTGTGCCCTTGGTGCAGCAAGGGTCTGCATGACTGAAGATTGGAGGCCCAGGCAGGTCACTGAGGCTGCCCCTCGAAATAAGGAGGACAGACGCTCACCACCCGGGTGGCAGTCTGTTCACGTGAGCTCAGAATCCCATTGTGCAGACACAAAAGGCGACCTTAGAAAGGCGTGCACCTGCTGTCCTTGCTATGCTTCCCATGGGGCTGGGCCGGAAAAGTCGAGACATGGCCCCACGAGTGGGCTGGGGTTCGTGGTGCGGCCAGGTACCGTGTGAAGGACCGAATGCTACTTTTCTCTGTGGGCAGCTCCCTGCTGACGAGAAATCACGGATCCCTTGCTCCACAAACAAAGGGAGTGTGTGGGTCAGCTGTTGTGATGTGACAAGGAGAGTACTGTGTAACTAGGCACCCCGAACCTGGAGGGCTCAGACAAGCAGCCCGCACGCCTCGCGCATGTGAACGCAGGTCCTCTGCAGCTCGGCTTGTCTAGACTGGGTTCCGGTCCAGCTTGGGAGCTCGGTCCAAGTCTGACCCGCGTGCGCACCGTTCTTCCAGGACCGTGGACAGGTGGGCGGGAGCCACCACGCAGACCACCGGTGATACGTCTGCTTTTTCACTATTCCGTCCACTCTGCTGTCTGCCTGGAGGAGCCGCACTTTCCCGGCTCTCCAGAACGAGCCCAGCCTGTCCGCGAGGTCCTGCGGACCTTCCTCAGTCAGGTGCGATCCCCAGGCCCGGCCACCGAGGGGTCTTTTGACTGTGCACAAGCTGGTGGGGGACCCTTTTCCCGACCCTTCATGGGGGTTCAGAGGAGGGTACATGTTGAATCCAGACAAACTGACTTCGTCTCCAGGTCACTGAGAACATTGGCTCTTTCTGTGGGGGCTGCCAAACTGGGAAACCACCGTCTGAGACAGGGACCCACTCCCCTGGCCACCTGAGGTCGGACGGGATGAGACCAGCATAGACAGAAGCCAAGATGCACAACGGAGAGAGGGTTTGCCCTTACGTCATCACTGAGCGCCTGGATCCATGTAGGCCTGAAGCTCCAAGTTCTAAGCAACAGAAACTTTTCTTGTAAAAATAAATTTTTCTCTTTTTTTTTTTTTTTTCCTGTGACACATTCAACCAGGGTTTTACCAGAACACAACCACGCTGCGAGAAGCGAGTGGCTCTCAGGAACACATCCCTTCGAACTCGAGCTGTTACTTACTTACTTGCACTTGCCTGTTTCAACTGCGTGGCTCAAAGGCGTTCAGTGGGTTCCCGGGGCCCCGTGGCCCCCACAGTCGTGCAGGCCGCCCTAGAAAGCCACTGAGCTGTCTCTTCCCTCCGGTGGGACGTGTGGGACGATGCCGCATGTCTCCTGTCACACGTCCCAGGCGGGTCCCTTCCTCGCATCCAGGCTGGACCTGGGCCCGACCTGCAGCGTCTGCAGCAGACTGCACTCATGAGATCCTCCTCTGGATAGGACGAGGTGCTCCAGTGGCTCCTCTTGTTCATGAATCCAGAAGAGAGAACCGATAGATTGAGATGCTGGGACCTTTGAGAGGGAGAAGACATCTCCTATCCGGTCTAATGTTCCCCACAGGAGTCAGCCCGTGGGAAGAGCTGTCCCACGGGGCCCCGAAGCCACGCTAAATGCACTGTTTGGGCTCTTTGCGCCACTGCTGGTGGGTTATGCTGGGGAACCTGGAGATAATCTGCAATGAGCCTCGCTGGGCGACATCTGTGGGCGTTTCTGGTTGTCCCAGCTCAGGGGAGGGGCTGCTGTCATCTGACAAGAGAGCCCGGAGACCTGCTCAGCATCCTAGACGCACAGCGGACAGCAATGGGTCCCGGCCTGTCCGAGGAAAGGAAACTCGCAAAGGAAACCGAGTTCTTTACGCCAACGAGATACGCATGGCTTTGAAAGGCTTTTTTAAGGATGCAGGCCGCGTATGCCATGAGTGGATGTTTTTCCTGGTGCCCAACAGACCCCTAATTTGTCCCAACACCTGACGGTAATCGGCTCTTCTCCACCGTATGGAGGAGCCCCTGTAGGATGTCGGGGCCATCAGAGGCTGTGCTGAACCCTCGGGAAAAGGAGCCCGCCCTTCTGCAGATGCCTTGAGGTTCTGTTTCTCTCTCATCGCCCTGTCGCTGCCTCCCGCGTCCTCCGTGAAGGACGCCGTTCCTCCCAGTCGCCTGCAGAGAACTTAACATCTGACCCGTGTGACTTTTGGTCCTTGGTGTAGAGGAGAGGGAAGACTTTTTGCCAGTCCTGAAGGTGAGCTTTGAAATGATTGACAGTTTGTCGTTGACATGCCCCCTGCCCCAGGAAAACCTCAACTGAGCTGAGTGACCCATGTGGAAGCCCTTTGTAAATTGTTCCACTCCACTGGTCTGCTCTGAGCTCGCTGGAGGACGCCAGGGCCGGGGAGAGCCTGCAGCCTCGCAGGTTAGACTGCGCGAGAACGGACGAGCTGGGTGTGCTCACGGGGCCCTCGGGAGAGCCGCACACCTTCTCCCAATCAGGGGCCTCCTGGTGTTGAGAGCTGATGCCCAAGAGTTGCTGAAGACCACACGGGACCTCGGGCCGAGGAAGCCAGCGCCCGACCAGGAGGAAGAGAAGTTCTCCGCAGGTCTAACAGGGCCTCATTCAGTGCCGAGGCTCTGGGAGGGCGCAGATGGACAGACAGACACACCCCCATCAGGGGAAGACGGCACCGTCTCCCATCCGGGGCAAGCAGCTCCTGCTAGCTACACGCCGCGCTCCGTCTCTCATCTGCTCTGCACGGGAGCCCTGCGAGCCGGGCGCTCTCGGGTCTCTCCTGCAGGTCCGGAATCTCACCGTCCAACACCACGATTTTTACTACCCAAGAAGAGGCCGGGAGTGATTCAAACCCGGGAGAGAATCCAAACACTCCTCTCTTCATTCGTCTGTTTCAGAAAACTCAGAAGCTTAATAAATAATGGGAAAACTACACAGAAAGTCTAAATATTCTGGTAACGGCCACGGATATCGGCGGCGGGCTGGGGGGGGATCTTATCTTGATTCTCTGGAACCTTAACTTTTTCATGCCTTGGCTTGGCAACCTCCTAACCTGACCTCGTCGCGTTCAGAGTCTCTTCTGCCGGGTCCCCGCCGCAGGGACGGCAGGGCCGCCAGCAGCCCCATCACTCCAGAGTGGGGTGACAAGCCGACAAGCAGGGGTACACATGTCAGCGCGTCTCCGAGGACGGTCCATGGAACAGAAACAGCTCAAGGCGGCTAGTTTCGGAATTCTTTCTGGCCAGGGAAATACTGTTGACGCCCGCTGTGAACTCTGCATCCCTCGTGGCACTCAGTGGAGGCTGGCGGGGTACATGTGAAGTCGTGTGCACCCCGGAACCCGGGCCGAGGGGGAGAGAACGGTCTCTGTGCGTCTGCGGGATGCGGGGCCGTGACTGCCCCACGGCTGCCCAATGACGTGGCGTTTTCATTCTTGCATCCTTCTGAGCGTGGAGAGAACGCTAGAGAGGAGTCACTGTGCCCACGCTGGCAGGGTCCCCCCCAACGGCTTGGGACGTCGGGGCTGCTGCGGCAGGGTTCCTCGGGAGACCCTCTGTCTGCAGCGCATGGCAGAAGGGAAGAACCGCTTCCCAACCAGCAAGTGACAGGCTTCCTCCCCTGAGGCGGGTGTGGGAGGAGCAGGTCCCTGCGTGCTCCTGTTTGACCCAGTAAACACCGCTCCTGTGCCGACCTGTCACAGACCAGGGACGGCTCAACGAGGCCTGATTTAATCAGGCACCTCTGAGCACCGGCCACCCTCTCTGCCCACAGAAACATGACTATCTGGTTCTTTAACAAATATCTGAAGGTTTCAGCTGCCAACAGATATCGATCGATCTCAGAGCTTCCTCCCCAAATCAATACGAGCCTGCGGCCAGGCCTTCAGGCTTTGGGATGCGGACGGTGATGGTCTGAACCTCCCTCCGACGGCTGGGCCGCCGGGGACCTGGGCGTCTGGGCAGAAAGACACCCCCGCCCTGCCCGCCTTCGCGGCTCACCTTCCAGGACCCCGTGCGCCCGTGGATGTCAGATGCCCCAGAGGAGGTGCCGTTACAACAAAGCAGCTTCCACCGGGCTGATCTTCACCGTCTTCCTCACCACCTGAGCGGGTTTAAGCTGGCGCTAGTTAATGAGATCCACGCCGCTCAGATCGACTTCAAGCTGTGACCCAGCAAGGCAACACCGATTTAGCCTCACGAAACACCCCTCCTGGTTTTTTAAAGTGCTTCGTGCCACATAAATTAGACTGCCATTGAGATAATTGGATCCTTGTGGCTCTTAATTTTTCACAGATACACTATTTTGAAAATAAATCATGAACCGTCATCTTGGAACGTTAAAGTTAATTTACATCAAAGCCGCGGCGTTACCACGAAGCCCACGACGTCTGCCTCTTCGAACCAGTAACGGACAGGCACGTCACCCTCCTCGTTCCTCGTGGCCGTCGGCACCGCAAGGCAAAGCTGATATACCCGCCAGGTGAATCAGTTCAAAGCAGCCAGAATCCTGTTGCTCGCTGTCGATCATCTTTTTCAGAAACGGATGCATCCAAGTGTTCAGCAACTTGCCCGTCGGCGGAAAAGCATTCTGTCGTCCAGAGGCAGAACGTCACAGCGACCATTCAGCACAAACGCACAGGTTTCTCCGGCTGTTAAAGAACTTGATTACATGTTTCAATAAAGAATAAAAGTGCGAGTTTCTTTTTCAAAAAGATCCGTCTCTTGCTCACTCTTGCTCTTTTTTTGTCTGTGGGTAACACACCAGGAGCACAAAGCAAACAGCTGCGTGTTTGATATGAAAATGTTAACGTACGCCCGTCCCTAAGTCGCTCCACGCCCGGAGCCGGCAAATGGAAAGAATGAAGACTGCAGGGCCTCCGCGGTGGCCGGCCAGCCAGGGGCACGTCAGGGGAGCAGAGCACGATGTCAGAGTGTTGGGGGACCCAGGGACTCACCCAGGGACCCTGAGGAGATGCAGGGAGGTTGTTGGGTTTGGGAGGGGCCACGAGTCCGCATGCCTGACAAGCTCTCTGGGATGCTGGTGGCTGCTGCCCCGCCTCCCGTTTGGGGGCCACACTTCCGGGAGGAAAGCTCCGTACGACGAGTCCGGAGACATGGGATCTCGCACAGGAAGGGTTTATCTGGGATCACAAGTGTTCATCTGCGGGTTGGTCACACATTTCGTGAGGCTACTCATGAAACGTCGGAACCATTCACAAGGTAGAAACACTACAGCGGACCCCAGGAAGGACAGAAGTTAGAGGTCAGTCAAGGCTGTCACCAACTCCTTCTACTCGATTTATTGATTATAAAAGAAGAGGGCAGATTTATAGCCAGTGTCCCAAGAGCGTGCTTCACCGACGGCTTACCATTCCTCTTCACCCAGACTTTCTCACCAAGCACCTGCTATGAGCCGACGTGCCCGTGAAGTCTGTGTGGCCCTGTCTGGGGCTTGTGGCCGCTGATGCTCCAGTAACCGCGTGGGAAAGCGACTCGCGGAGGACTCAGGTCCTGGCGGAAGCATCCGAGGGCTTTGTCAAGACCAGATCCTATCCAAGGGAGGTCTGTGTCTACGCACAGCGGGTCCCAGGGTGAGAGGACCGAGACCCCCCGCCCCCGCCCCACAGTCGGACCGCCGTGGTCTTGCCCGTCTGTCATTAGGATTATCACGGAGCCTATTCCTCCTCCTTCCCCTCAGACGCACCGGGCAACCCCGACCCTCCCGTCACCAAGAGCGTGGAGACAGATTCCCGATGGCTAACGGCGAGCTGCGGGGATGGCGTGCACCACACGGTTCCGTGTCCGCGTCGTGCCCGCGGGAGCGGCTCCTTGCTGGTGACGGGACTGCACGGGACGTCATCTGTCCCCAGCCTCCGTTCTCGGTTCCCCGGCACCGCCGCCTTCGGACGCCTCACCGAACCGTCCCAGACGGTCAGCCGGGGTGTCTGAGCCAGAATTCCTGCTGCCGATTGAGAAGTAGGACGAGTCCGTTGCTGCGCCGCGGTGGCTAGCTGGTCCGCTGCGCGGAATTCAGCGTCAGGATTCAAACCATTATTCTTCTGCCTTTTTTTTTCCCCGCCTGAAGATAACCCTTCTCCAAGATCTCCCCACGCCTGACCTTCGCTAGACCTTCAGTTAAAAGGGGACTCGTTCTCAGTGGCAGGGGCTCGCTGACACCGCTCACTCCGTCTATCGCATTTGCTTTTCAAACGCGCAGCCGATGGTCTTGATGTGTTTTCCTGTCGCTCGTGCCACTCAGGGTGTGTAGTTCAGCCTGGAATCATTTCTTTTGACTCTGTGATGTGTTCAAAGAGCGGAGCCAACCCCATACTTTCTCTCTTCTTTTTTAGCCTTCCGCACAGCGGCAGGTTAAGCTGTGATTGCCGGTGGGAGCGGAGACGAGGCGCAGAGAAGGTCCCCTGACCTTCACGTACGCGCGCTTTCCCGGAGACCACATGAGACGCTCTGCAGCCCAGAAGTGCAGCCCCGAGCCCATCCTCATTTAGGACGCAAACGTGTGTAGCAACACGTTGGCCGCGTTGGTTATAAGCATCAAATGGAGGCTTCTCACACTGACCCTCGGAGGTGAGCCGCTCGGAGCCCACTGGCAGTTCACTTCATTAGCCGGCTTGGTGACCTTTGCCTGTCTCCTCCCCACGCCGCACGGGAACCCTTGCCCGCCCCACCGGGTACGGTAGGAAGGAGCCTTTGATGTCAGCGTGGGGAGCACTCTGGAATCACGGAAGGGCCAAGCACTGAAGTAGCGGGGGGACACAGCACAGGTGAAGAAGGGGCTGCGGGGGGCAGGCAGGCTGAGGGGCACGTGCCACGCTCAGGGGACAGGGGGCAGCGAGGTTACCCAGCGCCACTGGGACCAGAACGAGGGCTGGAGAGACTGAGGTTTGTCGACCGTGGGTGCTCAGCGGCCCTGGGCTGGTGTCCAGACCGTGGGGTGGGAACAGGTCTACAGACCGGGACCTCCAGATGATCCGGATCGAAAAATCCCTCCGGCTACAGGAATCTCCCACCTGCCCTTGGGCTCCAAGCCGCTAAGGGTGTCCAGCTGCTGGGGCTTTTCATGAGTGGGCGTCCCTGGGAGTGTGAGAAGCAGACCCAGCCCCTCGGTGGGGAGGTTCCTTGTGCTCAGGAGGGCAGTAGGCAGCTGTGGGGTGGGGAGGTCTGGAACAAGGAGGCAGCGTGATTTCGGGCACCTGCAGGGATGGCCAGCGAGGCCGAGCTATCCAGCTGGAGTCCTCCACGACGAGATCCCTTGGAACTTGGTGCCTGAACTGGCTGCCTTCCTCTTTCCTCTCCCCAAGGAGCTCTGCAGATGAACAGCCTTCCCAGCTCTGATCGCCCTGTGGATTATTCCTTGACGGGACATTGGGAGTCAGGCATTGTCTAAATACTTTACAGATCAATGTCTTTGCAGACAGGGAGACTGAGGCACAAGGGAGTTAGCAATGTCACATCTGAGATCGCAGAGCTGGGGACGCGTGGTGGAACGCCACGGACTCCCCGGGCTCCGCACCCTCAGCCATCCTCGGAGGCGGGTCTGTCCTTCCTCTGAAGGAAGGGTCTGCACAGAGGAGCACTGAGCTAGCAGGTGGGGCTGGTCCCAGGGGAGAGGCCTCCGCGGGACCAGATAGAACTCCTGCTGCCTGGAAGCCGGCGAGAAATGGGCGCCCCCACGAAGTGTACGAACACACACACCGTGAGGTTCTGACCACGTATTCCGAGAAAATGCACGGGGAGGGGCAGAAATACTAATTAGGTTTCCGATCCTTCTGGATCCCGAGGGGACACAATCGTGCAGATGCCAAGAGCGGGGTTTCGGGCTGTGACCCGGTTCCTGCTGACTGTGTCCTCAGGGAGTGTCCGAGGGCTTCTGTTCTCACCTGTCCTGTGGGTGGCCGGCGTCACGGCGGTCTCTACGGAACTGGGGCAAGCCCTGGGCAGACGTAATGAGGATCCTGGAAGCAGGAAGTGGAAATCTTGGCAAGTGGGTGCTGTGGAGGGCGGCTCACCCCTGGATGCTCGCGGCCTGGCCAGGAAGCCGCTGCCGACCGCCGTCCACCGGGCCCTGGGCAGCCCCTCGGGGAGAACACGGGGCTGCATCAGGATCTGTTAGCAAACATCGCGGGCGGTCAGTGTGAAGCCGCTTGTTCTCTGTCTCCCTTGAAGGTCGTGTAGGCCGTTTCGGACACCGGCTCACACACACCACACGCTCTCACCGCGGCGGAGGGCAGGAGCACACAGTGGGCGCTCAGGCCGTGTTTGCCAGCACGGATTGTGCTTATTATCCCGTTCAAAGGGACGCTTTATTGATCGGTCCGTCTTCAGGAAGCAAGGGGGGTGAGCAGCTTATTAAAGGTAGCAACCGTATCTGAAGAAATTTCTGTCTCCCTTTAGGCCTGGTTTTCCAAGTTTTCACTGTGAATAATATGGCTATTTAAACCAACAGCAAGTTTGATCAGCGGCTTCTCCCAGCGTGATGGAAACCAGACTCTCAGCTTTTTTATAAGTCTGAGTTGTTTTTGTATTTCTAAATTAGGTCTGGAACAAACAGCGCGAAGAAGAGAGATCTCGCTCTTCCTAAAGCTCCTGCCTGGGTCTCCCATGCCCAGAACCTCCCCCTGGGACCCCAGCATACCTCTGCTCGCCTAGCCCCACGGCCCACCGTGCCTCCCACTACACATCTGCCCCATTCCCCAGCCATATTCACGAAGCCGTGAGCTTTACTCCCTGCTTGCCTAAGCGTCGCGGACGATGCATTGTGGACCAAGCCTGTCCTGTTGCCCGATTTCATATGACCAATAAGCTAAGAATATTTTTTAAGATGTGTATTTATTAATTTATTTGAGACAGAGAGAGAGCATGCGCGGGAGGGGCAGGGGAGAGGGAGAAACAGAATCCTCGCGGAGACTCCCCGCTGACCCTGACGTGGGGCTCGATCTCAGGACCCCGAGATCATGGTCTGAGCCAAAACCAAGAGTCAGCCGCTCGAATGACTGAGCCACCAGGTGCCCCAACAATATTTCTGACACTTTTTTAGACATTATTTTCTCGTATAGTTTTAGATGTATAGACTGACTGAGCAGAGAGTACGTGGAGTTCATTAGATCTTCTCCCCCTCCCTGGCCCCAGGACACAATTTCCCTGTTAACATCTTAAGTTAGCGTGGTGCCGATTCTACCACTATGACCCCATCCTGATACGCTGTATTAACTGAAACCCAGTGTCCTTGGAGGTTCACACTCCATGTTGTAGTAGTTTGGACCAACGCCTGGCATGGACCGACCTCGCGGCTTCATACGGAGGGTTTCACGGCCCCCACGTCCCTGTGCTTCACTTATTCAGGAAACCAAAAGGAACGTAATGCTTCGTGAGGTGTAAAAAATTACGTGACATTCGCAGTGCAGCATCTACAGACAAAGTTTTCCTGGGACCTGGCCAGGCCTATGCGTGCACCTGCCGTCAACAGCTTCTTCCCTTCCTCAGGGTCTCTGAGCAGTGTGACCCACAAAGCCAAAAATACTTCCAGCAGCTACAGTGTGCTGACCCCTGGTCTAGACCATCAGTTCTGGAAAGCCTGGGGTGTCGAGTCTCAGCACTTAGCGGATTTGACCGTTGGAGACTTTAACTGTGCCCTGGCTGAATTAAGACACAGAAGCCCCCTGAGAAACGTTAGCAATTGCTTCCAAAGCCAGCGGTCCTCCAGAGCCCTGGAATCCCTCCTACCATTGTGCCGATGGTCTTCATTGCTGATGTTGTGGGGGTCACCTGACGGGGTTACTGGTTTGATGGTTTGTTGGAACATGAGCTGAGCAGAATACAGGCAGTCCTGCTTGACGGCAGAACGATTCTGGAACCATCTCTGCCGCAGATGTCAAGGTGCAGACTGTGCTCCCTCAGGCATCTCTGTCCTACGACCAATACCTGCCCATTGTCTGCACTGCAAGAAGGAGTGTCTCTGACTGTCCTCCAATTACTTGACGTCTGTCCATCTCCAATAAGTAGGTGTTACCAGCTCCATTTCAAATATGAGGGACCTGGGGCTAAGGGTCCTTTGAAGCCTGTCCCTGAACCTCCAGGTGAGTCAGCAGCCGAACCAGAGAGGTCCGGAGCTAAGCCGGTGAAAACCTGCTCTGTGAGTTCGTTTCTCTGGTTGGTTTTTTAGTGACAAATTAACTGCCAAAGTTTCTAGGAGTCTCTTAGACAACAACAACAACAAAAAAATCACTTTTGGTCATTTTATTGAAGACTTTGACCAAGTGTGACACAGAAGAAAAGTTTGAGAGGATTTGGAAGTTCTCATTTGAAGAAGTTTGGAAGAGCACGATAAAAATACAGGGTTTTCTGTTCCAATTAGAACTGAATGTTAGAATGAATTGGTATCAGGTCACTGTGACCCATAAAACTTGGCTCTTCTCTCAGTGTGAAGCTTTTCTTGTTGTTTTCACAGAAAAAGACTTTTTCTTTTAAAAACCTGGAAAATGCAAAAGAGAAGAAAGAATGGAATGCTTTCTATAAGGGGGATGCCGCCGACTTCACATTCTGGGGCATTTTGTTCCCTTTGGATGAGAGAGAGCAATTTATGACTGAATTATTTGATTTTCGCAACTGTTCCTTGGACATTGGCGTTGTTCTCTTGGCCTGGCTGGTCTCTGGTGGTGGGCAAGCCCCAGATGACCCCGGCGTTGAGAATGCACCCCACCCCCCACCGCACGCTGCTGGGCATCCAGCTGGGTGTTGGGCGTTGACAGAATGACAATTTTCAAGTCTCTGATGGTATCTTGCACGGTTAAATGTATCTCTTACGGAGGCTAAAGTGGACATTTTGTAACACTGGCAAGAACACACAGCTGGGTGGTACATTTCAGGAGCTCTTGGATGTTAGAGACTGAGCAACCCCCCGCCTGCGCCCACAGATGCAGGGAGACCCCTGGTGAAGGGGACTCCCCCCTCCCCTTCCTAAGGGCAGCTGCCGGGTGCTCTCTCCTTCTGGTAGGAGTGTGGCAGGGGACCAATCTGAGACCACACAGATTTGCGTTTGTTTTTAGGCAACCATATTTTCTCCTTCCAAAAATGGTCTTTGCATTTATCTTTAGTTTATCATTTTAAATGCTTGCTAAAATGTGTCTCAATTTGGCCAATTTTAACTGATTTTCCTTGGAATACAGGGCACATTTGTCGCCTATATTCAGATATCTTTATTACGTTTGCAGCAATTTTTCTCTAGTTAGTCATTGATGATTAATTTTGTTTTGGTAATTCTGGTATTTTCCTTGGAAATGTCTGTACTTCTTACTGTTGGTTTCTTACCTATAATTATCCAATTTGCCCTATCTCCTCAGCTTTCCCACCAGCATCCTATGAGAGCATCTAAAATTCTCAGATTTTCTGTGCCTTTGTGAATAACTTAACGAGACCTTGGGAGAACCCGGTTTAAGGAAAGACGCTGACCCGCCACCATTTTAAACCCCTACTGCATGGCCTGGTTCAGGAACCTGGGAGAGTCCTAAAGTATCCCAACTTGACTTAATTTAAAAAAATTTTATCCACCAAATGGTAATAAAAACCCAGGTTTGATATCGTAATAGAGAGGTTGTTTCCCTTATGCTCAATAAATACCCAATCACGTGACATAAATCACTTAGTCACTCTGTAAATATTTACCAATTGCCTTGACCTACCAGATACACTTTTCTGGTTCTTGGAATGGAGAACAAAACACAGACCCCTGATCTCAGACAAGCAAAACAACTAAGTAATGTATCGAATGGTTCAACGTACTTCGGAACAAAATAAAGAGAGAAAGTGACGAGGGCGCTCCGGGGCGTGCGCGTTCCAGAGGCTTCCGTGTGTACAGCTGTGTTCTTCCGTGTTCCATGTGGGGTTCTTGATGCTTGGGGACTAACACCGACCACCTGCTGGACTAAGGTTTATGCACAAGTGACTTGCTTCATGCCAATGAGGCCCCGCAGAAACGTTCTAGCTCAAGGCCCCGCGTCAGGGACACCTGGAGGGCAAGGAACACGGCTCCTTCTCCGGGGGGGCACGTTCGCCCGTAGGCCGGCTTCCTGACTCCCACACACGGTTAACTCCCCTCCAGGGACTGAATGATACAACAGAAAGGAGGCCCAGTGTCCACTCCGATCCTCTCTCCAGGCAGCAGGAGGGATGGCTGCCCTGGGGCTATCTTGCCGGGCCTGAGCCCCGTGGTTGTGACTTAGTGCTGACCCCGAGCCGGCCGGAAGGTTAAGCAGACAGTGAACAGCAAGTCGGTTTCAAGCATTCCAGAAGCAACACCTGTTTATCCCAGAGTCGGAGACGCACCAATCCGGTGCTCCTGGTCCCCATGGGAAGGGGGTGGGAAGAAATATGCCCCAGAGAATGTCCACATCTGAATCCCCGCAGCAGCTCAGCTAGCAGGGAACGCGTGCTCTGAGGACACGATCAAGTCCAGTATCCTGACATGGGTGTGTCCCGGAAGGCCCAGGCGCATCATGAGGTCCCTAAGTGAGAGCGGGGGCTGGAGGCCCGGGGCCGGGTTGGGAGGGCCGCCCTCAGTGGTTGTGGAGAAGGAAGAACCCCCAAGCTGAGGAGCAGGGGTGCCACTAGGAGCTAGAAAGGCCCGGAAACAGATTTTCCCTAGGAGCCTCCGGAAGGAACCAGCCCAGCCAACACCTCGATCCTGCCCCAGGAGACTGCCAGAGTCGCGACCCCCAGAACCATAAGGTTTGTGTTGTCCCGACTATGTGGGGGCTGCTCGTCGCAGCAGCAGCCATGGGACAGCAGGAGGGCAGCTCCTCCTGGATTCCCCTCCAGCCGAGTCGGGCCGCAGAGCAGACTCACCCCGAGCCATGCTTGCTCCAGCCCACGGTCCGAGCGGATGGCCATGGGCTGCATGGGCAGGGACCTGGGTCTCTCTTGTTGGCTGCTCTATTCCCAGGGTGTTGGGGACACACCCCTGTCGATGTCGAATGACTGGAGCAAACAGGGTCCTGCAGAAACACCGTGTTGAAGACAAGGGGCTGGGAACAGCCAGCTTTCACCTCGCCACCCAATCGTCCTCTCCTTTAAGGAGATAACCTTGTGCGACAAGGGAGTAACACGCCAGCTGTACTGAGCGGGATTAAATCTTTCTGCTAGAAGAATGATTTATGCTCCAATAAAGCCAAACAAAACCTAATTGGGTAGGATGAGACCACCAAAAATTATGTTCACAATGAAAAACAGAACAAGAACTAATTACCCCGGTGCAGTGTTCCATTTAGCTATAATTCTACAGTCAATTAGTATTCTGTTTAATTGTACAATTAATGAACATATAAATTAAATTCATAGTTTATTTCTACCACTAAATTACTTATTTGAATTGCCTCTCTTTGGAAAAAAAAATAAGGGACTCAGCGCACACGTTATTAAAACGACTCGGTAATGTACATTCTGGGCACGCCTTAATTGTAAAACAATTACTCCTTATTATGGCTGGGATGCCGCTTGTGTTATTAGGAGCTGAATAATTTAATTTTCTCTTAGCAAATGAACAGGTAATAGTTTCCCTGACTGACATACAATTCTCCCGGCAGATTTCAACTCCCATCAGCAGACCCCCTGCCGCCAAGGCGGTGCCCAGGGAAGGTGGCAGGGGACATAATTGTGTGTGTTTCGCCCACGGGAGGCACAGCGGGGATTCATGGAGGCGAATCCCACTCGTGGTCAGTGGGAGAAACTGCTGATACAGAGAGCCCAGCGCTGCTTCCCCAGCCCTCTCTGGCCGGCGGACACAAGAGGACAGACAGTGACAATGAGCCAGGAGCTCTCATGGACCACTGAGCCCCTTGGCCCTCTGGAAAGCCCGTGTCCAAGAGGACCCAGGTGTGTCCAGTGTGTGTGTGGTCACCCCGGCCCCTGATTCGGGGCTGGTTCACGCTGGCCCCCACGGAGACAGCACGGGGCACTGCTGTGTTTGCGTGGCCGGCTTCTCGCCCCACTGCCGGGGCACTGGTAACTTCACCGTTCCAGGTTCACTGCTGTCCTGTTCTGAGAAGGTGCATGGCTCCGTGCCCCTGGTGTGGCACAGCAGAGGGGTCCTGCCGGCTTGTAGGATCAGTGCCCTGCTCTCACAATCCACGGCCGCCCTCCAGTCAACACCTGCTCCCCCCGGCCACGCTGTGCCCGGCCCCCCCGGCCACTGCTTCCGCCAGCAGGGCTCTCTCTCCAGCAGGAGCCCCTCTGGCCCATCAGGAAGTGGGTTTCTGCCGGCGCCCTGCCGGCTCTCTAGGTGCCTCCCATGTGTAGGCTCACTCTGGGACCCCTACCTCCTCAAAGGAAATCCTTGCTACGCGCCACCGTGACATCACGGAGACGGGGGAGAGGGCAGCTCTGGCAGTGTCCATGCAGGTGATCTGGGGCGAGACGGCGGTCGTTCTGAGCCTGGCTTCCTCATCGGGGGAATGGGGGGGAGGGCGCTTCCGCAGGGCCTGGGAGAGGAAAGGAGCAAGGCCGTGCGGAGGGAGCCGAGCCCTCTGGCGAGTTCCTGCTTCACGATGTAAGCGGACTCCGCCCGTGGGAAGCCTCCATGGTGTCAAAAAGCAGAAATCCCATCAAACCAAAGGACGAAGGTGACACACAGCAGCCAGGTGCCGCGGAGCCGGAATCAGAGGTGTGGGAAGGGGGCGATCTGGGAGGTAAACGCGCCTCGACCCGGTTCTCTGGAGACGTGCGAGGCCCAGGTGTGTGACGGATCTGGAATGTTCTTCAGGCTTGAACACAATCGGAATCGTCTGGTACAAATGGAAACCACAGGCCCAGCCTCACCGGCTGCTCCTCTCCCGTCCGCGGGCAGGTGTCAGGGCGAAGCGCAGCAAAGCTGCCGGAGGCAAGACTCTACTTGGACCCATGCAAGGGGGGCCCAGGTCCCAGAGCCCGAGGCAGGAGAGTGTGTAAGCCTGGGGTGACCTCCCGGAGACACCTGGGAGACCAGATCCGCGGGAGAAGGGTAGTGGCGTGCGGAGCGGGGCGGGATCTCCGCGTGTGTTCGCTAATCGGCACCTGGGAGGAAGCTGAGGCTCCCCTTCGCCCAGAGGTTGGGAGACAAGGCTACGGTCTCCGCCATTACTTCCTTTCAAAGAGGTAAATCCCGGCTTCTCGGGAAAGAGATTTTGTGGGTTGTAAAACAGCAAGAGGCTGGGAGGAAACACGCACACATTTCAAGGGGCAGAGGAAGCATTTATAATTGCGAGTTTCCTAAAGTAAATGCTCGAAGAACAAGAAAGCTAGGAACCTATAGGCAGGAAGAACGTGTCTACCGTCTCGCCTTGCTGAGGGCGAGATCCTGGCTGCCTTGCCCACAGGGGAGTGGGCTCTGGGTTGCAGAGGCTGCTCGCTGTTTCCCCTCTGTGGTCGGCTCTGTGGCACCGAGGGTGGAGCGGGTCTCTCCGGCAATCCGTTCCCCAGCCCTAAATCCTCCGCAGTCGTGTGCCCCGCGTGCGGGAGCAGTCCGTGTTATTAGCTGTCTCTTAATAACCTTTGGGTCAGGGGTGTTATTGATGCTTGGGTTTAATTCAAATTATAATGGGATAAATCATCCGCCATCTGCAATCCCTGTTTATTGAATTCCGTATGATCCATTTAATTTAGACCCTCCCAGCTCTGAAGGTTGAAGCCTATCGAAAATCCGTCTCTTTATCCTCTCACGACCTAATTTATGTTTTCCCCTCTAACTTCTCCACCTACTTTATTGCTGTCATACCCTCGGGGGCTCTGTGAGGCAGGAGGCGGGGCTCACGAGGTGAACATTTTTATTGCTTTCTCTGGTCTCCTATCAAAGCCAACCAGATGAAAACAGACATTCGGGGACCCTCGCAGCCCCCTCCCCAGGACTAGAGGCTCTGTCCCACAATCTATGACCCAATTAACACTTCTCGAGCATCTACTCTGTGTTTAAAATATTTCGAGAACACAGAGTGTTTCAGAAAACAGCGTGGCACCCACGGAGAGGCAGAGATAACTGCCTTCGAGGAACTCATCGCTCAGCGGGATTCTGACGTCCCTGGGCACAGCGCGCTCGTGCCGCAGACAGAAAGAAACGCACAGAGCAGGCTGCTGTCTCCCCCGGGGGGCCTGGACCAGGACGGGCAGGGGCAGAGGCCCCGGGAGCTTGGGCTAGATTTGGAAACGAGGAGGGCGGTGGAGGTGAGAGAAGTGGTGTTGAGAACGGATTTCTCCAGCAGGTGGGGACGGTGGTCTGGGAGGGGGAATCGGGTGGAGCGGGGAGCTCAGACAGACGGAGCTCCCCACAGACCGCAACTGGGAAACGGAGGGGCCGCCCGGGGTGCCGAGAGACAGGACACTGAGCACCTCCCGGAGAGAAACAGCTCTTAGCATTAGAAGGCGGCTGACCGTTCACAGTCGGCCTCGGGCGCTGTGCTCCTTAAGAAGTGCAGTCCTTAGCCCCACCTTGGAAGCAGGGGATCCAAGAAAGGCCATGGGGAGCTTCTCCCAGCACATGACCGGAGGAAGATGAAAACCAGGCGCTTGCTGTCTGGGAAGGCAGGTGATCGGCGTGGGGGCTGACGGGAGAGAGGGAGCTGGGAATGGACATGAAGAACCGCTCGCCCCTCGCGGGTGAGGCTCGGATCCCCGAGTCTGCGTTCCGTCGACGGGGCCTGGCTTGTCACTGGGCACACGCACAGCCCTGCTGACTCATGCCATTTAATTACAGGCAATTAGTGTGACTGACAGCCCTAATTAAGCCCTTACCTGAACGGGCCTCCTCCAGCTGGATCACGGCGCAGAGAGGCCTGCCCTACCTCTGATCTCTTTGATTTCGTGCTTTCTCATCGGGGCTGTTTTAAGTCTCATCTGAATTTCCTCATCACCTTTAATGAGCATTTTTATCCCATTTCTCCTAACGATTTCAAGACACTAGTGCAAGGTGTTCACTTTAAAAAAGAGAGAGAGAGAGACAAAGAAACCGTTTCTATATTGTCAGTCGAGAGAGCTCATCAGTACAGAAAGGGATTTTGCCTCAAAACTGCTGGACGCTTGGAGCAGCCTCTGGTACCTCCATGCTCTCAGATACGATCATACTGGTATTTAGCTCCAGATGGCTGGGAGAGGGTCCTTCTCTTCCTACATGTTTTAAAAGCCAGACCCTCTATCTTTATGAGCCTTTGAAATCCTTATACAAACCAGACTCTTTGGAAGGGCTTAATGGAAGAAAAATGACTTCCTATTTTAAATTATTTGAGCCTTTTCTGACTTCTGAGATCAAATGCATTTAAAAAACAAATGGAGAATTAAATCTTCCATAATTTCATTTTGACTGTGATTTGGAGGACCGGCCCCAGGTGAGTGCTGCTGATGAGGGAGCAGGAGGCTGCTGAGGACGGAGCACAAGCTGGCCCCTTGCACCCCCTCTCCATGATCCCCTAGGTAATACGGGTGACATTCCTCAGGCACCCCTGACTGCCCTAAAAGAAAAACAAATAGTTAACTTGCAGAGATCACAATCCTGCAAGGCAGGAGTCTCCCTCCCTTGGTTCACAAATATCCTTGAGATTTACAACAAAGAAGTTACCTTATCAGTAGCCCAATTTCCAAAGGCACATAACTCAGTTCCTCAAGCCCTAATGTCACCCTCTCCTCCATAAAAACTGAAGGAGGCTGAGGTAGAAGGAAAAGTAAATAAAGTTAAATTTCTTTTAAGACCTAAATCTCACTAACAAGGACGCTTGATGGCAGGAATGTGACATTCCACCAGAAGACTCCCCATTGTCTTTATGTTAGCGCCTCATTAGAGGGAAAGTGGCCTTGGCTGGATAGTAACCAGGCCTTCAATATCCCGACAGTCTTCTTTACCCCAATAGCCCTTCTGAACACCCCTTTGTCCTCACCTACCCAACTCCTGTGTATATAACCAGCCACTCCTCACATCCCCGGGGCAGCATCTCCGTCTGCCCACAGGTCCTGTCCCTGTGCTCTAATAAACCACCTTTTTGCACCAAAGACGTCTTAAGAATTCTTTCTTAGCCGTCGGCTCCGAACCTCACCCCACGGAACCTCACTGAGGTTCAAGAACTTCATCACTGCGAGGTTCCCAGCAAGGTGGCCCCTCGGTGGGTTTCCTCCTACCGTTCCATAGAGACACCGGCGTTCTCTGGTGACAACCTGCTCTGTGAAAGGCAAGTATTTGTGTGTGTGTTTGCTATTGGGACAAAACACATACGCAAAATCACGTCCTCGGTCACCGCACATCTCCCACAGTCGCGGACCCTTCTTCCTCTTCTAACCCGTCTGGCTCTGCCCTACTTCTCCCGTGTCCATCTCGCTGCCCTGGGCCAGCCTAGAGCCTCTGGCCATGTTTGCCGTCACAGCCTCCTACCCAGTCTCTCTGACTCCTGCTTGCCCTGTGCCCTGGGCTCGAAGACGAAGGCCTCGTGGTTCATCCGCATTCACAGCTCCTCGTACACCGGCCTCCCTGTACCGGCCCGACCACCCTCATCTACCCCAGCTGCCCAGGGCTGCCTCACTGCCCCCGACTTCGCCCGTCCCCTCCCGCCACCATCTGGTGTCCTTCGGGGCCTGCCGAACGCCGTGTGGACCTGCAGCCCCGGCGGGCTCCCCGCTCCGGTCTTGACGCTGCTGGGAACGGAATAGTGACCTTCTCGCCCTGGGTCCTGGAGTGGGGAGCCCTGGCCCGTGCGTCGGCCATCTGATCAGTGCGGCGGTCCGCAAGCCGAGAACTGTGCGCGCTTCTCGAGGCGGCACTTCCCCCTCGCGCCAGGACGCATCAGCTCGCCCAAGGTCCACAGCTGCCTGGTAGACAAGAAGGTCTTCTAGTGCAGGCACTTGAGGGCCACAGTCACCACCCCCCGTACTGTGCTCGCCGAGAAGCACTTCGGGCAGGTTGATGTTGCATCTGATGGGCCTTGACTCGTCACGTGACATTTCCACCTAAACAGGGGTCCAAGCTACTGCTCGTGCCGAGAAATCCAGAAGGCACGGAAGTACCTAAGCCTTTGCCTCCGGGAGGGCTTTCCACAGATGGTGGATGAGTGGTTTCATGGCTGCAGAAAAAAGTCAATCAAGAGGAAACCAGCCTGTTGGTGGAACAGCCTGTGTCCCCTCACGGAAAATCCAACGTCAACAACCCCCCACAGGAAAACACCTTTATGAAAGCTCTGGGTCCCACGTGAGAGACCGCAGCGCCTGCGTGGAGAACAGAAATGAGGAAAAGGCACATTGAGGGGGTCCAGCGTCCCCCCACCCGGGCCACCTTTCCTCCAAGCCCGCACAGCGCCGGCCGCGGGAGGGCTCCGGCCCTGGCGTTCAGCCGCAGGGGAGGGAGTGACTGAACGTCTGCCGTGGCGCAGGCTCGCGCCGCTAGAGCGCGGGCAAATGGCCTGCGTGACATTTCACCAGAGAGACGTCCGGACGGCGGGCAGGCGCAGTAACTGGTCCTCAACGTCACCGATCGCCAGGGGGACGCAAAGCAAAACCACAATGAGATTCGGCCTCCTGTGGGTCCGGAGCGCTGTTGTTAAGAGAAACAAGATGACAAGAGCTGGTGGGGATGTGGAGCCCGGCACCAGGGGTGGGAATGGCCTCTGGCACAACCCTTAGGAGGAACAGGAGGAAGGGTCCTCAGAAAACGCGATCTCCACCTACCATGGAATCCAGCAGCCCCACTTCTGGGTACTTCCCTGAAAGAAGTGAAACCGGGATCTCAGCGAGGTCCCGGTGCTCCCAGGTCCCCGCGCTCCCGCTTCCCTGCTGGCTGTTTCCAACAGTCACGGCGCGGAAACAATGTAACCATCCACCCCGCCGGAGCCGGCGAAGGAGAGGCGAATGGATACACACAGGGGTTTATTATGCAGCCTTTAAAAAGAAGGAAATCCCAGCATTTGCAGCAACGTGGATGGACCTTGAGGGCATTATGCAAAGTGAAATGAACCAATTGCAAAAGACAAATACTACATGATCTCATGTATATGTGACATCAAATACATGCAGACTCACAGATGCAAACAGGTAGAACTCACAGAGGTCACCGGGGCAGGGGGAGAAGGAGAGGCGACGTCCAGCAGACTCCACGCTGAGTGCAGAACCCAACACGGGGCTTAACTCATGACCTTGAGATCAAGACCTGAGCTGAGGTCACAAGTCAGACACTAGCCAACTGAGCTACCCAGGTGCCCCTGAAATGGTTATTATTATTATTTTTTATTTCTTTTCAGTGTTCCAGAATTCATTGTTTATGCACCATCCAGTGCTCCATGCGATCGGTGCCCTCCTTAATACCCACCACCAGGATCACCCAACCCCCACTCCCTCTCCTCCAAAACCCTCAGTTTGTTTCTCAGAGTCCACAGTCTCTCATGCTTTGAGTCCCCCTCCGATTTCCCCCAACTCCCTTCTCCTCTCCATCTCCCCTTGTCCTCCGTGTTATTCCTGATGCTCCACAAGTAAGCAACATGGACGGGCCCGTAGGGGATTCTGCTGAGTGAAATAAGTAAGCAGAGAGAGTCAATTATTATATGGTTTCGCTTACTTGTGGAGACGGTTATTTTTTTTTTAAAAAAAGAACAGAACTCTTTTTATTGGGAAGAAAAATGTCATTACAAACTAGTAAATCAGTAAAAGAAAAAAAAAATACCCAGCTATAATGTGGGAACTCTCTTGGTCACCCACATCAGTTGGGCTTTATTCTGAAATCCAGTGTTCTTTATACCTCAGTCTGGGGAGTTGGAAGGAACCCGCGACAGTTCCCAGTTTTAACTTTTTTTCTGTGACTCACTGGGTGAGGAGGAAGACTCCAAGATGATTCCCAAATCTGATGCCAGCTCTGGGCCCTGGGGCTTCCCATTTCTTCCCCTATTGGGGTGAGTTCCCTCCTCAGAGACGACCATCCCTTGTGTTCCAACAGGGAGGAACCCAGCAGGGAGAGTCCAGTTTGTTCCAGAAGCTTCAGCGGATGGACTGGCGGCTGAGAGCCTGCCTGTGTCAGGGTAATGGTGCCGTTACTGGTCACTGGGGGCGACAGACGCCCCGGCCCTGGCCACATCATCACTACAACAGGGAGAAAGGCAGAGCTGCCGTCAGGACTGAACGAGCACTGAGAACAAGACCTGATGCGGGGACGTTTATTTGTATGTTCTAATCAGTTTTCTTTCCTTTCCTCTGTGGTGACAGACTCTGGAGGAGTCTAGAGGAGTCTGTCCTCAGTTAGCGGTGGGGCCGGCATGGGGGTCCCGGAGCCTCACGTGGGACCTGGGCATCACTGGGGAACTCTCCTCCCTGGCTAGGAGGATGGAATTCACCGTTCGCAAGCACGTTTTATTGGCTGGAGCAGGTTGTGACCAAGCCCGGTGTTAGGGGGGCAGGGCAGTGGACTCACGTTACTGGGGAGAAGGGGCAGTGAGTAACTGGACAGACCACACCAACCCCCACAGCAGCCGTGATGGCACGTTCACACACAACAGCGCCCGTCGCCGCGGCCGAGGCTGTGCAGTCAGATCTTGGTAACTCTCTCTACGTTTATTTAAGTCAGTCCTCCTTCCCTTAAGTCTTATTAATAGGACTTACAGTTTGCATAAAACGGACACTTCTCTTCTGTGTGGACATGGCTATCCCATCGCTAGAGAAGACACACACTTTAGGACAGATTTCTCAAGGAGCTTGCATGAGCTCATGTCGCTGAGACGGAATGCTAGGGAAGATCACGACGAGGCGGCCTCGTGAGGAGGGGTGGCGGCTCTCGCCTCTGCAGGGAGGGACTGCGGGGAGCCCTATGTGCTCCTTGACCCAACAGCTGTTTCCTCGACCCATTTTGTCCAACTAAAGAAAACTCAAACGGACAGTAATTCCCAAGTATCGAAGGTTCTGATCACTTGTGCACAGAATTCCCAGCTCTCTCGATGCCTACGTACAGACCACACCCCTACTGAGCCAAGACCCTCCATCCGCACAGAGTCCAGAAATGCGAGCTCCCTGCACTCAGTCCTTGAGGACAAACAGCTCGAGGGGCGCTGGAGAGGAGGCCGCTGCGTATTTCAAGCTGGAACACTGCAGATCCAAGACCAACAGCCACTGAAGAGGTGACTTTGGGAGAAATAATTTCCCCCGAAAGTGTAAATTCAAAGCAACAAATAATCAAGAATTGGTTCTCCCATGTCTCAAGTGCATCTTCAAGGATCGCAGGCCTTGATTCACTGACAATGAACGTAATAACAATCTCTGATTTTCAAGTTAGCCGTGATGAGGGCTTGAAGCACCCGTTTTCTGAAAGCGTGATATAGAAGAGGCCATTTGGTAGGCTTAATCGAGTTCCGTGCAGAGCTCCGGGAGGCATTGATATTCATTCTAGTGGCCATCAACCTGACCTCAGCCGAGGAGCCCGGGCTTATGCGAGGCCCATTAAGGAGTCGGGCGGCAGCTCGCGCTCATCCTGTCTGAAAATTAATGACGTTATACGGGAGCCACCGAAGGCTCGCCAGCCGGACTAACTTGAAGGATCCTTGCTTCCCGAGGCTGCACGCTTGGGGTAGAACCTGATTCCACTTTTTTATCTGAAACTGGGGAGATGCTGTGGCCAGTGAGAAGCTGGACACCACTTATTGGTTTTACACCTGTACACATGCGTGTATGTGCACACACACACGTGCACACACAGACACTTTTTAATCTCTGATCTTCCGCCAATGCCATTTTACTGGGAGTGTCCACCTGCTTCTTGAGCGAGAGAGACGGGAGCGGGTCACACCCTTGGAAACTTTCCCCGCTTCTGAGACACTAGGCAAGGACGCCAAGACCCCAGGCACGGAAGTGGCAGGAGAACAACGTGATCAAAACCGCAGACCGTAAATGCACGAGGACACGCTGACTTCCGTCCCCGTGCTTCGCTCTGCGCTTGCACAAACCGAAGTTCGTGATCTGAAATCCTTACAACCCACTGAAGAGGACAACGTGGGCCCTTATCAACGAGAAAATGAAGTTCGGGAAGGTCGGCGGGAGGGTGTATGTGACGCGCGCATAACTTTGGGGACACCGAGAGCCGCGGAGCCTGCAGACGCCCACCCACAGGCCCGCGTCGTCTCTCTGCAGGCACGCCCGTCACTGGGCCCCCTGGATGAAGTTCTTACCAGCAGCGAGTTCTTTCATTAGCGGCGAAAGCAAGCTCCCTAAGCAGCTTTCCAGGACAGAACGTGTTTCTTTCTCCCTTGTGCTCACCTGGCCACGTCCCATCTGGTCAGGGCCAGCTGGCCTCCCCCCGCACCCTGACCGCTGAGAGCGGCTGGAGGAAAGCACCTCAGGTGGGCGCCTGGTGCAGCGCCTCCGGTTGCCACCGCTGCCTTGTCCGGAGGTTCCCACAGCAGGGTCCCTGGCCAGTGGCGACCGCATCACCCACCAAATCAGACACTGGGGTTGAGCCTCGCGGCCCGTTGTAACGTGATGTGTGCGCGAGCTCGGGGCTCATCCTCCCCGGCCCTCCTTCCCAAACTCTACAGCTTCTTTCAACTCTTCAAAATGGTGATACCTCTTCCTCCGGCCCCACTCGCAGCACAAGGCCTGGCTTCCTCCTCCGCGAGAGCCGAGAACAGTCGGAGAAGGACTCCGCGTCGGCCACCACCACCCCCGCCTGTGTGCAGCTGGCCCCACGGCTTCTGCCTTCCCCGGGGCTGTGTGGGGTGCCCAGGCCCTCCTCCAAGGTCATGCCCTCTGGCCTGGCCCTGGCCCTTTCTCCTCTGAAATGCTCCAGGACACGGCTGTGGTCGTCCACCCATGCCCCTCGCACCTTTGGATCGTGTTTATAATGTGAAATCGCTTTGTGTAGGATTCCTGCCCAAACCCAAGACACAGAGCAACACCCCGACTCTCCGGATCTTGTGTCCCCCGCCAGCCTTTCGTTGTCCCCTGTTCACTCGTTTTCCCTGCAGAGGCGTCCACACTTGCATCAAGTTCCTCCCTCCCCCTTTGGTGCTGAATCTCGGCCAGCAAGCTTGCGCCCCTTCGACTCCGGGTCGGACTCTGTGAAGGACCCGCACCACCTCCCGCAGGGGCCCGGCTCTCACTCACTCTCGCTTGGCGTGTCTGCAGCCCCAGCACAGCGTCTCACACTCTCCTTCTTCACCGGCCTCTGGGCCAAAGGGCTTTCTTGGTCCTGCCTTTCCCATCTCATCTCCCATCCTGGCGACTCCTCCTATCTTTCCCCTCAAAGCGTAGCAATGCCTCGGGCCCAGGGCTCCATTCCGTTCACTTCCTGACCTCCACCAGGTCCCACAGGTAGCGGTTCTCAACCTTGGGTGCACGGTGGAGTCACCCGGGGAGTTCTGAAAACTCTCCCTGCGTCCTGGATCTATTCCACTGGAGCCTCTTGGGTGGCACAGACGCATCAGTATGTTCTCAAAGCTTCCCAGGTGGTTGCTAGGTGCAGTCAAGGTTGAAAACTACTTTCCTAAGGGATCTCATCCTGTTTATGGCCAAACCCTCTGTATGCTAATAGCCCTGGTTCTGGAGTCCCAGCGAGCCCCTCTCCCTTATGATCCAGACTCCTCCTCAGCGTCTGCAAAGAGAAGCAGCTCACACTTAAAATGTTTCCGCTGAATTTTTGGTCCAGCACCCAAAATTCCATGATGGACGTCTTCATCTTAGCAGAGAGAAAATCCATCTTTCCAGGTTCTCGGGCCGAAGACGTGGAGATGTCCTCAGACTCCTCTTCCTGTCCCCCAGTCGGTAGCAAGTCCTACACTTCAGAGTATGTCCAGGGTCTGACCACCTCCCGCCATCCTTACCGCCACCCTGGGCCAGGCCATCTCGGACTCTTACAGGAGGCTCCCTCCTGCCGCCAGTCTCTCCTTCTTTCTCTTTCAACTTGGCCGGAACAGTCCTTTCAAAATGTGAGTCAGTTCTTATCTACCCCGTGCTGAAAAGCTCCTGTGGCTTCTGATCTCACCAAGGGCAAAACCCAAGGGCACCATTTCCTCCTTGGTGACTTTTTCTTAACCATCTTTGTATCTATAGCCCATTTCGTGCCATTGCTAATCAGAGATTATCAAAATAGATGGCGGAATTCTTCCCAGCCACACACACACACACACAAATGTTATCTCTTTTCTACATGACAAGAAAACATTTTTAGATAGTTCTAGATCAGCATTTTCTAAACTTACTTGACCGTGAAACATTTTTAAATTATAATATATTAATGGGACACCAAGAGGAGTTTATGAAATATAAATGCAGGCTTAGATTAAAGCAGACAGCATCAAAAAAGTTCTCACAGGTGAATTAATAGCTTAAAGAAGTGATAAAAATTTGATTCATAGTCACTTGGCTTTAATAGAGAACAAAACACAAATTAGAGAAATCTGCTTATGTGTAAGTTAATGAGAATAAAATATAGGAACGTAATGTACTTTTTTTTACACGGTGCATTTTTGTTATGAAAACCTGGTTTCTTGAATCGTGATGGCGGGGGTGGCTGTTTCCACAACACGGAGCTGCTTAAAATCAGGACCAGTGCTGCAGGGTCTCATCCCCAGAAGAGGTACAGGACCGGATCTCGTTCTGTGCTTTGTTTAATTAGCGGGGTATGAACGTTCGTGCTTCTCTGTGCATGATGTGTGTGCACTTTTCACAAAGCGTAAACTACACTCCCCCCACGGTGGGGGGGCGCTTGGATCAGGCCCCTCCAAAACCCACATCCCTTGGATTTTGTTTATTCTTTGATCTGCTCTTGGCATTTTAGAAACCGGGTCAGGGTATGCTTCACTTAGGAGCTCTCGGCTGGAAAGTTCCCTACAGTTCAACAACCTCATGAGTTTCTGGGGTGGTTGTCGTCGTGCTTGCTTGTTTTGATAAAACTGCCTCCCTCCAGCCACAGGTCTGTGGGGAGCCAATTTGTGCAGTATAAATATTTCAGACACCATAAATGTTGAATAATGCCACAGATATATGTGGAAATATTCAGGTGGAACACAGAGCAGTGGTCCACCAGCAGACAACATCTGCCAAAGGGCCCCCGGCAAGCACTCGGCCTTGGGGCGGCTCCCAGCCAGAACGCCTGGGTCCGCATCGCAGCTCAGCAGCCTGGCAGCTGGGTGCCAGGCCCATCTCTGTACCTCAGCTGCTGTATCTGTAAAATGGGAACAATGGTCCTGAAGGGTTTGCATAAGGGGGAAATGTCGGAAGCATTAGAGGAGTACCTGGCCTGGTTACGAGCATCAGGTCACCTTTCTAAGATAGATCGTGATGGAGTAATAGGGAGAATGATGTTTGCTGTCTTTACACAGATGTCTATAGAATGCATTCTTAAAAATGAAGATTAGAGAACAAAAAGTGGGCAAGAAATGGGCAAAAGACATGAACAGACATTTCTACAAAAAAGACATCCAGATGGCCAACAGACACATGAGAAACTGCTCAACATCACTCACCATCGGGGAAATCCAAATCAAAACCACAATGAGATACCACCTCAGCCAGTCAGAATGGCTAAAATTAACAAGTCAGGAAATGGCAGATGCTGGCGAGGATGCGGAGAAAGGGGAACCTCCTACACTGTTGGTGGGAATGGAAGCTGGCGCAGCCACTCTGGAAAACAGCGTGGAAGTTCCTCAAGAAGCTGAAAATAGAGCTACCCTATGACCCAGCAATCACACTACTGGATATTTATTCCAAAGATACAAATGTAGTGATCCAAAGGGCACATGCACCCCAACATTCACAGGAGCAATGTCCACGGTAGCCAAAGTATGGAAAGAGCCCAATGTCCATCAACAGATGAATGGATAAAGAAGATGTGGTGTTCACACACACACACACACACACACACACACACTGGAATATTATGCAGCCATCCATCCACAAACAAACAAACAAACCCAAAATGGAGTATTATGCAGCCATCAAAACCTCCCCATATATTTTTCTATATGTGTGTATAATGGAATACTATGCAGCCATCAAAAAAAAACCCCTGAAATCTTGCCATTTGCAACAATGTGGCTAGACCGAGAGGGCATTACACTAAGCAAAATAACTCAATCAGAGAGGGCCACTTATTGTATGACCTCACTGATTTGAGGAATTTGAGAAACAAGACAGAGGCTTATAGGGGAAGGAAGGGGGAAAATGAAACAAGACAAACCAGAGAGTGAGACAAACCTTAAGAGACTTTTGGTCCCAGGAAACAAACTGAGGGTTGCTGGAAGGGAGGGGGGCGGGAGGGATGGGGTGGTGGGGGGATGGGCACTGGGGGGGGCATGAGCTATGGTGAGTGCTGTGAATTGTGTAAGCCTGATGAATCACGGACCTGTACCCCTGGGGCAAATAATACATTATTTGGTAACAAATAAATAAATAAATAAATAGATGTTAGAAGTAGGATTGTCCCTTCCTCAAAAAGTTAAAAATAGAAGTATCCTACCACCCACCCAGCACCAACTGGGTATTTACTCAAAGGATACAAAAGCACCAGTTTAAAGGGAGAGATGCCCCTCACTCCCCGATGGTTATAGTAGAGACAACAGCCAAACTACAGAAGCAGCCAAGTGCCCACCCACCCGATGGGCGGACGAAGGAGATGTGGTCCGCGTGCACCCGGAACTGGGCTCAGCTCCACGAAAGAACGCAATCCTGCCATCTGCTGGGACGCAGGTGGAGCTCGAGAGCGTGAGGCTGGGTGAGGTCGGCAGAGGAAGAGGAGCGCCTTCCGCTCTGACGCACAACAGAACAGCCAAGTAAAGGGACAGAAACGAGCGAGGGCGGCAGACCAGGAAAGGGCACGCCGGTCGCCTGGGGGAGCCGCGGGCGGGGGAGCCGGGCTGGGGAGGGAGCGCACGCGTCCGGAGGGGCTCTGGGTGGCGGACGGACCTGCTGAGTCTCTACCTCGCACACGCGCTAAGGTCACATTGTGTGTCGGCTAACTGGAATTTAAACAGGAACTTAAACAGAAGAAGTAGGACCTTCCCCTGCTCCAGAGCAACAGCTAAAGACACGTTCCAGGGGTCGCGTCGGGGAGACGCTGCCTTGAAGCAGCTGAAACGCTTAGACCTGTTCCTGTCCTCGCCCATGTGTGAAGCGCCCACTGGACACGGACTGGAAATAACGCTGACACGAAGGATCGTTTGTTGGACGCTTTTGGCCCCACCACTAGGCTAGTGGGTCGGGGCGCTTGGTTTCTGGTTCCTAACCCAGGCCTGCGCAGCAGCCATCGCACCTGTACCTTCGGGGCAAGGAGACGTGCGCTGACTTGCTTACATCCCGGGGCGGGGGGAGTGCGGGGCCTGGCAGAGGCGGAGCCTTCCCTTCTGCCCCACCACGCCTGGGTGCTGAGAAGACTACGACCAACCAGGCAGGAGAGACACGGAGAAGAGCTGCGGAGAGAGAAGGTGGTCGCCGGGGAGGACCAGCGATGCTGTCGGGGAGTAGATGGACAGAGTCTGCGCGGTGGGGGGCGGAGCGGGGTTGGCCCGGCGCAGCCCCGGGTCTCCTGTGTGCCCTCACCCACCTCAGAGACTGAGACCTGGGCTCTTGCTCCTCCTGATAAGGGAACAGCACCCCCTGGGGACCAGAAAGCGGGGGAGAGGCTGCGGGGCTGGAGGGAACTGGCCAAGGGCCTCCAGGCACGAAAGCCCAACTGCTGGGCACCATCTTGAGGACGGTGGACCCTGAGTCCTTTGACAAACCCTTGGTCCTCCTTGTTCCCTGACCCCTTCTTTTTATGTCTGGGCATCCAGGAAACCCCAGAGGCTGTGAGTCCTGCCTTTCTTCCTCTCCAGCCCTTAACTAATTCATTGACCTGCTTTTAGCCCATCCAACTTTGAAACACGTCAGACTTTGAATCTGCCCGTGGTTCTCACCTCCAAGCAACACCCACATTCGCACTACAGAGGAGGACGGAGCCAGCTCCGGCTGAGTCAGAGGCTGAGTCACCCCGTCGTGGGGCCTCCCCCGTCCCGCCCCACAGCTCGACTCCCGGGTAAAACAGGCAAGAGAAGCCAGAAGTGTCACCTCCCGGGGGAGCCGTTTGATGAGGGAGAAGGTGGATTCGTGCCTGATGCTGGCGCCTCCACGTTTGTTTTGAGCCCCCACGCCCCCTGAGAAATACAGAATATTTAGACACACAGACACCAAAAAGTAAAATAAAAACCACAGACAATCTCATCGCCTGCAGATTCCTAGGGGCCTTTGGGCTAGCGTGGACCATCCCGTACTTACGGCTCCGTAATCTTTTCCTTCCGACAAGACGCCGTGTGCGTGTTCAGTGTAATACTTCGGTCTTTGCCGCACGTTCTCCTGAGCCGTAGGATGTAATGGAGCCCAGAACCCGATGTCGTCCACTCACTCCTGAGCACTCACGCTGTCTCCACGTGCTTAGATCATAAATAACGATGCAGGGAACATCTTTAAATATAAGTATTTGTACATATAATCCTATAATTATTGTTCAGTGTCTAATTCTAGAAGTCAAATTTCTGGGCTGAAAGGCAAGGATATTTTCCATGATTTCCAAAGATTTTAATTTGTATTTCCTTTTTTTTTTTTTTTAACATTTTATTTATTTATTTGACAGAGAGAGCACAAGGAAGCAGAGCGGGAGAAGGAGAGGGAGAAGCAGGCTTCTCTACTGAGCAGGGAGCCCGATGCGGGGCTCGATCCCAGGATCCTGAGATCATGACCTGAGCCAAAGGCAGAGGCTTAACCCACTGGACCACCCAGGTGCCCCTTAATTTGTATTTCTAAGGGCCTCAAGGGGCACATTGTACCAATTTAATTTTTACAAATAATGCCAAGGGTGCCTCTAATGATGCCAACTTCCTTAAAATTATTCCTTATTTTTGATGTGATAATATTTTATTGAAGACAATAATACTGTCCTAATATTATTTTTATTTAGGACAATGATATTTTATAAATGTGTTATAAACATGTTGGTTTATAATATTTTATATACTTTTCACGAGGGATGTTGCAGATTATCTTGTACGCTTAAGAAGCACATGGGCGCGTCCTCTGAATTATCAGGAACCGCCCACCGACCAGCTCTGTGAGTTCATCTGTTGTTCGGTTCATATAATAATACGTGATGCTCAGCGTGGAAGAGCCAGACAGAGGAAATGCAGAGAACGAGATGCGTCCGTTCTTCGGCTTCTGTTCTCATCCGCTGTCCACTCCCAGGAGAGGACAGCGGATGAGAGCGCCCGGGCGCGCCCGCGGGAGGCCCTTCGGGGCCCGGTGGCCGGGTTCAGGTGGGCACGTACTGAGCGCTCTGGGGCACATCAGTAAATTGTCCCCCAAGTGCCCACCAACTTCACTTCTTACGAAGGTTCTGGACGCTGCCTTTCCCTCAGACTCCTGCCAGCGCCAGGCGGTTTCAATCTTTGTTCTGTATTTGCCCCACGAGGAGCCCAACTTGCCGTTTGGATCTTCGAGTCCCCGGCACCACCCATGGGGGATCAACCATCTTTTCCCATTTACTGAGCATTCGATTTCCTCCCTGAATGTCCTCTCCAGATCCTCTACTCAAGTCAGGTATGAGCAGAAACCATGGCGGAGGAGGCAAGTGGGTAGAGAACTATTTTGAATGGAAAAAAAAAAAAAATCTCCGGAGATAAACCACAGAAGGGGACAGCGGTTCTCATGTATGTGTATGTGTGTGTGTGTGTGTGTGTGTGTGTGTTCCTCTCATCCCATTAAATTACACGCGTATAATTTAATATAAAATATTAAAATATTTCACAAATAATAATAAGTAACAATGTTATCATCTAATGGAACATAACTAATGTAATGAGCATATGTGTATTTCATTTGATTTCTTCCGTTAGAATCATTTGAATTACACACAGATACATCGTTCCTATAATAGAGCACCCTAACGTGTGTGAGTGTCTCTCCATTCAGGATTTCTAGTTTTGAGTGGAATGGAACACTTGTCGGATGGCCCGGGGGAGGGAGAGCTGGAGGGACAGCCCGCGTGCCCCTCACCGCCGGCGGAACCGCACGGATGCAGCAGAACTTCCCCAGGTGTCCCCTGCGCCTGGTGCTGGGGTGCACAGTGAGGGACCCCGTCCAGCATGACTACGAAGCACTGAAAACTTCAGTCTGTGTGACCCGCAACCTGACAAGAGACTGTTGGCAGGAAGAGCACGTCCAGAGCCTGGCGGCAAGGGGAGAAGGGGCAGGTGCCTCCGTGACCTACAGATGCCTCCACGCTCCTTTTCGTCTGCGTAGGACCCGCAGCTTGGAAGCAGAAGTCCCCACGCAGTGAGCAGAGGCGCGTTCACGCTGGCTACTCTCCGAGCTCGCTCTGTTGTGGACCTGGGGACAGCCAGTGCGAGACCTGCCACCCCAAGGCACCAGGACACCAGGAAAGGACCTGGGGTCAGCCCACTTCTTCCCAACTGGAGATGACTCTGCTCCCCCGGGACCCTCTCTGGCCACGTCTGGGGCATTTTGGTGGTCTCCTCTGCCAGGTAGGAGTGGGCTGTGGCCAGGGATGATGAAAACGCCCTCCAGAGCTGAGGACAGTCCCTGCGACACAGGCTTCCTGACCTGAAATGGCACTGGGGTCCATTGGCCTAGGCTGGTGGAACCCGTCATGCTGTAGGTTTCGATGACGGCGGTCAGATGACGTGGCCCGACACCGAGCTCCTGTGTGTCGTGGAACGCCGCGCGGGGACGGCACACGAGCCTCGCTTGGGGAGAACGCAGGAGCCGCTTTCCACATGCCTCGTCGAGAATCCTCTCATCACAGACTTTGTTCTGCGACTCAGGGCACGTCCGTTCCCACAGATAATGAAAAATGGTGCCGTTTGCTTCATTCGGCTCTTTCTTAAAATATTGGCAACGGCCGACCTGATGGCAAGTGAATTTCTCTACGAATTCAGCTCAGCCTGACTGATGTCATTATGATCCCGAGGTGATGTCTTGGACCTTTAATCAACAGGAAGTGCCCGAATCCCCCACGCAGGGAGACTCCGTCCTGACAGTGAAGGTGTCAGCCGTCTACACACCATCTGTTTCTGCCTTGTTGCGGGGCTGGCAGCCGAGTCGCACGGCATCGGGGAGACGACGTGCACCGGAATCCGACCCCCGAGTAATCTGAGCGTCGACGACAGGGAGGCGTTTGTTTCTCCCCTTTCCCTCCTGGGCTGTTTACACTGAGTGGAGAGATTCCTTCTGCTTCAAAGGAGCACGGATGTTTCTTTATGGACACCCGTCTCTCCCGCTTAGGGGGTGACTCCGTTACGTAAAACATCATGGAGACTTCCATTAGATCTGAAGAACACGGACACGCGAAGGTCCCGGTGAGTGTGGACAAGCAGCTGGAGGGGCTCGGGAACAGGATGCAGGCCTCCGTTTCTCATTCTGTTCATCCCGCACGTGTCTTCATCCAGCACCCTCCAACGCGTGTTGCCGAACCCACATTTTTTGTGTTACGAGGGGGGCATTTCTGTAACAGCTGTATTGGTCGCTTTCCAAAACGATCACTGTGGAGATGACTTACAAATAATTTCTTGCCACAGTGTGGCCCATTTTAAATGCCTTTTTGGCTAGAGAGTCTATTGACCAGTGTTTTCAGGGTTGTGGAGACCAAGCCACGGGGTACACAAGTGCATCCCGGACGGGCACGGCAGTGGTGGGGCTAGTCGGCCGTGGGAGCCACACGTGGAAAATGGCAGACGGGAGAAGCCACATGCGGCAAGGAAGAGCCTTCGCCCAGGAGCCCAGGCATGCAGGAGAGGCAAACCCGCTGGTTTAATACTGACTTCCATTTCTGCCATGCTGCCCTGGCCGCCTCCCCCCGGCAGTCACCACACGCTTGGCCGTCACAGGGCTCCCCACTGCCCGCCCCACCGCCAGCCCCGAAGCACGGGTTAGGATAAGACCCAGCCGCTTGAGTTGAACATCACGGTTCAGATCCTCCCTTGGCCGAGTCCTAGTTGGGTGATCTATGAAATGGAGGCTTGAGGATGGTAACTTCCCTCCAAAGCTGGTGTCAGGATTCAGCGAAGGGCCGCGGGGGGACTGTGCCACCACCCGGCCGGGCGTCTCGAGCAACAGGCGTCTAGAGCTCAGGGCCGCAGGTCTCTGTGTCATGTCCGGGCCGGGGCTGGGAGAGGCCGTAGCTCAACCCCAGCCTTCCTTCCTTCGGTCCCTGTCCCAGAGCGCTGCCCCGGGCTGTTCAGAGCCCTCATGGCCGCCTTCCTGTTCCTGCCTCCACCCTCTCCTACCTGCTCGGCCCATTCCCTTTGGGCACCTTCACTCCTCACACTTAGTGAAATGTCTCAAGGATTTATTCTCTCGCAAGAGAAGGGCTAAAGCCGGCACCTTCTGGTACCTTCTCTTTCTTTAGGTCCACACGCTCCTCCAAGCCCAGGGAAGAGCAGGAGTTGGCTTCGGCCCCAGCAAGACCCAGAGACTCCGTGCCGACATCGGGATTTGAGCTGGTTCTCTGCACGCCCGGGCTGTCTCACGTCCGGGCTCGTCAATGCCTGGACAGGCTGCACGTGCATGGGGGGAGGGAAGCACCCCAGACCATCTGCAGGGAGACAGATGAGCCATGCCCACAGCCTCGGAGGTGAGCCTCAGCATGCGCTGCACCTCAGCGGGCGATGAGAAAGGAGGGTCAGGGGTGCACAGTCAGGCAGAACATTCCAGAACAAAGTCCCCACCACAGAGCTGTCACTGCTTGCAAGGAGCACAGCATCATGCGGTGGCAGTGACGTGGAAGCGGCGGGTGTCAGTGGGACCTGCCTCCTGACCCGTCTCCATCCCTTAGGACGGCAGCCTCCCCTCCTGGAGTCCGAGCGACCGGGCACCTGACACCCGCCCCCTCTAACCATCACGAGCTCCTGCTCATCAGATGACGTCACTACTCTTCAGTGTTAGGGAAACTGAGGCTGGAGAGCAGGGAACCTGGAAGGGCGACTAGTGTATGAGCCCAAGTGGGGCAGAGAGTGACCAGAGAGTCTGAGGAACGTCATGTAGGGTCAGTGCCTCATGCCCCTGTTGGCTCACAGCTCAAGTGAGTAAGGACCATGCCATGCGCACCAGCGGGGGGCTGTGTCGGCGGTCCTCCGTACCCTGTCATTTCTAAGATGCTCTCGGGTCTCATGACCCCCGAAGGGCAGCGGCTTGTCTTTCATTAGCTTAACGTCCCTCCATCCTAGCCGTCCTCGCCCTCCTGTTCCCCAACATCCAACAACAAGACGCGAGGACAAGGGAATGCTCTCACTGAAGGCATCTGTGGGGGCGCCCTCGCCCCGGCCCCCAGCGCCTCCCTCCCCCAGCTGCTCCTCTACACCCACCCGCGCCCCCTTCCTCCCCAGCTCGCACTCATGGCCAGGGGTGCTTGGTTGAGGAGTGGGTGTCGGACAGCAGCGGAGACAGCCAGCGTCCTTCCTGGGGCTCGTGAACCAGAGAAGAGGTCATCTCTCTCCTGGGACTCCACGTCCAGCACAGTGGCCTCTGAGACCAGCTGGTGGCCATGTTCCCTCCCGCCTGGGAAGAGCTAGTCTGCGGGGAGATAGAAGGCCGCGGAGCCGAGGGAAACCATGCGGGCGAGGGTGTCGGCCCCTGGCTCTCCAGCTGCACCCGCTGCTGAAGTCCCGCGTCTCCCTCCTCCCCCTGCGCCGTCGCCCCGCGAACCAGCCCGTGCTCCCTCTCAGAGAGCTGCCTGGAGCGGGGTTACCGTCACTTGCCACGGAAAAGTCTTGGCTAACTCACAGCATTTTCCACAATCGCCCGTCTAGACGCCCGTTCCCTGTCTGAGCTATTTGTTTTTACAAACTGCGTTTCTACGAGGAGGCGTGATTGGAAGCACGAACGGACCCGAGTGAAGCCTGGGCCTGTGGCCCAGGGCCGGACACCGCCGTCGTGCGAGCCTCTGTGACCTCGACTCCCCGACACCGGGCCAGCTCGCTCACTTCCTCAACCCCACACTGATTCTAAAAATTCTTGCTCAGCGCCTCCCGCCAGCAAAGCTCGCGTGGGGCTAGAGTGTGCGGAGACGGAGCGCGGACTCGGATGCGCGTCTCTGCTCCGGGAGAAGTGGACAAATGTCATGGCGACGTCCGGAGGAGGCCCCTCAGGGGTTCGGAGGGGGCGGGTGTCACACCCGAGTTCGGGACGATGTCGTGGGTGAGAGTCCACGGAGTCTGACTGAGGGGCGCAGGCGAAGATGGGGCCCTGGGGCGAGTTCCCAGCGGGTAGGAGCTCGGTGAGTTCTCTCTTCCTCCCCGAGTCCTGAACCAGCCGAGAGCTGCGCAGAAGCCGGCGGCTGGCGAGGGGGAGCGGGCCTCGTCCTCACAAAGGCCGAGCAGTGGATGTGCCCGATCGGCCCCAGGCTCTGCTGGACAGCGGCGCGCCCCCTTCCAAGGGAGAGACAATTTTAGGTTCCGGTGAAGGTGCGGGGGGTCGGCAGATCCCACGGCAGACGCTGAGAGCCAACAGAATGGGCTGGAACCCTCTTGCTGCCGGGAGGGAGCCCAGTTCCCCATGGAGAGGGGGCGAGGCCGAACACTCAGATCGTTCCCCCCACTCCCCCGAGGACACGCGCTGGTGCCTGAAACCATACGGTCTCAGGAGTTCTTTCTGGGGAGGAATCAAGACTCAGAATACGTGTTCTATGAAGCGGGTTTTTTAAAGGGGGTGGGTGGTGTGTTTAAAGCCGCACACAGGCACACACTTACAGCAGGCGAGGAGAGCCGGGCCCGGAGGGCCCCCCTGCCCACACACAGGGTGGACACCAGACTCCTCACGGGCCGTCAGGCAGGCACTCTGCAGAAGGAGCCTTCCGGCAGACGCTTCCCATGACTTCCCGGATTCATTACTCTGCTAACAACCCTGCAGCCCGGGCCCCCCACCGTCGCCCTTGGCAGATAAGGAAACTGAGGCTGAGAACCATCCAGGACTCGCTCAGGAGGTCAAAGCCACCAGAGGCAGAGCTGGATCCGGACTTCAGAAATCCACCTGCCGCCGCCGCCTCCTCGCTGGAAAGCTCCGCCCCCCCGCCCCGGCCCCGGAGCTGCTCCTGCTGGAGCTTGATGGAAACGTCCGCGTGGACGAGGACCCGGAGCCCTGGACGGACGCGGGAGAGGGAGCCACGAGTGTCTCCGTGCGATTCGGGACTCAGCTTGGCCTCAGCGGGAGCCGGAGCAGAACGCAGCCCCACACATCACGCAGGGGCCGCGCGCGCCCCCCTTGGCTCAACCGCAGGCAGTCAGCGTGGACTCACCAAAGCCAAACCACGCTTGGCCGATCTGATAGAGTTTTTCGAGGAAACAGCACAAAGAGTCAACAGGAGAAAGCCTGGCTATAATTTACTCGGACTTGAAGGAAGCGTTTGATATAGTGGCACACAAAAGCCTAATATTCTAGGTCAGCAAGTACGCCTCGGCGAGGGAGCTGCTTGAATGGGGAAGGCACTTGTCAAGATCTTCGAGACAGAGGGGAGTAGAGCCGCTGCGAGCCGCGCGGGGAGGCACGAGACGGCCGGAATCCCGCCGACACCAGCACTCCGGCGGCTTTGTTCCGCCCCGGACCGGTCCGTTCGCCACGGCGGAGTTAAGAGAAGGCTGGCTGGCTTTTTCCAAGGGCCGCGAGCCTTGAGTCTAAATTCTTGAGTCCAAGTGATCGTCCGGAGGCGTGCGCCGGTCAGGAAGAAGTTTTATTTGGCAGCTGCAGCTGAAACAGCAATTTCCGCCCGAGTCGCCCGAGTGAATTTAGACTCTTCAAGGATTTAGAATGGCCCGAGCTCCCCAACGGTCCAGCTTCAGGTCTTCCTCGCATTTCTTTACCCTCCTGGCAATGCCTGTGCGACTTCTCTCTGGGAAGCCGTGTCCTCTCCTGCCCCCACCCCACACCCCCAGGAGGTTCTGTCCCCCTCACCCTTGACATGGGGTGCAGAACCCTGGCTGATCTACTCATCACCTGGTACTCCCAAGGGCGAGATGCCCCGGTCAGAGTGGACCGCAGCCCCGGCCCAGGGACGGCTGTGACACACCCCTTCTGCAGGGGAGCCCTGAGGAGACACACAGCCTTCACTGGGGGGCAGGTCTGAGCCTGGGATGTCACTCAGCAAGCTCCACGCTGAGGGGAGGCACCTGGGCTGGGGCCGTGCTCAGGAAAAGGCTGAGAACGGGGACCCGGTCCGGGTACCGCCACAGCCGTGAGTATCTTTTCCACCGTGAGGCCGGTTTGGGGCGGATCTTCTGTTGCTCGCAGCACAGAATTCCGACGGAAACAAGCACCTTGCCCCACCCCCACCCCCAAATCCTACAGCTCAGGTGTCCCTGACGGGTTTTTAGGCACCAGCCTTTTGTTCCAGAGCTTCAAGTAGACACCGCAGCACAGAAGCATCTCTGAACCAGTTAGCGGTGACGGGCTCTGACTGCCCGGCCACGAACCTCGCCAACCCCAGTGAGGCTCAGCGACCACATCCCAAGTTCTTGCGGGGAGAGTCAGGGAATCTGCCCATTTCGTGTTAGAAGAAATGGAAGCCAACAGAGGGTCCACGCCACCAACCCTGGAAGATCCGGCTTCGACACGATGACCTGATCGTCCAGCCGGGTTTTGTCCAAGGCCTACTACGTAAGAGCCCTAACCATGTGCCATCATCATCCTCACCGCTGTCCTCCGCCGGCTGCCCTCACGGGGACCCGGACACCGGGCTGAGCGTCTCACTGGGGTTCCCACGTGGCATCTTCATGACGTCACCCCGTCAGCAGCTCCATCAACCCTGGTCTGCACACGGGCTGTAATTCAGCGCTCATTGTGGCCGGCGGCTCTGTTTTCAGAGCCTGTAAGAGGGCAGCACCTGTGATAACGTGCGGAGGAAAGTCAGCGCCCTCCGCCCTCCCTGGAAGCGCAGCCCAGCGCGGCCAGGAGGGCTGCTGGCTAGCAGTGGGGAGACAGGGTAGGACTCTCCGGGAGGCTGCTGGGTTCCTTATCTCCCGGACCACAGAGGATCGTTTATGGATTGTCCTCAGGAGGACCAGGTGATCGCGTCTTGCATTTTAAAGGAACAATTTGGAATCCTGGGGTGTTGCAGAGATCACACGGGACCAGGAGATTTGGGAACCTCGTGGAGGTAAGACTTGAAGATGTGGGAGCCACGGGTTAAGGAGGCTGAAGAACGGGGTGGGCCACGGACAGCAGCGAGGGCTCGCGTTAGCGGTCGGGGTGGACACGGCGCTGGGCAGACGGGACCACGGACGGAGGTCTGGCGGCGCAGACCGGGGCTCAGCCCGGGTTACGGAGGGTCTGAACGGAGCGCCGGGCTGGGACCATCTGGGAGTCTTTGGTCTGTCGACGGCGATTTGAAACACTGAAGGGGTGGAGACTCTCTAGGGAAGAAGAAAGAGCAGGGGTGAGACGGAGAAAAGAAAGACAAATGAAGGAGAGAACGGACAGAGCCTTGAGGACGTCCCCGCCGGAATAAGCCAGGTGGGCGAGGAGGAGGAAGGCACGTCCCAGACGGCGCTGGGCGGGGAGGGGGCGCGGGACGCAGGCGGACCGTGGCGGGCCGGTCACGTCCTGGTCGGCAGCGAGTGAAGGCCGCTCAGGCGTGGAGGCACGAGGGGGGCGGAGGGAGAACGTGGCTGGTGCGGGGAGGGGTGTGGCGGGACGGGGTCGGGGACGGGGCCGGGGTCTGTTCATACAGATGCAGGGAGGCATGTTTACGAGCTGGACGGGGGGGCAGCCGCCGCGGACTGAGGTGATGCAGGGAGCACGTGTAACTGGGAACCCAAGCGCCTCACACAAGCGTGGGACGCAGCACCTAGACGGGCGAGCGGACCGCCGTCCGAGGAGGGTCGGCGCCGTCACTGGACGCGAGGAGACACCTTCCTGGTCGGCTGGCTTCACGCCCCAGCTGGTGTCTCGTGGGCCGTGTCACGCTGCCCTTAGCTTTTAACAGCTTTGCGACTTTGAGCTCAAGCAAGTCTCGCAACGTGATGCACGGGACCCTCTGGCAGGACCTGCTGGTTCGCTCGCGTCTTGGGCTCCCAACCGGTTTTTAATAGGAAACATTCAGATAGTGGCCCTGAGGACGTCGGTTGGGTCCTCTGACTGAGGCTCTTAAAGATCTGGCTCTCTAATGCCCAGACTCGGGCCTAGCGATTCAGGAGGCGGACAGCTAGGGCCGAGGGACGCTGACTCTCATACAGCCTCTGCATTTTGTTAGGTGATTGGTCAGGTTTGGGAACCACGGGGTTAAGACACGGAGGATGACGTGTGGCACCTGATGTGGGTGCCTGGGCAGCCCACGCCCCACAAACAGAATAATCAACGTTCCTCATCGCAGGCCCGGGACCCCCGGGGGTCCTCAGATGTTCATCTGTCCCAGCGTCCTGGGCTGAATGCCACTGGGGCCCAGCTTGGCTCGAGGCCAGAGTCGCCCCGGCGCAGGGGGCAGGGGGTGCCGCAGCCACACTCCGCTGAGCTGACTTTGATCTGTGACATTTGAGTCTTTGGGTATGGGATTCACCATCTGCAACACAACTGACATACACAACGCTCCCAAGGAGCTTCCCAGCCAACACCAGTGCGTGGCCAGAGCTGAGACCTGCAGGAAAACATCGTCCACAGAGACACACTTAAACCGCACACAGCAAGCATGGTGGTCTGGGGGCAGGGCCGACGGATCCGGATCTGAACCGGATTGGGATGGTTCCAAAGCCGTCCATCAGTGGCAAGGACCGACAAACGATCATACGCGAATCGTAAAACACAGGGTCCATTCCAAAGTGCCTCTGTTCCTGTATCTGCTCATCCACTCCAATGCTATGTGACCGATCACCGGTCGGCCGCTGTGTACCAGCCACTGCGGTGGGCACTGGAGGTTGAAGCAGCAGCAGAAAAGGAGCGGGCACCCGGCCTCCTGGAGTCTGCGAGGAATCACGAAACCGCGTATCGTTTGTCTTCTGACGGGGAACAGGCCACGCACACAGGGAACCGGAAGAGGCAGGCCACTATCACTTGGAAGCTGCCACCGGGGTTTTCTGATTCGTCGGGTATAGGTGCCAAATTCCCCGGGTGCTTTGCTGGTCGCCCCAGGGACACTGCACGGTGACTGACGCCCGTGAGCAGCGCCGAGAGAGGCTAACGGGGCTGCAGCCTCGGGAACTGCTGCTGAAGACACAGCCGTGGCTGCGTCTGGGGATGGGAACCAGCCCGGCGACAGGTTAACAAAGGGCGACGCTCAGGGCAGGTGGGGGCGGGGCAGACGGTGGTGCTGCGTGGCCTGAGATTTTCTTCAGACTCGACTGAAGACTGCAGGGGGCATGTGTGGCAGGGCCGTGAGCTGGGGCTGAGGGACCGGGGCGGGGGCCCTGCAGGTTAAGGATCCCCGCCCAAGGCCGTGGCAAGCAGGGCCACACTGTGAGGCACACGTGGAAACACGGCTGCCCCAGGGACCTGCCTGCTCAGCCCGGGAGCCGCTCCAGCCCCGACGGGCGGCATGTGCAGGGCAAAGTCCCCCCAGGAGGCTTGTGTCTGATGCCTGTCAGGTGCCCCTCGTGGGCCACGGGGAGCACTTGGCTTCTGTGCACAGGAACGGGGAAACGGGGGCCGCTCTCTGAGCTGGACACCCTGACCATGTTCCTGGGCAGTCAAAGCTTCTGTTCTGTCCTCAAGACAGAAAGGTCCCGTAAGTCCACTCCTACTCCAGCCTGAGCCCCACATCCCAGCCGAGAACGTTTGTCATCAAAGAGACCAAGCCACTGCCTCCAGCCCGGCCCGTTCTCCGTGACACCTTCCCAACACCCGCCCCTCCTGCTCGGAGAACAGCAGGGCTGACGGGGCAGGGGTCGGGGAGATGTCGCCGGGTGGAGACAGACAGGCTTGTGATCTTTTCCCTCGTTGTCTTCTGGGTGACGTGACCAGGAGCTGGACAGCTGATGCGGCAAGAGCTCCGGAAACGATTCATGTGCTGCTGTGCTGATCGGGAGGGATCATTTTTCCGCAGCACCCGGACAAATACGATGACCAAATAAATCTGCGCGCTTCGATGCCGACAGCAGCGTTTCATCTGGAGAGCCGGCTCTCTGCAAGGGCCACCGGGGGAGAAGGCAGGCTCGGAGGGCAAGGGAAAGTGCACATTCCCGACTCCCGAGCCCAGAAAGGAGGTCCTGCGGGTGGAGGCTCCCAGCCTCTGCACGGTTGTCTGGGTCGTGCACGGCGCTGGAGGCCAGGGCGATGACGACGCTAACAATATGCATTCCTCACGCGCCGAGTGCCAGACGCGGAGACTGAGAACCTTACGTGCACCAGCTCATGAGACATTCTGAATGCTTAGACTCGACGCTGATCTCCCAGAGGCGCGGAGGCTCAGAGAGGCTCCTGATTTTTTTTTTTTTTCCTTTTGAACCATAGGCACCACTCTTGGGGGCCACGCTGGGAAGGCTTTGCCACGGAGGGGCAGGTTGGCCGTGTTGGGCACTCTGAGCCCGTGGGTCATGGGCATGGAGATGTCCCGGTCAAGCAGCAGGGAAGATTCTGGCACCCGGCCCAAGACTCAACCTGGCCGGGACTTCTCTGGTCTCATACATGGGATTTCAGACCACCCGTCCCCTGATGTCCTGCACCCGTTGATGTGGAAGCAAACAGCATTGCCTTTGGGCTCAGAGCGTATTTGCCTTTGATATTTCCCTGTTTAATGTGCAAATTGTACATAATGTGGAAACACATCCTGTTTCTGACGCCAAACCCCTGGGAAGACCGCCAGGGCCTCTGTGGTGTCAAGGGTTCCAGAACTGCCCGTGCTTCTGAGAGTCAGGGAAGGCCATTGTCTGAATAGTTCCTGTGACATCTGAAATGCTGTGGATGCTCCCGCAAGGGGACGGTGGGTCTCATGAGCTGAGAACCCCCAGGGATCGATCAGCAAAACGTTACAAGATTGCTGCCCAAGGAAGGAGGGCTGCCTCTCCAGCTCCCAAATAGCGTGCCTTCTCCTGCAGAAGCCTGGCCCTTTTGCTCCAGGCTCTGGGCCAGGCTTGGCCGCACCCTGGACACCTAGAGTGGAATCTGGAGAGGAAGGTGGGTTTCTGCTCCAGAAACACCAGGCACATTCCTGCCGCTTGATTTCTCGGTTTCCCCAAACACCAATGACTGCATACTGTGTACACGGAGTGCCTTGGGGAACTTGGTTTTGCAGGGGTGGGAAGAGGGGCTGGTTTGGGCCCCTGGTCAGAACACAGTTTAAAGCAACAGCTCCCCGTGAGGGTCGGTGAACCGGTTACTGTCTGAGAAGGGAGGGCCTGTAAGCCCCAGGGGTGCGGAGAAGATTCAGCCCCTGCCCCGTGAGCACAGGGCACAAGTGACAGACTTGCATGTGTAGTTCAAGCCGGGGGTGGGGCAAGGGTGATAGTCGCTGAGTCCGTCTTGGAGGACATCTCAGTCACAGCCTCCCTCCCTGCCCCTTCCTGACGCCATGGCGGGAGAAGCGCTGTTCTGTTCCAAAAACGGGAGGCGGTTGGTGAGAACGCTGGAATGGGAAGACTTTACAAGAAAACTTTACCAAAGGATTCTGTTTGGAGCTGGACTCAAAACATTGCCTGAGCTGGAGCTGAGAAATCCCCCAAGAGAGGGATCCGACCAAATGCCGTACTACCCCACTGGCCCCACGGAGATGGACATTGCTTCTGTTGTCATCAGTTGGGGCCCAAGTCCTGTCCATGGCATCAAAGCAAAGCAAGAGAGGGTTGTCTGGGCCCTTCGCTCCAGCCATACGGAGAACCACAGCATGCATAACTGGCCGCCTCATGATGGAGCTCTAATGATGTCACCGAATGCAGAACATTCTAGGAAACTCCAGGATGGCAAAGCCCACCGCTTTCCCGAACTGACAAGTGTACTTGGACATGGCCAGACTGTCCAAGGCAGAGAGGGCTCTGAACTCTTGCAGGTTTGCACAAGTCTCAATGGCATCCCCTCCTGAGGGACGGTCACAAGGAGACCCCTGCAGCAGAGTTGCTCCAAGAATACCTAATATTTTGAATCCCTACTTTATTATACACAAAAACTGCACCATGTAGATAACTTCAGTTGGATCCAAATTCCAATTTGAAAACCTAGCGTAAAATGCACTCCCAAGAATACATAATTAGACGATGTTTATTGCGGCAGCCTGGGTGCTTAGAGTGTTGAATATGGGTTAATCTTGGATAGATTTAAAACACCACCTGTTCACTTCTGTTAAAAAATATATTGTAATTTCTGTTTCGCTGAAGTACTTAATCCTCATGCATTTGGATTCATCTTTTGAATATGTAGCTGGTTTCAGAACACCTCCCATCAGTCAGAAAGCCCGCAGGAGGCCCCCATGCTGCGGACGCATGGGTGTCTCCCAGGCGGGACGGCCAGAGCAGACCCAACGTCCATAGGCCTTCATGGCCTATGGCTGCTGGCTGGCCGCCAAGTCCTGTCCAGGACCAGGGGACCCCAAGAAGGCTCCCTCATGTGTTCTGGAGTGAAGCTGGCCACTTCTGCCTTTGTGGTGTGCATTCGTGAAAGCCAGTAGCAAGTGACTCCTTGAAAATGTGAACTTACGTCTCCAGGACATAGGAGCTCCATGGAAGCTCTGCCTTCAGCTTTCTAAGTGACGTGTGTCCCAGATGGAAACAATCAAAGCACAAAGGTGCTTTTAGCTAATCTTGCATTAGGCCAGTGACTCTCGGGGGACAACCCTGTGTCCTGGAGGAAACGTGTCAGTGTCTGGAGACCTTGGGGTGTCATAAGTGGGATGAGCTGCTGCCGTCCTCTGAGGGTGGAGGCTGCAGGGGCTGCCCATCCCACGCTGTACACAGCAGCTCACACAACGGACAATTGTCTGGCCCTGGTGTCAGGTGTGCCAAGATTGGAAGGCCTGGTGTCAGGACCAGATGTGTGCATCCCTCCCAAATCCATGTGCCCAATGCCTACCTCCCAGGGTGGTGGTATTTGGCAGTGGGGCCTCTGGGAGGTGGTTAGGGTTAGGTGAGGGATCCGTGTCCCTACAAGAAGAGGCACCAGAGACTTTGGTCTCTCTCTCCCCGATATGAGGACACAGCAAGAAGGCCACCGTCTACAAACCAGGAAGGGGGCCCTCACCAGAAGTCAAGCTGGCCAGAAACTTCTCCTGGACATAGTGGTCTCCAGAACAGGGAGGGATTTCTGTGGTTTGAGCTACACAGCCCACCGTAATTGTTACGGAAGCCCAGAAGGATAGATTCTGCTTCAGTTAGCCATCTGACCTAGCAGAGTCACCAATTTCTTTGGGCCTCTACTTCCTTGTCTGTGAAAGGGGATGACAATGATATCCCTCACCACCCAGAGGTCAGCAGGACAGAGAGGACAATGGAAGGGCCCGGAAATGCTTGATGACTCTCCCTTTCCTTTTGCCGTTCCCCAAACAGCCTCACTCATCGACATCGCGCCAAGCACTTGTAGCTTTGACTGGACTGTTAGCCACCAGGGTGACGACCTTCTCAGGCTCCACAGGACGAAGGCAACTGTCGAGAAAACGAGGCTCAGGATCTTTGCACTGTGCTCCTCGAGCTATCTCCAGGAGGGGCGAATCTGATCCCAACATGCCCCTCTTCTCCTCCAGACAACTCTTCCAGCTCTGGCTCTATGGCCAGCTGAGGAAGTCGTCCAGAACAACAAGCCGGCCCCTGTCCACCCCATCAGATTGAGTTAGGAGGCCTTCGACAGATTATCTCTATGGAGGGCTTAGAGCTGTGCCTGGCACAGAGCTAGCACTTCTGTTTGTTGGCAATGATAGCCACGGATGTCTCAGAGATAATAAGAGAGAGAACGTGGCCACAAGCAAGCCAACGAGATCAGGAAGCTCACAGAGGCTCCCACGTGGTGGTGAGATGAGGCATGCCGGGAGCCACCAACCCTGACCCTGACCGATGTCTGAAATGCCCCTGGAAAGGCGAGGTGGTGGGGGAGACAGATGCGTCCTCCTGGCCTGTCTCAGCAGTTCTAAGCCCGAATGACTTTTTCCCCCTACCGACGGCAAATCCTGTGTTGCAGGAAAAGGAATCAGAATTGAACAGAAATGGAAGAAGTTTAAGGTAGATTTAGGATATTATCTTTAGTGGCTGGCCTGGTAGCCACAGGATTAAAGAGGGTTTTGTGGGAAAGCAAAATCATAATTTTAGGTTCCTCAAATAGACCAATTTATCTATAAATGGAAAAATCCCTTAAAGTGGAATATTCTATAATAACATATTTAAAATGTTTCTAAAGGTAGCCATTTTATACAGAGTTTATCTTGACTTTCTGTTAAGCATATATACCCCAAGGTTAGTCCTTGCATTTTAAGAGGCTGGGCTACAGATCACAATGCAGAAGGAAGCAAGGAGCCGACGGAAGGTTTCTCCCAGGACGCACAGCAGGAGCGGTCATGGGAAGGACACTCACACGTCCAGAATAATCTGAAAATGGTTCGCTCTAGTCCCTGATCTGTCCGCAATCACAGGGGGGAAGCCACCCCTTCTGTGAAAGGTCTGGGTGTATGCCCGAGTTCCACTTTGTAATCTAAAATATAAAATTGATTTGATTCGCATCTAACATGTAAGTGTACCCTAGTAGCTGTTGGTGCGGGGAAGGAACCTATTTGCAGACTTGGTAGGAACGGTGTTCCTCTGAGGGCCGCAGGCTCTCCAGGGCGTGGAGCGCGGTGAAGCGCGTTTCCCCTAGCCCTGTGCTGAGCTTCCAAATGTTTGCCCTCCATTTAGACACCTTGGTCAGATGTTCCAGGAGTTCAGAGAAAGAAGCATCGATAACGCTGGGTGTTTGGGTGAACCGGTCTTGTGTGTGGATGAAGGGTGAGGGAGAGACCACTCGCGATTGCTGGTGTCGACGCGGTGCCCAGCGGCGGGGCAGGGCTGTCTTGGCAGTCGGTGCGCCGTGGGGAGCAACCAACATGCACAGGGAGCTTCCCTGCCTGGAGAAGAAGACGTCCCATCGGTGATAAGATGCGGGAGAGGAGTGCATCACACACGACCGTTAGCAAACACATAGCAGGGCCAGGAGGTCAGGGAACAGGCTCGGGGCGGGTGCTGCCATTTTACATGACACGGCGTCCGAAGAGCACATGGAAAAGGTGAAAATCTGTCAAGTCGCTGGTGAAGATGAGGAAGTGAGTTAGGCGATTTGTGCCAGAAAATTGTCCCCAGCAGAGGGAACAACCAGGGACCACAGAAATGCAGCGAGAGAAGAAAGGGAGACAGGCGAGTGTTCACTCAGTCATTACTTTTTGGCAGATACTTGTAGAGCAATCACGGTGAGGCCCCTCTTAAGAGGACACGTTCTCTGCAGACACCGACATCTGTCCAAACGTTTCGCCCTAGAACGGTCGGAGGCAGCGACTCTCAAAAATAAAAACCAAACAGCCAGAACTTTAAGTACGCTGTTCTTCAATTATTTGGGTTGTTAATCTAGCTAAATTGGTAGTTCAAACGTGGAGCTCTCAAAATTTGTGAAATATTTGTAAGAGAGTGAAGAAACACCACACACGGACCACGAGGGGTTAATAAATCTTTCCAATATGGAAATGGACGAGTCATTGAGCATTTTGCTATTTGCTCCTGTGTGAGCGTGGGAGACAAGGGAGGCGGGCAGGACGGCAGACTTAAGTGCACGCAGGAGAGAGAGGAGCGGGTCCTGACCGGCCGCGGCGGGTGCGTGACTGTGCGCACGGATAACGGCCTGAGCGCCTGCATTCCGGCCCACATCTGGTTTCCAAGTTTGGTTTAAGGTAGAATAAGCGTGTGAGTTAGCTCTGATGTGAAGCCTTTACTGTAAGGTTTAAGTGCATCTACCTCCGTTAGTCAAGCCGATTCCTGACACACGGGGGATGAATCACGGAGCGCCTCATACCTCTCAGTGGGAAGGGGGAAAAAGAGTCATCAGTCACCTGCGGAGGCCGAGCTGACGATGTGATACTCTCCACTAAGACCCGATGATTCACACCTCGGTCACGGCACAGAGAGTATTCACGATCTAAAAGCAATCATAGATTTGAAATATTTAAACCAAATTTTGTATTTCACCGAGGCAAACAAACTTTTAAGAAATATAATTATTTATAACCTGGTCCTATATCACAGTAAATATGAGCACGGAAGAAGCTTGAGAGAAACTGTCAGTTGTCCAAAGAAATTCCTGCGGCGTATGCATTTTTAGAAGCAATCGAGTGCACGGTACGTATAAAACTGAACAATTTTAAAAGCATTTATGGATGATCATGAAACATTCTAAGAGGCCTCACGGGTTTGCTCTCCTGGTAGATGATCCAAGTGCCTCAGCCGGCGTGAAACTCAGCGGGAGTTCGCACACCCGGCTGCCGGTGAGTCGTGGATGCCTGCGTTCCCTTCTAACAGTCTGGACCAAGGACCCCGTCGCTTCTTCTCCGTGGAATCAATCACCACAGTCGTGCGCTGAGCAGAGTCAGCACATTGTGGAAAGTCCTCAAACCTTACAGACAGGTTCACGGATGCTCTGATGGCCGACATTCTACCTACCTTCTCTGTGGAGGCTCACGTGCCCATCGCACACTCCCCAGAACACACAGGGTACACATGTGCAGGGGGAAACTCTTGGTGCTTAATCTCTAGATGGAAGAGCCACACCGGCCACAATGTATTTGGAGAGAAACAGCTGCTTACAGACAGCACCGCTTACCCGTGCAGTTTCAGCACCCCGGGTGCGAAGCAGGCTCACAGGTGTACTTGCGGGGACAAACGGAGAGCCCCAGTCCACTGGCCCATTCTTCAGCAAAATTTGCCCGCTGTGCCTGGTGCCAATGCGTGGATACGTAGTTCCATGATTTTAGGCTAAAATCCTCACTCTTGAACAGTGTATCTTGGCTCCATGCAGGGAATATCAGAGTAGGAAAAATGATCTAAATGACCGTCTGTTCACAGATGTGTGGCTGAGCCTGTGTATAAAATGTGCTGTGGCCATGGTCATCTTCCCACGACCGTCTAATTTCCTAAATGGAGCACTGCTGCCTGGTGCCCAGCCCTGGCCAGCAGCATGCTCCTGGGGCATCTTGGGAGGGGCACCTGGGTGGCTCAGTTCTTTAAGTGTCTGCCTCTGGCTTGGGTCATGGTCCCAGGGTCCTGGGATCGAGTCCCACACTGGGCACTTGGCCCACCAGGGATCCTGCTTCTCCCCCTGCCTCTACCTCTGTTCTTCCTACGTGAGCTCTCTCTCCCTCTATCAAATTAATATCTTTAAAAAAAAGAAAGAAAGAAAGAAAGAAAGAGAGAGAGAGAAAGAAAGAGCGAGCACCTTGGGTCCCAGTGCCCTCCTAGTCTTGGTTCCACGCACAGGCATTTTGCAGCGTCACGGGTCTCGTGCAGAGAGCCGGCTGTGCCACTCCATCCTGCAGGGAACAAACATTTCCTACCAAACACTGGAGCCCTCATCACGGATGGCTACTCTCAGCCACAGGGAGTGAGGGCTTTCCTGCCGGTGCTGCTGAAAACTCGGCTTTCCGTCTCAACTTCTTGCCTGTGAATGAACAGTTCTGAGTACTAAAAGAGATGCCCAACTTTATGATCTTCTAGCTACAAGTGTGGAAATGTCACTGAAGCTGGTGGGGCCCACACGGATCCTCCCTCCTCCCCATCTTCTTGTCTATAATCTGTATAAACGCTTGGATATACAGACACATGAACACATACACCCAGTTTGTAGGGATGTGTTTAGTTCCCACTGATGCTTAAAATGTCCTTCGGACAGACTCTCCGCCTTCTTCCAGACCACGATGCTGTTCTTTGCATTTCTACAGACACCCATAGGAACGGCCATGGACTCATTCACTTACTCAACAGACTATTCTTGATTGAGCCATCACTATGTGTTGTAGCACTATGTGCTACAAACGGCATTAGGTGCAGAGTACACATCTGGGGAAAACGCCACCTTCCTAGAGCTTACAGTCCAGAGGTGAGAGACAATACACAAGCAAGGGTGTAATCATAGAATTATTAAGGCTGCTAAGTTCCATCAAGGAAAATGAAGCCCAAGTATAACTTGTAATGTAACAGACTCTAGGCTTTTGTTGGACAGGTTGGTCTGGGAGGGGGTCTCTGAGGAGGTAGCATTTAAGCCAAGATTGGGATAAGTAGGAGTCATTTCCACGAAGGGACAGGGCAGGTCCCATATAGACAGAATCACAATCACATTCTAGGGGTCAGCCATGATGCTGGAAAGTCTTGAAGGCCTAAGACGTCTTACATATTTAGGGAAAAAACCCTTCAGGAGCATCTGGGTGGCTCAGTCAAGTGCCTGACTCTTGATTCCGGCTCAGGTCACGACCTCAAGGTCATTGGATTGAGCCCCGCGTCAAGCTCCTTGCTTCACATGGGTTCTGCTTAAGATTCTCTCTTTCCTCCTCCCTCTGCTCCCCAACACAGCTCATACTCTCTTGCTCTCTCCCTCTCTCTAAAAACATTAAAAAATGGGGCATCTGGGTGGCTTAGTCCATTAGGCTCATGCCTCTGGCTCAGGTCATGACGTTTGGGTCTTGGGATCGAGCCCGCATTGGGCTCCCTACTCAGTGGGGAGCCTGCTTGCCTCTTTTCATCTGTGCTGTCTCACTCTCTTTCTCTCTCAAGTCAATAAAAAGATCTTTAAAAAAAAAGGAAAAACCTTCAAAGAGGCATTCTAGAAATACGAACTTTGTCTATTTGGACTTGCAGAGGGCCATATCCATGGGTGTCTACTGCTGAAGGGTCATTGTCTTTCCTAAAGGACTGGCTCCATGATAAAATATGTGCATTAATATTCTCAGCCATACTGAAATAAGAACACTCTGGGTCCTTGGAGAGGGTGGAAAACCAGGGGCTTATATCCCAGGAACTCTGCTGGCAGGTGCCCTTCCCAGGCTGGCTGTGGCCGGTCATGCTCGTGTGTGATACACACTGTGAAGCCTTGGGGCAGCACCCAAATGGAGTGATCTGCAAACCGCAGGGCACTCTGGGTGCACAGGGGGATCCTGGGGCTTAAAGAAGTGTGAGATGGAGGCCGGGGCGATTTGAAAACATCTACAAATTCTTTGATGCCCCTTTCTTGGAACAGGGAGGCTGACTCTCCTCCCCTGGGTGAAGGCGGGATTACTGACTTGCTCTAAAGTAGAACGAGGTGGACATGACGGTGAGTGACTTCAGGGACCAGAGTATAAACTGTTGTCTCTTGCCAGCTTGGTCCCTCTCTGTTTAGTCACTAGGTGATGGCAGCTGCCATCCCACAAAGCACTCAGGCATCCCCCAGAAAAGGCCTGGGTGGTGAGGATGTGAGATCTCCCAACCACATCCAGGAGAGGCCTCCATCTTGGAAGTGGGTTCTCCAGCCCCAGTCAAGCCTTCGGATGAGCAGACCCACTGAGACCTGGGGGTGAGGGACAAGCTTTCGAGAGACCCTCCGCCAGAATAGCTAGATAAACTGCTTCTGGATTCCTGATCTTCAGGGGATGTAAAATAATAAATGTTTGCCACTTTTAACTTCTAAATTTTGGGGTAACCTGTCACACAGTGAGATAGGGCTGACACCAATGCCAACATAACACTGTCCCTTCTAGACACCTGGTTGAACTTTATTATTTCTTGAACTGATGACTATTTTTTTAAAAGACTTATCTATTCATTGGAGGGAGAGAGAGAGAGAGAGAGCCAGCATGGGAGAAAAGCCAAAGGAAGAGAGAGAGAAATAGACTCCCTTCTGAGTGCAGAGCTTGATGTGGGGCTCCATCCCAAATCCCTGAGATCATGACCTGAGCTGAAGTCGAGAGTCAGGTGCTTAAACAACGAAGCCACCCAGGCACCCTGCAATGATGACTGTTTGTTTTTTTTTTTTAATTCCATGCATAGGTAATGCACCAGCATGATCGATGCAGAAAGCCAATTTGGATCTCTATCTAGATATGTGCATGTTCAATAGATAAACATGAACACAAATTAGTCACAACCTAATCTGAAGATAGTAAGTCAAACTACACCTTCAAGTTTAGACTTCTTTACATAGGCCAGGTAATGATTTCTCTCATACATTGCCCCGAGCTGTAAAATTGGGCTCCATTAGAGCCAGTCTCAAGGCACAATAACCTGCTGATCTCTATTCCTGGCACACAGCAGCTAGCCGTGTGCAGCATGTAGCCGTGCGTTGGAAGTGTCAGCTCAGCAGTCAGTACCTACTTTCTCCCTCTACCTCATCTACCCCCACAGACTCAGAGCTACAGAGACGATCAGGACCAGTAACGTGCGAGGTTTAGCCACACAGCGTCTGAGGTTGGAAGTGGTATGGGACCATTAGCACAAGATGTAGGGCCTACTGTATCCATCATGTGAAACTTGCAGGAGAGGAAACTGAAGCCTTGCGAATCTAGATAACTGGGCCAGGTTCTCAGAGGTCACAAGCAGCCCGAATTCCCATACAGGCAATTAGGAATCTGAACCCAAGATCTTTTCTACAAAATCAGCTTCCCCTGGAAGGGAATGGTGTAGGGAATATAGTTCCCCCTTGGTATCCCAGGAGAAAAGCACATTGTGATGTCCCTCACCCCAACAGAAGAGACCGCATCCGAGATAAGTCATTGGAGAGGCTGAGAGAGGAAGGAGTTTCCCTTAGGGTCTCTCTCGGTCTCAGGAGATGTTCGAAGGGACTCCGCATCGCTTGAGAGATGCAAGGTGAACTTCCCAGCCAAGGAGTGAACACAAGCAGCATCCAGGCCCAAACGGTCCAGGGAGGGAACCCAGGTGGACTGAGGGAAGTTTCTGGACTCAGGAGCTGAGAGAGGACAGACCATAAGAGTTACTTGGCTGTGCCTTCAGCGGCCGCAGAAGCCAGTAGGAACTGGACAGTGGCCTGGGTTAGCACAAGAGGCAGCACCCCACGAAGTTCAGCCAAGACCCAGGAGGCGACTCAGGGTCCACAGGCCACTCCTCTAACCACCACCACAATTTCCCCCGGCCACCCCGACGCCGTCTTGGGGAGGGGGGTGGAAAGACGCTGAGCTCTCAGAAACCGAGGGTCTGCGTGGAAGGGAATGGTCTAAGTGAAAGGAGTTAGAGTGGGGAAAGCCGAGGGTGTCGACGGCAGACTGTTTCCTGCTGGGCCAGCGGCGGATATTCACGCGCAAGATTAAATAATTCATACCCAAACGTAAAGACCCGACAGTTTTTCACACGTCTTGGTTTAGTGCGAGTGCACCGTTGACCCTGCTGCTCGAGGCTCCTGCCTTGGTGTTCCCAGCAGACGTGACGGAAGCAGTGAGGAGTGACGAGCTAAAGGGACAGCAAGTGCTCCGGGACGATGAATGCGGTTATGGACGTGAGGACTCTGCTGAGGCCGTTTCAGACCCCAGCTCGCCGGTCATCTCCACGCCGGCCGCCTTCCCACGCCCGCACCCTTTCTCTCCGTCTTTGGACGAAGACGCGCTGTCCGAGGCCAGGCACGGAGACACCTTGAGAGTGAGAGTGGCGCTTGCTCCTCCCAGCCTGGGGTGCCCTGGAAAGTCACCATGGTGACAGCTCCGCTTCGATGGACCATCCGACTTTGGACGCTCATAGGACAAAGCAAATGTTGCTGTCTTGCCTGAAAATCGCGCAGTCTCAACACGAGTCGGGAAATCAGGAAATCTTCCGGAAATGGGGCTGCTCGGAGAGAGCAGCTGCTAATGGTTTTCGCGTCGCCGAAACCTCATTTACTTTTCAGATACACCCCGAAGCATATTATGCTGATTTTAAAGAAGAGTTTCCCCGCATTACAAGCACATCCCATCATGTGCGTCCTGTTTACTGTGGACAGTGAGTTTTAAGGTAAATTTGCTAAATAAGAACCACAGGAAATGGTGCGTTTGTTCCCAGTTGAGTCAGATGGTAAGAGCTGATGAGTGTGGGGAAGCATTAGTGCAAGACGTCCCCGGGGTCAGGACTGTGTTCGAGCAGCTCTCCCTGATAACATGGCGCGATCTTTTCCCCACATGGTGAGCCTTGGAGACCTAATGACAAAGAACCGTCAGGAACAAGTCTAAGGGAACACCCTCTTACCAAGAGGAGATTAAAATGAGGCTGGCCGGCTAGGGTTTCGTACCACTTTATTTGAATCTGGAAATTAATACATGCCCAACTTTCCCTTTTTCCTCCAGTTAATCACTAGGCAGATAAAAGGATGTGTCTGGCAAAGTGAACCGCACACTTATGGCTTACAGCTGCCGTGGGGTCTGCAGTGATAAGGCTGTAGGACCCCCTCGTGGAATGCTGCCCTGTGTGAGTGAACTAACACCACTGGCTTGGAATTTGCCTGCATTGGCGTGGGGGTGACTTCCTGGAAAAAGGTGCGGGTTCCCCTTGTGAGTAAGACTCATTTCTGTTGCCAACCTGCCTTCACTATCCAACGGAGAGCCAGCGGGACCACCTTCTTCTCTGTTGCTGAATTTGATATCTGTGTTAAGAGCAAGTGAACATTCTAGTAGAAATTGGGACATTCTTCTTCATCCTTTTGAAGTGAAAAGTCGTGTGTGTCATCGGCTTTATGGGGTATATTTCCATATATCCCGTGGGCGTGTAAACACCTATATCTTCTGCATGACTTCTGGTGTCACTGGAAGGATTTCAGTGCATTTTTATTGTTTAAGTGGAGAGCTGTTTGCAAGCCTGGCTTTCAAGTCAATGTTTTCATGTGGGAACAGAAGGTGTAAAAGTGAAAATATGTCTCACTCTTTCCTTAAAATGGGACCTAAAAATGTTTTCTAAGAATGCATCTTGCAGATTTGCGTGTGATTTCTTTGGATTATCTCAGAAGGCATGGAGCAAAGAGCAAAATAATATCTGAAAAAAAAATCCTGGAGAACATGGTCACAGTGGGTTTCTATTAATAAACTCTCAGTGGCCACAGGGGGAAAAAAAGGTTATGTTTTCAGAACTTCTTTATTTATGTCCTTTTCCCCTAGAGAAATAAGTATGAATCTCTATTGCCAAATCAGAGGCAAAAGAAGCAATCAATTTAGGAATTGTGGGGTCAGCGAATGTGGAAATAGCCCAGCACTGCCTTGAGAATTCTAAACACTTATCTTTTTTTTAGTGCTATACGTCCTAGTTCAGCATGCAAGGATCCCGTAAAACCTAGTTCTCCGCAGATGGTGATGTGTTCCGCCTCCTTTGACACAGAACTCTCACGGGAATGAGCTGGAATGTGGTCTGCCACTACACTTCAAAGGAAGAGGACATGACACTTGACATGGAGCAGATGACAGCTGCCCCTCGGGTCTTGGGAGGCCAGTGCCCATGTGTGTAGGTCGCGTATCTTTAGAATCCCCCCTCACATGGTCACTAGGAACTTCAAGCAATCGCCAGTGGATCGTTCACATGAACTTTGGGGAGGTTTGAATGATGAGAACAGACCCAAAATGATGAGAACAGACCCAAAGTAATAATAATAGTAATAGTTATAGTAATAGTCATAGTCATAGTGATAGCAATAGTAATAGTAATAGAAATAGAAATAGTAACAGAAATAGAAATAGTAATAGAAATAGAAATAGTAATAGTAATAGCAATAGAAATAGAAATAGTAATAGAAATAGAAATAGTAATAGAAATAGAAATAGAAATAGTAGTAGAAATAGTAATAGTATTAGAAATAGAAATAGTAATAGAAACAGTAACAGTAACAGTAACAGTAATAGTAATAGTTCTAGTAAAGCCCTCCACTGCTGTCCCGGCAAATGCTGGCACGTTCTCTCGCACGGAAGGCGTGATCACCCAGACGGGTCGGCTCTTCGTTTTCCGGCCTGGAACACAGGACCCCTGCGTCTCCGGGACTCCTGGGGATGGCATCTCGCCCCCCTGCTGCCACCGTTGAACGCATTTCTCTCCCGTCTTGGAATTCTGCATGAAGCACCAGTGCCGTTACATTGAGTGACTTCATGGCTGCTGTTCAAGAGTTCTCTACTAAGCATGGTCAGGTGTTAGATTGCTGGGGCCACATAACAAAAGACCATAGACTGAGTGGCTTTAGACACCGGAATTTATATTCTCAATGCTCTGGAGGCTGAAAGCCCAGAGCCCAGGTGTCGGCAGGCTTGTAGGCCCCTCTCCTGGGCTGGGAGATGCCTGCCTTCACCCCACGCCGTCCCTCTGTGTGGGCCTGTGTCCTGATCTCCTCTTCCTAGAAGGACAGCAGGCCTATGGGATGAAGACCCCACCAAAGACCTCACTGAAACTTAACAGCCAAGTAACAGTGACATTCTGACACACGGTGTCTGGGGCTTCAGCCTATCAGTTGTGGGGGGGCACAATTCAGCCCCTAACAGTTTCTGCATTCTGATTCGCTGATGAATTGAAGCAAAAAGTTGAATATGGACATTTGTAACAAATAATCGCTGAGCATCTGGGAAGAAGTGAGCTTGAGCGGGTGTGGGGGTGCGGGGGGGTGCGGGTCGCGGGACCAGCCCCGCCCTCCGAGAGCCTCCTGGCTGCCGGACAGCAGGCATCTCAGAGATGAAGTCTGGGTGAAGACCACCTTGAAATCAAGGTTCTAATGTTCACGGGAGCCTCCCCTGGCACATTTTCTCTTCTGTCCTATTAGAAAAAGGAAGTGTCTTCTCTCCTTTCAAGGACAGCACGCGAGAGAAAGCAAGGACAAAATCCTGCGCTGACACGAACCCCCTCGTCTTTGTGTGTTAGAGTTTGAAGTGCTGTTGTTTCTGGTTGGAATGTTCAAAACAGATGGAATGTGGAACGGAGACCATGGATGACACGACCAAGAGGGACGAGGATCCGACAGTCCCTTCTGCGCCAATGCGGCCGGGGCCTCTGGTGTTACGAGAAATGAGTTTCTATTAAAGCCCAGTTTTTGTTACTTTCTTTCCTGGTGTTTGGCTTTCTACCATATAATGGGAAATTAGTAGAAACACATTGAAAACATCATTGTGAACAGGTGCGTGATTCAAGCAGCCCGTGTTTAAGTGACAGCTGAAGCATGAAAGCGAGTACTAGCAGATAAATGTGTGTGTAATTTTAGAGTTAATAATTATGTTGCATAATTTTCTTTGGAAGAAGAGTTTATAATAACATTTTCTAAAAGTGCCAAGCAAAGTAATTACACACTTGGCAAGCCATAAAAACTAAACAATTTGGCAAATACCTCATTAACCAAGTTCTCAGGTCAATACAAGGTTTTATTTTGTTTCAAGCAGGAGATTAATTTTTTTAAAATAGGGATTACATCTTACTTTATGGTTTCACCATTTTTCTTATAATTACAATTTTATTTACTAATATAATGTTTTAAAATGTGAGTCTTTCTTAAAAGTCAATGGGGTAAGAGGAAGACGGACCCTTCATCACATGAGCGGATTCTAACAAATCCCAGAAACCAGCACACTTCGGTTCCTATCCCCAAAGAGCCAGACTCATTATTCCCAGCCTCACAGAGGCAGGACTTCGACATTTCCGTAGAATACATTTTTGGCGGGCATTTAGCTAACGGCTACAGAAATCCGTCCGAGGCCAAGGGCATCATTTTGCGAGTCCATCCGTATATTTGGAAAGTACTGCAAGGGGTCCTACTTTCTGGGTTATATTACTGGGAGGTCCTGGGAATGTGGAAGTGAAACAATTCTTCATATAAATTATGTGGGTCCACGAGTCCTCTTTCAGGAAGCTTCCATTTACACTGGGGCACTTGCTAATCAGCAGCAGCTGGGAGCCAATTAAATAGCAAGCCTGGGAGCACAGCCCAGACGGATGGGGTGTGAGTCAGAGGGGCCGCACTTCGTTGATGGAGTTCGCCCACATGTAAAACTATTGTTAAGTTAACTTGGTGCATTTTAAAAATATATATATATTTATTATTTTTTATTAACCTATACTGTATTACTAGTTTCAGAGGTAGAATTTAGTGACTCATGAGCTGCCGACCACACCCTGTGCTCACTCCGTCGCGCGCCCTCCCCCATGCCCATCCCCTGGTTACCCCGTCCCCACCCACCTCCCTCAGTTTGTTTCCTAGAGTTAAGAGTGTCTTATGGTGTGTCTCCCATTTGTTCTAAGTTTCTTACAAATGCAAAGTAATGTTAAGCCACACGTAAAGGCATCACTTAGACTACATGGAATAATGAGTAAAAGTCCCAGCCGTACCTATTTATTCCTCTTTCACAGCTGGCAACTCTTTGTGTTCGATCCACAGGATTTTTTCTTAGGTTGTATGAAGTCTGGTCTATTCCTTAAAAAAAATAAGTGTCCTCCATTGTTGGGCCACAGCTTGTGTGTATGACTTCACACCATAACTTGGCAGATTCACACATCAATCTGTGAAGAGTCTTCCGTGTAATGGATCCTAGGGTTTTCTTCTATGGTCATACCCTCACTTATTTACGTGTACCCCACTGAAGGGCATAAGGGGCACCTGGGGGGCTCAGTGTGTTAAGCCTCTGCCTTCAGCTCAGGTCATGGTCTCAGGGTCCTGGGATCGAGACCCGCATTGGGCTCTCTGCTCAGCAGGGAGCCTGCTTCCCCCTCCTTCTCTCTGCCTGCCTCTCTGCCTACTTGTGTTCTCTGTCTGTCAAATAAGTAAATAAATAAAATCTTTAAGAAAAACAAAAAAATAAATCAATAAGAAATGAAGGGTGTTTATGATCCACGGGTTCTAGGAACGTATTGCTGCGAAAGACTCTTTGAGTATATACGTTGTCTGCTACATTGTAGTCTCCGTAACTTAGACATCAAAAGTAGGATTCTTTCATCCAAGAGTCGTGCACATTGTAAATTTTGATACGTTTGGCCAGATCACGTTTCCGAGGGGCCATTCGTGCCAACATGAAAGGCAGCCCCGCCTCTACCACGCCAGCCTCTCTGAACATTATCGATCTTTTGTTCTGCTGTTCTAGAAGCAATCAAGGTATTCAACTGAAGTGCTATTTTGCATTTAATTACGGGTGATGCGTAGAATCTTCCCAAGGATTTATGGAGTTTGGCTCCGATTCCTGGCCCAAATACGTGGATCCGCAGACTTTTCTAAGATTCAAATTATCATTATTAATACTATATTGATTATGATAATTAACAACACGATACTCGCTAACAGTTACTGAGTGCTTGCACGTTTCATCATTGAATTTTCATGACCACGCTTTTTCATGTACTCATTCAGTAAGTGTTTCTTCAGCACCTACTATGCACCGCGCCATGTCATGAAGATGACATGGTCAACGACGAAACAGACCCAAGGCCTCACGGGAGTGGATGCCCCCACCTTCCTGCTAGAGATGGACAAGCTGTAGCCTACAGGTGTGGAGAAATGCACTCAATGGTACACGTCCAGCCAGTTGGGCAGTCGGATACCAGGACGGATAGAGTTTGTAACTCCATCCTCTAAAACAAATACAAACAACGGTGTTGGCTTTTCCACTGTGAAAACTATTTTTAGTCACTATGTAGTTCCCCAGTCAGAATTAAAACTAACTCAACCCCAAATTCATAAGTGGGAAGGGGTGGTCTCTTGCTAAAACAACTTTGCCTTTATGTTTCAATTCAGCTCCTATCGCTCCCTTATCCGTGCCTTTGTTCCCAAATGTCCAATATGAATGATGGCGTCTTCCTATTATAATAGCAAAAAACGCCAACAGGTGACCTCTAAAAATCATGTTTGAAAACAGATAAGTGCATTTAAGTATAATTGATTGCACAAGTAATAACGCCCAAAGTGATTACACAGTCTAGTACTTACAGAAGTAATTACACTTCAGAAAATCAAAATTAATTTGTACACTTCTGATGCACTTTTAAGGCTGTTGACATTTTATTGTAGTGCTTCTAATGAAATGAAAATTATTAATAATTGTTCCTACTTGAGTGTGACAAATGTCATTTGGCTGGAAAGGCAGAGGCACCACTGAGCAGTGCCAAATTATAATGTTGTTCAAAGTTGGGGGTGGATATTAATATTCAAAATGGTATCAGGCATCTGTGTAGGCAGCAGCAGCTGGTAGACCATATATCCTGAAATGGATGGGCACGGATGTCCACATAATTGCCTCCTCCTCTTAATGGCCAGGCGATTAGATTGGCAAAGGACCGCAGGACGCGTGAGTGTGAATCATGCCGACCCACCTGTGGTCTGCGGGAGGTCACGAAGCAGATGGACACGGCATGAGAAAGCCTCCTTTATCTCAGCCGTCGCCGGCGATCCCACGGGCCCTTCGGCGAGAAACGTTCAGAGAACGATTGTTGCGGCCACAGGAGCCTGGCGACGAATGGACACTCATCAGCTCGCATGGCCTATGGTCCACTTACCAACTCTGAAATCAGTCATTTCCAAAGAAAAGTAAAGCCCGGGGTTCACAGATGGGTTTTCATGTAAACAAGTAACATAAAAATTAAGTGAAGCAAGCTACTCCATTTAGAGGGGCATACAAGATAGCCTCGTGCGGATCTATTCAGGGGTGCCCGGACCTTAGGCCAATACTCTCCCTCCCCCCATGGTGGTAAAATACACATCAGAGTTACCATTAGTGACACTCAGTACTTGCCCTTGGATGTGCAACCATCCCTCTAGCCAGTTCCAGAATTTTCCATTATCCCAGGAAGAAGCCCTGCATCCCTTAACGCCCAGCACATTGGCCCCAGGCAACGCCCCGTCGACACTCAGCCTCTGAGGACCTGCTCAGTCCGGACATTTCCTGCAAGAGGGCTCCTACGTTGGTGGCCTCCAGCATCGGGCTTATGTCTCTCTGCACGCTGTCGCTGAGACCCATGCACGTCACAGCACCAATCAATGTGTCATTCTTCTCTATGGCCACCCACGTCCATGGGTACAAAAGCCCAGATCCTTGCCATGACCGCAGTAAAGGCCTGTTTTGTCCTTTGCTCACTTCACACGACCCACCCCCTCCCTGGATTTCTTTCAGTTTCTCAGACATACCTCACCTTTGTGAATAATTAAATTCCTCCCTAAGTCTGTGGGTGCCTATTCACTGCTGAGACGCCAGGCAGAGTTACGAACACCCCTGGATGCACAGTTCCCGGCTCACGGCAGGTGCTGAAGTAGGTGGAAGCAGGAAAGCGCTGGGCTTTTGCCATCCCACATACAAGAGTCTCCACGATCCAGCTTCTGCTCACGTCCACCCCGATAGTCCACCATTTCCTCTCCCTTCCCCGTTACATCCACCACTGGACCTCAGACAGCTCCTACCCTGCCTGCACCCTGGCTTGGGATGCATCCCTCTCGAACAGAAAAATTGCTATGGATCCTTCAACACTCACAGCCAATGCCCCTCTCTCATAGGACGGAGCTGACTGCCCATGTGAAGTCGGTAACCACAGTGTGACCCGCTCCCCCCACCACTTCACTCTGCCCATGTCCCAGCCCCAGCGTGTCCCGGCGGCAGGCACAGAACACACATCTACAACCTGGTCTCCCCTTCAGACTGCATGCTCTGGGGGAGCATGAGGAAGGTCCTGTCTGTCGCCTGACATCTCCACCAAGGTTCCTGCAGGCCTGGTGGCCCAGATGGGCTCGGGAAGTGACCACTGAATGAACAGGAGACAGATGGCAGGGGAGGGATGCAAAGGCTCTTAGAAGACATGGGGGCTCTGGCTTTGCACTGTGCTCAAACTGACCCCCACTTGCAGCTCTGGTAACGGGCCCACAAGGTCAGCATCATGGTCTGTGTCAGGATTCCCCGGGGAACAGAACCAATGTGTGTAGACAGAGGGTACAGGGGAGAAAGAGAAACAGAGAGAGATAAATTTTAAGGAACTGGCTCATGTGATTACGGAGCATTGGGGAGACCAAAAGCTGCAGGTAAACCAGCAGGCTGGAAACCCAAATCCACATCCAAAGGCAGGCTGCTGGCAGCATTCCTATACTTTGCTCTACCCAGGCCTTCAACTGATTGGATGAGGCCCACCCACATTATGGAGTGTAATCTGCTTTACTCCAAATCCACTAATTTAAATGAATCTCATTCAAAAACACCCTTATAGAAATATTCAGAATAACGCTTACCCAAATATTGGGCACTGATCCATGTGGACACAGCCACATTGACACATATGTCACACATTTCCAAACTAACATGTCCTTACATTTCTGGATCAGAAGCTCAAATTAGAGAGACAGGCAGTCTGTTCTCTACAATTTCTCAACAGAAGTAGCCACATCAGAGACACCGTGTGGATCGCTCCCATGTGGACTCGCCCCCAGTACTGGACATTCCAGAGACATATCTTTGGCAGACTTATCCAAACTCTCTCTAGAATACTCGGAGTCTCCTGGAAGTTTCTCAGGGATGCATAAGGATTATTCCAATTACCCAAGGAATTCATCCAGTGTCCTTCTGACTTGCCAACATTTCTTTGAGAAGAAGGGTGTTCATCGGCCCTTTTCCTCCTGTTGACTTTGTCCCTAGCAATAGTCGTGGTAACAAACTAATCTTCCAAAGAAAATCGGTGCCGTCCTTTGTCGACATGGCTAGATAAGAACACCTTTAAAAATGTGTAACATCTCCCCAAGTAGGCGTTCTCACGCTGGCCACCGTGGAGTGGCATTTGAGTTATGTGCTGAAAATAACACAATGTTCAACAATGAGTAAAGTCTTGATTTAGGCACAGAATTTTAAAAAGTTGGCAAAATCTCCTAGTCAGAATTTAGTTGAGAGTCTCATAACTTGGAAGCTATCGAGCCTGGCAAACCCCGCCTGTGGGCACCGTCCCATAGGGCACCTCCCCTCTAGCCAGGAAGCAGGAGGCCTGGCCGGTCCTCAGGCTGAGTCTTGAATGAGATCATTCAGGTGAAGAGCAGGGAGCCCTGTGCTGTTAAGAGGCCAGTTAAGAGCTCAAACCTGTGGACTCAGAGATAGGACCAGGAAGCCCACAGCCAGGGAACCTGTTATCATCTGTGTCCTGGCTCAGGGCCCTTCGCGACAGGCGGGCCCAGCCTGAGAGCGCTTCTGCAACAGCACTGGGTCCTCTAAGTGTCAGGCTGGTCACAGTCATTAGGTAAACCACCGTCCCACGGAGACAGACCTGTGTGGACTCCCACACGAATTCCCCAGCTGTCGATGGCTGAAGGCCCCCGCCGGCCGACTTCACCTGGATACACAGACACGCATCCTGAAGTCCAGTCCATGGGACGCCCTGTCTTCGTGAGACGAACGTTTCTATCCTTGGTGGCATCCCCGTGGGGGCTACAGGGCAGGCAGCCTGCTTCCCTGGGCTGGGTTCTGACCAACGTCAGGCCCGAAATCTCTTGTGCTGGGGGAGCCCATGGGAGGCAGGTGCCAATCACTCCTTCCTTCTTTTCGGTTTACCAGCCAACCCCACCATGAACAACCAGGACACACAGCAGCCCTGTCGCCCCATGCCAGCTCAGCCGAGATGCTGAGTTTCTTAAAAAAAAAAAAAAAAAAAAAAAAAAAAGACAAATTCTGCATGTTTGCTTGACCCTAAACTCTGAGGTTTCCTTCAGGAAATCGTTCCTTGATGAGCTGATTTCTAAATAAGCCTTTCCTGGGGCTGTTGCTTTATTTTTGTGCAAAATCTATAACCTTACAAAATTGTGCACATCGTTTTGAAGACCCACGCGGTTTTGGGCGCATGGCTGGTGAGCCCGCAGGAATAACGACCTCGTCGCACTGATGCTCTGCTACCAGGGGCGGACGGTGACCCCAAACAGCTTCAGTCCAGGCCTTGGACAGGCGACGACCTCCAGGTCACAGTCCCAGCGTCCCGCGGGCGAGCGTCCATGGCTGCCCCCCCGCAAGGAGCCCCCGCCGTCCTGCTCCCCAGGAAGCTCCGGTTTGGTCTCGGGCAGCGTGCAGGAAACCAGCCAGCCCCCGGGACCAAGGGAAAAAGCAAGTCCTGGTGTGCGGCCCCTGATGGGGCTGAGCTGCGGACACGGTGCAAGCCACTGCTGGGACAACAGCCAGGCAGACGGACACCGGGATTCACACCACGAAGATCATCTCTGTTACTGGCCCTTGAATCCAGGGAGCCTGCGGCCGGCACCACAGACCACTAGAATGCAGCCTGCGACTTTGGACTCTGAAAAGCTAGATTTTTTTCAGGATTTCCCTTGTGACCCAGGAGAACCTCAGAAGCCCCTAGGCCTCAGGGTCGTTTCCGGCACCACAGGTGTTTCAGTACCTGCTTGGGGAAGCGGGTCATGGCTGCGGTGGCGGCGGAGGGGGGGGGATGACCTCTGTGACAGCTTTGTGACCCCTCCCTCCTCACCTCCCACAGAGTCAACCTGAATGTGGTTTTTCCAAAAAGGAAGGGGAGGGGCTCCCTGAACCCACCCCTCTCCCTCTCTCCTCCTCCTTCCCCTGCTCTCGCCCTCTGTAAAAGCAAACACTGCACAGGACGTCCTGCGCCCCCAGGAGGAACCCCTGACCGACCTGCACCTCCTTGTCTCCGGCCCCCCACACGGTGCTCCCGCCTGGCGATCCCCGGTCCGGAGCGAGCTCATCCCTTAGGAAGGGGACAGGTCGCCACGTGGCTGCCACAGATCCCGGCACCCCACTCTCAAGTTGCTCCGGTTTTAGAGAGAGTCCTGCCTTTCGGTGTGTGTAACCAAAGAGGTTAATAACCGTGGCTTTCAGGTGCAAGTAACGATCATTATCAGCACAACAGAGGAGAGGCGAGGTCTTCCCTGGGGATAGCTGGTCCGAGTTCCCTTTTTGCCCAGGTTAGGAGCACAGCGGAGTGCTTTTGGGTAGGTAGCTCAGAGACTCCGGTTTGGTTTGCCTGTGTTGGCCGCAGGTCTCTTTCTGGCTACAGAATTCACACCACAAGACGGCTCTGTCCTCGGCACTTCATTAACATTGTCCTTGACTGAGTTCCGGAGTTCCCTACTCAAAATGAAAGACCCTCCCCTCGTTATTATTAAGCCATGAGGCTAATCTCCGTTTCAACCCAATTCAATTTTGCTCAAATTGTTTAGAATTTTTTAAGTGAAAAAAAAAACCATCAGGGACTGAATTGTCTGTAAAACAAGTGACTGTTCTCGAGGGGACGGTGTTGGCTGTAAAATGCCATCTACAGTGTTTCTGTGCTAACCTGTCGTCCCCACAGAAGAGCTCATTTAAGGGAGAACAAAGCCGCCATGCAGGGGAGTCTCTCCCTCCGGGAAGCGCAGCCTTCCGCGGGCGCCTCTGCTCGTGGGGCCGGACCTCCTCCAAGGGCATGGTCAGAAGCTTGAGAATGGGCCTGTTGAGTAAACAACCCTGTGTGATGAGCGAGGAAGACAGGTGTCCTCCTCGGGGATGGGCCGGGGATGGGGCTTCCCGGGCTCCAGGGCGTGGCCTCCTGATACTATAAATAAAGTTTTACTGGAAAGCAGACACAGCTCTTGTTCATGGGTGGCCTGCGCTCGCCCTGCCACAGATGAGCGGTTTTTTTTTTTAGAAGATTTTACTTATTTATTTGACAGAGAAAGATCACAAGTAGGCAGAGAGGCAGGCAGAGAGAGAGGGAAGAAGCAGGCTCCCTGCTGAGCAGAGAGCCCGATGCGGGACTCAATCCCAGGACCCTGGGATCATGACGTGAGCCCAAGGCAGAGGCTTAACCCACAGAGCCACCCAGGCGCCCCCAGATGAGCGGTTTTAACCGAGGCCGCAGGCCCCGCAAGGCCACAGCAGCGCCAACAGAGACTCAGGACAGCAGGCCACCGGGCTCTCAAGCTGTCGCTCAATTCTTTAGTTACTTCTGTCTTAAAAATAACAGAGCTGCCCCATGTGCGCGTGCACACGCACACACACGCGCGTGCGCCCCAGACTGAGATTCTGCACCTGCTTCATGACGAAAATGCAGTCCTGCCCGCGACTCTCCGTCCCTGACCTCCTCCTGTGACAGCGCGGTGTCCCTCCTGCCGCGTGAGGCTCACGAGGCCTCGCATTGGCCTGCATTTCTCTTTATTGCCTCATTTTATCACACAAAACTGACACAATCTTCTTATTAATCTGTCTCCGAAGGAGCAAAACTCTTTAATAAATATGTCATTCTTTTAGGTCCGGGAGGAAACGGAGCAGAGTTAACTGTGCTGTGACGCCGGGAGCAGGGGGTCCCTCCTTCCATGTGACCAGGGAGCAGCTAGCTCCGCCCGGGGACCCTCAAAGTAAGCGCCGACCCACTCTCTTTATGGCCGGTTAGGGCCGGTCCCTGAAGCCAGCGCGGGAGACGGATGCGGGGTGGGGTACGGGTTTCGTCCGATGGCGGATTCCCCACGGGGCTGTGCGCCCGGAGCGCTGACGGCCGAAATCCGCCCAGGGAGGAAGGCGTGATGGGAGGAGCAGGAGAGGGGGACGGCGCCGCTCGGTGTTCGCGGAAAGACTGAGAACGCACACACGGGAAGGGCCTTTGGTCCGGTGCAGGAGTCCTCTGGGAAGCTCATTAAAACGCACCTTCCTGGACGGGGACGGGGCGAGTGCAAGCCCCTGCGGACACGGCCCTCCCGAGTCCCGCTCGCTGGCTCTCCCGCGGCCGCCTGGCCCGGCGCTTTGCTCACGGGGCACGCGACCGCCTTCGCCCCATCCTCAGGGCCCTAAAGGAAGGCGGCCCTTCCCGCTGTTCGGGAGCCCAGGCCCAGCCTCAGAGGAGGCCCCGATGGGTCTCCCTTCAGGCTAGAGAAGGGGCCTTACGAAAAGACTCACACAATCAAGGACTGTGGTTCCAAACCCGGGCAAGAGCACGGCCGATCAGAGGGGAAGGGGAGTCACGGGACTTCCTGAAGATGAAAGCCAGCGGGTCTGGGACACCTTCCTCTCCACCTGCACCTAGGAAAGCCCAAAACCTTCCAGCCACGTGCCCTGAAAGGGTCTTGAGTTTAGGGTGTCGCCCCCCCTTCATGGATCCCGGGCCAGGCCATCAACCAGCCCCTCAATTCCCAACAACACACAGGGAGCTGTTACCCCACCCCCCCACGCTGGTTAAAACCTTGGAGTGAGGCTCCATCAGTGGTAGAACAGGCTCTGCAGGTCTTACCCTGAGGCCGTCCTGCTCAGGTCCTTCCCTGCCTCCCAACCCGACTTCCCGGGACTGTCCCCAGCTCACTGAGCTCTGGCCACAGCAGCCTTGTCTGACTTGGAAGGTGATGGCCAGTTCCGGCCCCGGAGCCTTTGCACACATATTCCCTTGGCCTAGGGTCCGTTCCTCCTACCTGAATGGTCGACCTTCCTTTTCTGTATTCAGGTCTCAGCTCAAATGCTCCTTCCCCGACAGGGCTGTCTGATCGGCCTCGCTCCTGGCCATGCCACAGCAGAGTGCCCTGTCTGCTTTCCTTCTCGGCCTCTCTGAGGGCTGAAGTCGAATGATTGATCCATTTGCCTTCTCGTTTATTAGTGTCCTCGTCACGTGGAGTGAAAACCCCACAAAAGCAAAGATTCTTTTGGTCTGGTTCATAAACAGACCCTGCGCCCTGGAACCCAGTCTGTTAAATGTATGCTTTTGAAGTGGGGGCTGAAATGTCTCCTTCTCCACAGGGTCATTGCAGGATTGTCTCAGATCACAGAAATGGCCACCGTTTGGTGCCCCGGCTCCTTCTTGGGCTTCATGGGCTCTGCACCATTCACTCCATCAAGTAGCCCAATGTCATGATGCCCATTTTATGGATGAGGGCACTGATGCACAGAGAGGGTGAGTCGCTTGCCTGAGGTCACACAGCCAGCAAGATAAGGAAGGCAGGACCTGAACCAGGGCTTTGGACCTCTGAGCCCGACAGTTTTGCGCCCCACTGGAGTCCCGGAGGCCATCACAGGAGTGGCAGCCCCAAGGACAGTGATCAAGGAGGCATTGAAGATGACTAGTGGTGACAAGTGGTTCGGCCCTCGCCTGCAGCCCATGTATACCCCTCTGTGGCTTCAGCTCTCATGTCAGCAGAGACAAGCAGCCGGGCCTGCTCCTAGGGGAGAACTAGCGTCCTGTTCTGCATGGGGCACAGGAATCTCCCAGACTCTAGGCTGCTTGGACCGCAGGAAGGAGGGGGGGGTCACACATTTCCCCAGGTCAGAGGGGTCTCTCCGGGGGACAGCCGGGCTGTGGACACTCTCGCCCGCACCGGGAGGAACTCAGAAGTTGGAGACAGCTGCAATAGTGGGCGATGAGGGTGTTTGCCGGAGGAAGCCGTGCACGCCAGCTTTGGATGGAGACCGGTGTCTGCGCGCTGTGGGGACACGGGGTGTCGGGAGGCGGGAGCCCCAGTTGTGAGACTGACCCTGGCTGCTGAATGCCAGACCCATGCTTGGTGGAGGGTCCATGGCTGGTCTCCCTTCGGGGAATGGCCAGTCGTCCAATGCTATGGAGGTCCAGGGATGCAAGACCGGCGAGTTCGAGGCACGTGGTGCACAGCACGGCGTCTCCACGACACCGGTGGTGCGCTTGGACATTTGTGAGAAAGTGAACTCATGACGCGACAGAACAAATAGACACGGACAAGCCTTCTGGAGGTTATGGATGTCTACGCCCTTGGCCGTGGTGACAGCATCACGCACGCCCACGTGTGTCCCAACTCACCGGACTGCACAGGGCACCCGGGGGTGTTTGCGCATCTGTCACCCTCCAGAGAGCTGTGCGAAGCCTTTCCTTGCCACGTCTCTTTAAGCCGGAACCCCCCACCTGCAGGCCGCCTCGCGTGCGTCTGGTGTCTGACATACTTGGAAGTGTAAGAAATGCCAGATCGTGTGTTTTAAATAAAACTAAGCCCAATTCCAAGATGCTGCCCAAAGTGACCCCTATATCATACCCGCAAAGCGACATCGCGTGGGAGGTCTGCAGGAATCTACCACTTCGGTCACAAAACGGGCTCTCCAGGACTGTCCCTTGTCAGGCCACTGCCTGGGAAGTGACGCAATTGAGTTCCAGGGAAAGCAGAGAACTGGTCTTGGTGAAGCTTTAGAACATGCACGAGCCACATGTCCCCCCCGAGGCTCCCCTGCGGGGTGAGTACACCAGCGTTTCGTCACGCAGCCCAGGGCACCCAGTTTGACCGTGCTGAGGGACCTGTCCACGGTGTCCTTGCCCTGACTGTGACCGGGATCTATGGGCCCCACAGACTCCCCAGCAGCCCCAGCCCCTCTGCATAGGAATGAGCTCTTCCCACAGGGACAGACCAGGCATCGGAAACTACCCTTTCAAATCCCAGCCAGACGGGGGATTCTGCCCACTGTAGAAGCCACACTGCCTCCCTCTTCAGACGCTGCGACTTCCCCGCAGCCTCAAACTGACAGATTCCTAACCGGCTCAGAGAGCTGCTGGTGCAGGGTCGTTCCCAGAGATATGAATCTGTGCTTTGGTCTTCACCCCACTCCTCGTTCCGAGAGGTAGCCGGACCGTGGTTCTCAGCCGCCGTATGGGAGTCCCCTTTCAGGCCCGCAGCAGCGGTACCCTCGCTATTCTGCTCTTCTGAACACCCGAGCATTCTTCTAAACGCCGACACCCTCACCGAAGACGAGGGCCAGCCTCTTCTGCGGGACTGTCTCTGTTCTACGGCAGCGCGGACAGACTCCGGGTTCTCTCTGGCATGTGCTACTTCTACTGACGAATGTCTCATGGTCCATCCATTCATTCCTTCATCAGATATTTGCCAAACACCCACTGTTAGCCAGACGCTGCTCTCAGCAGGCATGGGGCACGGGACAGCGATCCCCGAACCAGCGTCTCAACTGCCAAAACCTCAAAGACATGAACTCTAGAGGAAACCTTCAACTCAGTATGATATACACACGCACTGATTAGGACTGGGAATTTTTTTTAAGATTTTTTTTTTTTAATTTACTCATTTGAGAAAGACAGAGAGAAAGAGAGAGCGAGAACATGCACAAGCAGGGGGAGAGGGAGAAGGGGAAACAGGCTCCCCACCAAGCAGGGAGCCCAACACAGAACTCAACCCCAGGACCTTGAGATCATGACCTGAGCCCAAAGCACAGGCTTAACCGACGGAGCCCCCTGCGTGCCCCCTGGGATGGTTTTTGACTCTGTGAAAATCACAAACAGACATACACACAAATAGAATACTTTGAATGGGAAATAACAAATTTAGAAAACCAAATTTACAAAATATTAAAAGCAGTTCTCTTTGAATGCTGAGACGCTAAGTGACTTTTATTCCCATTTATTTTTGCGCTATACATTTTCTTCAGTAGAAATGCTTATCTTCACCATGAAAAGTCTAAGCATTTTAGCAATACAGCCCTGAAGTACTGGTGAGCCTTGGGATTGGGAACAACTCACTGTCTACAACACAGGAAGTGTAAGGCACTATGACGGCAGCCTCATTCCTGAAACATCCGTCATACTGTCTCCTCTTTCAGTTCCAGGACTGTCGGGACCGAAGAAATGGCAGCGAAGGGTGATCTGTGCTAATTTACTTGCTGTATCTACGTGATACAGGGGGTTCTGCGCCCTGAGAGGTGCGCGCAATGTCGACGCGGGATCCCCCAGAGGAAACCGTACACCAGCGTCTGTAGCACCGATAAGTGGTTATTGGAAATACGAATATAAGGTATAATGGCTCTTAGAAGGGACAGAACTTCTTGAAATTCTCTACAGGAAGAAAAATGGAAGGAAAAAGCCAGAGGATGCAAAGAAAAGCAAAAGTACAAACGTCACCAAGAAAACATTAACCGTGTGATCAACGTGCGGCGGCGTCCGGTAACGCGCATCAGGGGTTAAGGAGAGCCGGACGCTGCCTCTCTGCACCGCATTCAGGGTCGGGGCTTTGATCGCACGGGATGCAGCCCCACCCACGTCCTGAGGTCCCCCTGACTGCGGAGCCCCACTTCAGGGCGACCCCCACATCTGTAAGACAAGCCGGTCTAGGCGCCCACACCCCACGGTGGTTCATTTTGCGACTCAGTGTGACTGGCCATGGCGTGCCCGATGGACCCGTCTGCCTGCAGCCCCGAGGGGTGGGTGTCAATGGGACAGATCTGCATTTGAACCGAAGGACTCCGAAGTCCGGGCCCTCCCCAGTGTGGGTGGGCAGAAGGCACCACGAAGAAACGGTGAGGAAGAAGACACTGGCCCCTTTTACTTCCTGCCTGCCTGCCTGCTTGAGTTGGGACGTCTCATTTCACCTGGTCTGGCTCTCTGTTTGGGATTTAAACCATTGCCCCCAGCCCCATTCTCAGGCCTTCCAACTTGGACCCAGTTACACCACCAGCTTTCCTGGGGGCTCCAGCTTGCAGACTGTGGCTCTGACCCATGAGAAACTCAGTCACAGAGCTTGAAGCTGATGGCTCTGCTCCCAAAGCTGGTGAGTACAGCACGGATTGGGGTGAGAACCCAGGGGGTCTGGGGCTAGACATTCCCTGAATGCAGTACTTTCAGTGACCACAAAAGGTCTGGTCTCAAGATTACACAAAAATTTCATTTAACAAGACTGATTCTTCTCTATTGAATGACTTTCTATCTGTAGTTACGGTAAATAAAGTGGGAGTGATATGTCCACACCGAAGTCCGGCTGCGTAGCCAGACACTGCCCTTCTTTGATTCTAAGCTCCAGGCCGTGGCTGATTGGCCCTGGAGCCGGAGGAGTAAGAGTCAGAACCTCAGAGACAGAAGGACCAGATGAATGCCCGTTACCGCCACATGGCGCAGCATCGTTCAGAGAATCCGGCCCACCCAATAGAGCAAGAAAAACAAAACCAGTGTGGCAAAATTATTAGAAAATAGAAGATTGAATTTTTTTGCTGGTGACACTGTCCGTTTGAAAGGCCGCTAAGATCAACTGGACGTATGGATGTAATGAGTGTCCACAAATGTGCTGAGTGACAAAAAGATAAACGTTCCATTAGCCAAACAAGCCAGGAAATGGGCCTGGTGGAAGGGTCACAGTCACAGCAGACACGGGACTGTAAAACCAACTGAAGCAGAAATTTGTAGGAACAAGTTAAAGTAATCAAGAAACTAATTTTGTAGGCTAAATAAACAATGTTTCATCCTCTACTGCTGGGAAGGAATTCAAAATACTCCAAAGGTGCCATTTTACCCCGATGATTTATTAATTGTAATAAAAGGTAAATGAGATCTTCCCTCCTCTGCGACTAGACAAAGCATTTCATACTGTGTGTTGGAGAATGAGTAGGTGCTAATGGCTATTAAAATTGTTTAAATTCAAACTTGAGAAAATACTGTTTGTGAAAACATAAAATTAAAGACGTTAAGCCATGATGCGAGTTACAAGAAACACGGGTGGTGGGTCAGCACAGAAGGGGAGGTGGAGGCCGTCTAGTACATTTGAACAAGGCCTTTGACCCCCACGTGGGGTCCTGAGATGTTCTCACCTCTCAGCTCACAGACACAAAGAGAGCTAAGCAAACACCAACGCTAAGAGAAAATATCAACATCACACTTGACTGCAGGTAACGTTAAACAATTAAACAGAAAAGAATTACATATGTCCACGTACATTCTGCATTTCGAGGAAATCCTAAATATTAAAGCAAGGAACAACAATCATGATATCATTAACTTCATATTTAGCTACACAAAAAATAAAATACTTTCCATATAAAACACACTGTTAAAATGGAAAGGTGTACTGCATAATTGGTCAAAAAATGCCTTACAAGACAGAAAATGTTAATCTCCTTGTATACAGCTAATTTACCCATCTCCACAAATACAAGATAATGAGCAATTCACAAAAATAAGCAAGGACAAGAATCACAAATAGTGAATAAATACATAAGGCAACGTTCAAACCCAATAATGATCAAAGGAATCAAAGTTGAAACAGCCATAGACATCATTTAAGTTGCCATGTTGAAATATGTGCATTTCAAAAGCATTTTCAAGCCTAGCAAGAAAAAACATTACCAATGAAGTGAAAACCTTACAGATAAATTTTGGAATTGGCAAAATGTTCCAGGAGACAACCTGACAATAGGTCTACTCGGCCTGAAGATGCTGCCTACTTCGATCCAGCAATCAAATACAGGCTCATTTGTCTGCTTCTTCATTTGTTTGCTTAGGCAAACATTTTTGCATTCGCCCTATTTTACATTCTTTACGAGGATTATTTCACTTCACCCTCACAAAACCCTGGAAAGTAGTTGTATGTTTCCACCCTACAAACGTGGAAAGTGGGACCAGAGTGGGTGAGGCCCGTCGTGGGGGAGCTGCTTCCAGGCCTCAGACCTTCTGGAGGCCCAAGCGCATGAGAGGGGCCCGGCTTCTCACCGTCCTCCCGGCAGGCCCGTCACAGGTGTGCAGACATGGCCCTGGCTGGTTATTTCTAACGGAACAGAAGAGAGGAGAACTTGGAGGTGAGCTGAAAACCTGAGATACACACTAGGTCACAGCAGACTTACGTTTCTTGAACTTCTGAATTATGTATTTTCAAGCAAAATCAAAACAAAACAAAGAACTACTTATTCTCCTGAAAAGTACAAAAAGAAAAGACACAGAAGTAAACCAAGAACGGAAACCAGCAAAACACTGATCACACCCGTGTGAACAGTGTGGGGGACTCGTATTTGTGCTTCTGGGGGGTTCGCATCTTTCCCAGTGGACATGTAATGTTTGGGAAATTGCACACAACACGCATACGTGTACATGAACACACGGAGCGTCACCCAACAGCCTGGGCGCGATGTTCCCGCCGGGTACCACAGCTATGGAAGGGGCACACTGACCTTCCCCGCCACGCCCTGCCTAGAGCTCCTGTGTACCTTAGAGCCGTCGGCGGTGACAAAGCCTGGACCACCTCCAGTCCACACAGCCAGGGGCATCACTTGCCTTTCTTTGATGCCAACAACTCCCAAAGTGGGTCTGTCACGGCCCCTGCTGCATGCGGGGGAAGCTCCCCTCTCCTCCTTGGCCACCGGGTACTCCTGCTTCACCCCTCGAGGACACCTCTGATGCTCTTCCCCGTGGACACCCATGGTGCACCGAGGGCTCCCGCTGAACCAGGGCGTGCGGCCTCAGGACCACGTAGGCTGCCGGCGCCCACAGCACTCCAGGGATCTCCCGTTGTCTACGGTGCAGGGTTCACATCTTCAGCAACAGATTTCAAACTGAACACTACCTCCAACCTTGACATCTGAAGCTGACCAGAGTAGGTCTGTTCACGTCCCTCCATCCGCCGCAGACTCGGTGGAGAAACCAACCCTGGGCTCTGCAGCCTGTGCGGGGAAAGCGGTGCCTACAGGCAAACGGGACACGCCCACTGGCTCACTGGGGCTGGGCAGGCGCCGGAGGAGTGTGCATTCTTTCTTCGGGGCAGGCTTGCTGGCACCTACGGTTTACGTGGCTGCAGAATGAGGGAGGAGGAAATTAAGAAGTGTTTTTGAAGGGTTTAAAACACACCAGAAAAGAGCTTGAGTTATTTGGAAATTAACTCCAGGCACATCAACAGCCACGTGCTTTTATTCCTGCGCCTTCCTGCAGGAATGACGGCCCTGCAAGCACCCGCTTGGAGAGACTCGGATAACGTCTTCCGTTCTCTCTCTGTTACCGGGATCTGCTTGCACACGGGGCCGGGCACTCTCATGGACTGAGGCCCAGGAACAGCAGGTGCCAACGCTACGCACACGCCACAGAGACGTTCTAGAATCCAGACCAGGGGTGGGTTAAGGACAGTCTGTGAAAGAGTTGGCACACGCTTTTGCAAATAAAGTTTTATTGGAACGGAGTCCCGTCCCTTCGTGCACATACTGCCTTTGGCTGCTTTCCCACTACTGCGAGAGGGTTGGGCTGCTGCAACAGAGACCATCTGGCAAACGAAGCCTAAAATATTTACTCTGCGAGCTTTCCAGAGAGTCTTTACAGGAGCCCCGTCTAGAGCAGCAAACCAGGACTTGCCATGGACGTAGTCAAGACCCGACGGGCCCCTGCAGCGGAGCGTCAGACGCATAGACGAGCCACGGGACTGGATGGGCTTGGAGGCCTAACACCTGGCAGAAGGCCCGGCGGACTGAGGACTGAGTTGGGTAAAACAGGCTGCAGAGCTGTGTCCCCTGGAGCTCAAACAGCCCGTGTCCTCGAGCCCGAAAAAGCTTAAGGGACACGGGGGTCACAGAGGACTCTACTACGCTAGAGAGGGGAATAATATCGTACCTTAGCTACTCACTCCCACTGGCTCCTACTGGCCTGTGCTCCGTGGACCGGACTCGGGCGGAGGGAGGGGGTGCGAGCAGGCTGTCCTCACGATGCCGTGTTGGGGATGACGGTGCTTCAGCTGAGCGCGGCGTGGGCACACCCTGGAGAAGCCGGAGGCCGCAGGAGAGGCCAAGCCACCCGCCAGAGAAACACCTTCGCTTCACGAAGGTTCAAGAAGGAAGTGCGTGCAGTGACAGGCTTGAGCCGCACCAGCCTCGCAGCAGGCGAGGGCAGCTTAGAAGGGTCCCTGGGATAAGATTTCCCTCTCTTCACCGTCCTCCTCCCTGCCATGAGCCCAGGGCTCAGAGGCCACACTTGAAAGGCACACGGGGACAGGAGGCAGGTAGTGCCGGCAGAGCCGATCGGAGGGAAGCCCCTCCCCCCCACTTTCCCACCACCTGCCCAGTGCGGGGCTGGGCGTGGAGAAGAGAAGCTTCTCCTCTCAGGGGAGTTTGGGCTTGGGAGTACTGTCGGCATGACATGTTTTAGTGACAGAGGTGGGCTCTTCTCTGACTTGAAAAGAACAGAGAATCCTCATTATCCGACAGTGTGAGAAAAATCCGAGGCTCTGCCCTAGTTTTTGTCCAACAGGTGGAGGAAAACTGGCCCCATCCAGTTCATCTGAACCAAGAGAGGGAAAAAGAAGACTATTCTCTACCCTCAGGGGAAGGAAAAGTCAGTGCAAGAGGATCGAGAAACGGTGACTAGCATGAGGACTCCCTCAGGGAGTAATAGGGCATGGTGGGGACTGCGGCAAATCCAGATGGGTGGCTCTCCCAAGAGGCCACCACGACTCACCTCCAGCTAACTGATGCGTCGTGGAAATTCAAACACAGTTTTCCCAACTGTGTAAATTCTTTGTGAGAACCTAGAAATCTGAATTTTTATGCAAAATATATACTCTTAGCATCGTATTTTTTTTTTCCTGGAACAGATCATGGCCATTAATGAGACCAGTAGACGACCTCTCCCATCGATCAGCTGCACCCGCCCTTCTTGGAAATGAAAGAGAATCACCGGCAACACACCACATCTTATGCGTGTGTGTTCCTCTCCTCTGAGTTTTTCTTTATCTTCTTCTGTATAAACACTTTATGTAATACAGATGTTCTGCCGCAGATTTTAGCCATGATCTCAAACAGGAGCTCTTAAAGCTCAGGACAAAAAACAAATAAAGGGAAAGGAAACTATGTAATATAACCAGCACGGAGAGCATTGGTTTCTTCTCTGCCTCGCTTGCTTAATTCTCTTACTTCTCCAGATTTAAAAACAGGCATTTTCCTGGCATCAGCGAGAATGCAGCTCACTTCCCCAGTGATTCAGGAGGAAGAGGCAAGGTTGAAAACGTTCCACCTGAGATCTAACTGGAAACAAACCCGGGGAGTAGAATAAGATACGATATTATTCAAATAACATTCTTCTTCATGTGGACTGTAGACTCTATTAACGGCTGTTCTATAAACAATAAAACCTATTCACCCATGAAATTCATTTCCGTGAACGTGCTCATTATGGAGACATTAAAATAAAGGAAACGCATGCTGGAATTTGAGTGATACAACAGTGCGTATTATAAGGGAATATTCCTTGTCAAAAGAACAAATATTAGCAGAAAATAAAGCCCAATTCGAATGTAAAGTGGAGACTCTGTGTTCAGTGTGTCAGCCGGGAGGGATTTTCTCTGGGTCAGGTCACTTCCCAACGATGGAAGCAAACAGGAAACGTCGTGTTGGGTCCCTGCGCACTGTTCTGCTCCGCAGACCCTATTAATCTGTTTCCAGAAGGACGTACCGGGTCCCGTGGGCCCCACAGACCGACCCCACGTGTCTACGCTGCCAGCGCAGGACCACGTGGGCGCATGACGGTTTCCTCCACGAGGAATACCGCAAACAGGTCACCTTTCCATTGTGAAATACGAAATAAGAACACGGCTGCGGGCAGCTCGCTCACTTCACGGCTGCGTCTTACTCCGGCCGGGATCAAAGTCAGCTGCGTCCTCCGACGGCCTGCGGAGCCCCCCGCGCGTGAAACCCGGCTTCCCCGACCTCCCGGCCCGCACACAGCGCTGCCCTCCGGCCCCAGACTCTCCCGGGACTCCCGCTGCGGACCGACGCCCACGAGCTCGTCGACCCTCCTTTCCCAACAAGAAGGGCGCAGGGCCGGGGCGGCCGCTCTCCCCCTGGGGGCTCTTCACCAAGTGCTGCTCCAGCGGGTGCTTCGGGGCGCGGGGGACACCCAGTCTCCGCACCTGCAGAGCCCCGCTCTTCGTCCAGAGCTGCACAGAGCTGCGTCCGGGGCGGGGTTGGGGGCCAGAGGCTCGGCCTGGGACACAGACGCGCTCCCAGCAGGGGCGTGGTGTGGGGCCTCAGCGCTGAAAGGGACCCACCGGGGGCCTGGAGTCTGACCGCACGGGCTGAGGCGGTCTCGGAAGGAAACAGGGAGCTTCTCTTTCAAGTGGATGATGCAGTTTATGAAACCGTTTGGGGTCGGATTAAAGAACGTCACTAAAGCTGACCCCGGCGTGTACCCACCAGGCGCGAAATGGGTCCCGGTCCGCTGGGCCTCGCTCCACTTCTACCCAAGAGAATCACTATCCTTAGATTTTATTTTATCCTTAACCTTTATTCTGCGTTTCTTCTGCACCCTGGAGACGTCCTTCGCCAGTAGGAAGGTGCAGGTCTGTCAATGAGACTGTTTGCGGACGCGTCTTCCCACGACCCTCCGTTTTGCTGCCTGTCTCCGAGACCCGCTCGGGGCTGACGGAGCGAAGACTGTTTCCACCAGACCGCGGCCCGCCGTTGCCATCACGAAACGGGAGGCCCACCCCACCGACCGTGGCTATTTGTAACAGATTGTCTGAAGCACAAGGCGCAGCTACAGATGCATCCCCATTACCCAATTCTATAAAACTTCAAATCACCGGAGCCACCCCCTCCCACACCGTGCCCAGCAGAAGTCTCTCCCCTTCCCTCCTTGCGCATAACCAGCCTCTGGTCAGCAGGACGCCACTTTCCGTCTACATGAACTTCCCGGATCTGGACACTCCGTGTTTCGGTACAGACGGCATCAACCATGTGGCTATTTTGACTAGTTTCTCCCGATCCGCGGGATTTTCAAGGCTCAGCCACACGGCAGCACATGTCACAGCTTCACCCCTCTTAACAGCGGAGGAACCTCTCACGGTGGGGACACAGGGCATCTGTTCAGCAGGTGCTCGGCTGACGGGCGTTGGGGCTGTGTCTACTGTCCGGTCACTCCAACTAACGCTGCTATTCAGGTCTCGTGCACACATACGCCTTCCTCTCCGGATCCGCCTGGGCCGGAACTGCGGGATCAAATGATAACTTTATGCTTTACATCTGAAACCTGCCAGGCTGTTCCGTAAAGGGACTGCCCAGCAGCGGGGTCCAGACTTCGCCAGCCCCTCGCGGACGGCTGGTGTGTCTCGCGTGCTTTAGTCTTGCTGGCCGGTGTAAACTGGTATCTTATTGCGAGTTTGGCTTGCATTTCTCCGGGAGTGACGGAGAAGAGATTTTATCTTTAATGTCTTCTTTGTACAAAGTTCTGTTCAGCTCTTTGTCTTTATGTTTTTAATTTAATTTCATTTTTTCAGTGTTCCAAGATTCATTGTTTACGCACCACACCCAGTGCTCCATGCAGCCCGTGCCCTCCTAAACACCCAGCTTGATTTTTAGAACAGTTTTAGATTCACAGCATAATTACGGATGAATTGAAATGAGGGTCAGAGCCCTTAGAGACCTCACGCCCTATTATTAACCTCTTACATCAGAATGGGGCATTTGTTACAACTGATGGACGAACACTGATACGTTAATGCACAATAAGAGCCATAGTTTATTTTAATCTCCTCACTTTATACCTGATGTCCTTTTAGGTGCGAGGTCCTGCCCAGAGCGTCACATCGCCTGTAGCTGTGACGTCCTCTTCGGCTCTTCGTGGCTGTGACAGTTTCTTGGATTTTCCGTACTTTTGATGATGTTGACACTTTTGAGGGGGACTGGCCAGGTGCATTTCAGGAAGCCTCTGTTGAAATTCATCGGATGCTCTTCTCATGTCTCGTCTGGGATTAGGGACTTCTGGACGAAGATCGCAGACGTAAAATGCCATTTCATTGCATCTAATCACAGGTAAGTGCAAACAACAAAATCCACCGCTGTTGATACCGGCCTCCGTCGCCCACGTCACATCGTGCTTATCAGACCTCTCCACAGTAGAGGGACTCTTCACTCTCCCTTTCCATAAGATACTTAAAATGGATTGAATTGTGCCTCCCCAAAATATATGTCTTCCCAGAATCTCTGGTCCTTTGATGAGATCATTCTGGGCTAGAGTGGGCCTTAAATCCAAAGACAAGCGTCCATGTAGGAGACAGAAGGCAGAAGGCGCGCAGAGACATAGAGAAGAAAGTGCTGTGAAAATCGAGGCCGAGACCTGAGTCTTCATTTCAAAAACAAAGGACGCGATGACAGGCTGTGGGGAGACACCCCAAGGCAGGACAGACACAGACGGGGACTCCCGCAGAGCTTCCAGAGGGAATCAGCCTGAAACACCCCACGTGCAGATTCCCAGGCTCCAGAACTTGGGAGAACGAATGTTGGCTGTTGTAAAGCACCAAGCTCTATGCACGGGGCAAGTGCAGTGCCCTGGGGCCCTGGGCATCATTTCTTCCCGCTGTGGGCGGACAGAGCACAGACAGGAGTGTGTGCGTGCTAGCCCATGCAGGCGTGCATGTCTGTGAGTACTTCTGTACAATACCACCTGCATCGGACCGTGAATCCGGCAGTTCTCCTAGACGCCCCTCCTCGAACTCACGGATCATTCTGGCCTCCTCCCACGCAAGAGTGGGAAGCCCCCTCCCATCCCGCGGTGTCCCTTGCCCAGGAGTTGAGGTCCAGCAACACGTGCACAGCAATAGCAGACCCCCAACTCACACGGGCAGGCCCTCCTCCCCCAGGAAAACGCCTGACCAGCCCACGCGTGGGACACACGTGTGGTGTCTCTGGTGTCTGACTTCCGAAGTGACTTCAGGAGGCGTCTCTTTCCCACGCACCCAACCGGGGTTGCCCCGTGCATGTGGACACAGTTAGCGTCTCCTTTTGCAGCCTGTCTTCCCTCTTCAGGTGCCCCCAGACTTCTAAATTCTGTTTTAAAAATTGTGTGAGTTAACTTTTACTAGTTGCTATGAATTTTTATGGGTTTTGACGAATATGTGCCGCCATGTATCCCCCAGGACACTCTCGTGCCGAATAGTTCCACTGCCTTAAACATCCCACTGCTTCCCTGGGCACCTCTCCTTTCCCCCCTGAGTGTCCCTGCAGAAGCTCTTCCAGAGTCTGGCGGCTCTAGGGGTCCCTGGGCCTGTGGCCGTGTCCCTATAGCCTCTGTCTCCGGGGCCACGTGGTCTTCTCCCCATATGTGTCACATTTCCCTCCGCCTCTCTTGTAAGGACACTTGTCAGTGGCTTCGGAGCCCGCCTGGACCATCGAGGTTGCCCTCATCTTAAGATCCTTAACTCAATCACATTTGCAAAAACCCTTTCTCTAAAAAAGCTCGCATTCAACATTTCTAGAGGTTGGAACATGGACGTCCTTTTCAGGGAGTCTCTGTTCAGCTCTCGACAATGACCTCGCCTGCTTTGGGAGGGGAAGAATCTTCATCCCTCGGACGGTCCAGCTCCATCATCACGGAGGAGTCAGTGGAAGGAGAAAGTGACACTTCTCAGAAAACTGGGAGGACCTGGCAGGTGCAAGATGGCGTGTGTTAACACAGGACCAGAGCCGGGGCCCCCGCACACGCGAACCTTCACGTTCAGCTTCATACCCCACTGTCCCAGCTGAATCAAACTCCCCACATGGCCTGGGATGAGGGTCTCCGCCTCTAGCACCTCAAATTATTACCCATTCAGCCTGACGTGTCTTTGGATCATTCATGAAGAGATGGTGTGTTGAGTCACTGAAGTTTATAAACAGAAATGCACAAAATATGTCCAGCTCAATATAAGTTGCCTGTTTTAGAGAAGGCACATATTTATTCCTGCAAATACACACACACACCCAAGTGCGCGCGCACTCTCTCCCAGTGGGTGGAAGTTCACGACAACCGTTTGATTTTCTTCTCGTGAAACTTCTTCACAGCAACCCAGAGAGATAGCGTCTCCTTTGGAGTGGGAACACCAAAGGGAGCGAGCATCAGAGGAGCCTTTGAGACATGAAACGCCTAGACTGAAGTTCAGGAGGGGGGATCTGCCCTACCCGTTCCTCAGAAAAGGTCCGAGAGATGCCCTTCTGGGCTCCGCTCCTCTCTGCGAGCCTGAGCCGTGGGAACGTCGCGATCGGTTAATTCCCCTCGAGATGTTTGATCAGTGTAAGCCGAAACGAAGCCCCGGCGGGCCAACAGCCTCAGACCTCTGGAGTCAACATCTCTTGTCTTTTCTTCAAAAAGAGGAAGCCCCGAGTAATCCAGCCTGCCGCGTAACGTAGAGCTCAAGTGACAATTTCGGTGAGTATATACTGTCAGCTGTCTTGTCTTGCTCATTCATTGTACTTTTGTTAGACCCTTTGTTTCTTTGATGCTCGGAATATTGCACCATTTGGCTCTAAAATCTACATTAGAAGAGCATTAATTAAAGGCAGACACATTGCAAGGGAGACAGTGTTGAAATTATGCTTGAAGGTACAATGTAATTAATTTTGTACAAGAGAAACATAAAAGAGAGAGAATGAAACTGGAGGAAATAGCACCACAACCCACAAAATGATAATGAGAATTACAATTGTAGATCAGACAAAATATGAAAAGACATATGGAGTAATTAGACCTCCGGGGGGGTGGGGATCACCACGGAGGGTCACCTGCGGAGTTAAATGGAGAACACACGTCTCCTGTCGGGACGGGTGTCTTCCCGCAGACAGGATGACTTGCATTAAGCACCTGCCAGGTGGCTGGAGAAGAGGATTCTGATGCAAATTGGCTGAGAGCCTGGACAATCGGGTTGGAAATGACTTTCCCTAGAAGCCGTCCTGTGGATGAAAGCGGGAGGCACGGGGATGAACCAGCAAGTCCGTCTCTCTTCCTGGGCGGGGCTGGAGCCACGAGGATGCATTATGGCTTGTCAGTCCCAGTGACGCCAACGTTAAGGGATGGTTATCGGGACGTCCCCAATTTATCAGGTCTAGAACAGTTCATCTGAGTTTACTGCATCTGTATTTCTGTAGCGCCTTAGAGGGATTGTGGTTGAAAGTTACAGGAACTTCACAGGATTGAGTCCAGTAAAAAAGACAATGAAGTTATACAGACCAGGCCTCCTGTGGAAATCCCTCCTGTGACCCTGGGTCACCATGACAATGATGATGCTCACTGAGTGACTACCAGGGACGGGGACCGGCTCCTCCGGTGCAAGTGCGGACACCGGCTTCTGCCTCCTTCGCTAGCATCCAGGTTAGACTCTTGTACGGTTCATCGGCCACAGGGAAAGGAACCTTCCTGATCTGCGTTTGCTGAGTTGCAGGACCACCAGCGTTTCCCGCAGGCTTATCGGCATGCCGTGTCCTGTTCTGGTGGCTGGTGTGTGACTTCTGGGGTCCTCGCAGCACTGTGCGGCATGTAATGTCTTGTTTCATGGAGGAGGGAAGAGGCCTGGGAGGTGCAGCAGGCTCGGGGGACAGAAGCAGGAGCTGAGCCACTTCGGGGAGACTCCAGCGCCCACCTGTGTCCTCCGGCCATGCTGGCCAATCGGCAGAGACTGACGAGCTTAGGACAGAGCCCACTGACCACCAGACAGCTTCCGTGGGTCCGGGGTCTGGGCCTAGCAAGGCTTAGCTTGTCCCTCCTCGGGGTCTTGCCTGGGGGAAAGCAAAGTGCGGGCTGGGCTTTCACCTGGAGGCCCAGGAACAGCGAGACAGCGGCCAGAGCCCAGTCTCTGTCACACTTTCCACGAGGCCCTGCACCGCCAGGCTGCGGAGGGCATGGCGAATCCTTGTGACCCAAACCCGCCTGTCTTCCCTTCTGACAGGCTCCTCCTCTAGCTTCTAGTGACACACGCCCCTCATTCCCTCCCGAACCCCCAGGAGCACCTGCTGCCCCGGGGTGTCAGCTCACGATCTACTTCCCTCGGCGGGAGCGTTTTCTAGGCTCCCTGACGAGTTCGCTGCCATATGCTCTCAAAACTCCTCCTCCTACTGAGCCCAATTCAAAAACAGACACCTGAAAAGCTGCACACACACTCCTGGGCCTGAGGAGGACGACTGTCCCCATCTGTGAGCGCTGGGGAGTGAGCGCTGGGGAGGTGCTCAGAGATGGGGACCTTCGGAGGGGAAGGGCGCCCGGTGCCCGCCCAGGGGGAGCCCGGCCCCGACGCCCGGTGCAGGAGGCAGGCGGGCAGTACGGATGCAGTTCGGCAGAACACACGACTGGAAAAACTCAGGTGTTCGATGGCAAATCAGAAAAGGACGCCTGGCCCCGTTAGGTGGGTGAGGGGTGGGCGGGGAAAGACGGGACAGGGTGACACATAAACCCAGGTCTGGGCATCGGCAGACTCAGGGAAGGGAAGGGGAGGGCGCGTGCCACAGCAGACGGGCGGGCGTGTGCAAAGGCCCAGCGGTGGGTGGGGATACCCAGGTGGGAGGGACTCTGGAGAAGGGGGAGGCGCGGCCAGAGAGCGCTCGTGGAAGTCAGTAGGATCTGCACTGTTTGGGGTCCTGCGGGCCACACGGAACAGATGGGCTTGATCCTGAAGGTAACGGAAGGCATTTGAACACAGGAGTGACCCGCTTAGGGTGGAAATCTGAAATAAAACCCACTAGTCTCCTTCTCTCTCCCCTGACTGAGTAGCAAACCCCTTGGGGCTGTTTCGGCCCCTTTGCCAAAGCTCCAGGCACCCAGAGACGGGCCTGCTGCCCCCGGAGGGCTCGGGAGATTGGCAGTGCCCGTCCTAGAACCCACCAGAGGAGCCTTGCCAACCGTCCATCCCAGTGTCACTGTGGCCGTCCCACAGGGCCCCACGGAGAGTCTGCGGTGGGAGCAGAAGTCCCGTCTCTTCCGCAGAAGGCCTGACTCCCTTTGGGGCCCTCTTCCCTGTCTGCAGCTCCGGACGAACAGATGTCCTTGCTTAGGAAGGACCGACCTTGTTCAGGAAGACTTCCGTCGCCTGGCACTTCCTGCCTGACAAGTGGGCCAAGGTCAGACGCCTCCCCTGGGATCTTGGTGAATTCACCTTGCCAGGGTCCACCCCAGCCTCCAGAGGACTTCTCAGTAGTCACGCTAATTTGAAATGCAGGCCCTGCTCTTCTTTGATGCTAATCTTTTGTCAGAGCAGAAGATCCCTGATAAAAACTCGTGGATGAGGCTTGAAAGAAGTGATGTGCGTAGGTGTGGGGCTCACTTAATTTTTCTTCTCAGCTGCAATCTCTTTGCTACTTCCGTGCACTGAAATCTACCTGCGGATGTTTCGTCTGTCATTCCGGCAAACAGAGCCGGTGCTGAGCTGAAGAATCAATTCGGAAATTAAGATCTGGGTGCTGGGTGTCAGTGTGCCAGCCCCATATCAAAGTTCTCCTTCTTCTGCAATGAACTTCTGAAGCCAAGCTAGAAGTTGCCGAAGGTCTGCAAATGGCATTCTTTAGCTTTTAACTTTCACATAAAACAGAATAAAAGATTATCGCATGTCCAGGAAAAACCTGGCTACAGTTCGTAATAAATTCCTGTGCATGTTCCAGAAGCAGAATTGGACGGCGTGCTGTCAGCTCATTCATTCTTCATGGGGCCTGTTTTTATTTGGGTTGCAGGCATTAAAAAAGATGTCAGATATGTATACATTATATGTGTCTCTATTTATACACATGCACACTCCCAGATACATCTGAATACAGACCCACAAATGTGCGTGCACACACACACACACACACACACACACATTCTCCATCCCAACCAACTCTTCTGTCAGTGATAGCTCTTCTACCAGAGATGTGATGCTCCAGTGAAATATTTCCAGGTATGATCTGGAGAGAATCTTTTGGGTCATCTTATCTCTTTCACGTGGTCCTGAATAATTTCTTTACTAGGGAACCCATCGTCTCCTGAGACAGACCACTGATGGTTAGATATCCCTATTAGAAATTCCCTTCTCACTTTGAGAAAAATCTGTTCTTCTATAATTTCCACCCTTAAGGATGCACGGAGAAGCACGCCTCTCCAACTGGCAATTATACATAAGAGAATGAATGACAGCGTTCTGAAATGAGGATAAACATTTGAAAGTCATCAGCTCACCCAAGATAATTCTAACTTGAGGAGAAAAAAAAAGAGTCCCCAACCATACCCTGTGCCGTGTGAAAGACGGGAGGTGCACGGCTGGAGAAGATCAGCCTCGCGGGGTCTCCTGGAGAAAACGGGGTCAGCCAAGCGGAGCGCAGCGCCAAAGCAAGACGGCGCGCTCCTCTGGCCCAGCTGGGGAGAGCGGACGAGGGGACGATTCACGGAGATGTGGACGAGTCACGGGGAAACCTCGGGAGATGCGGGAGCACCGCCAGGGAAGCTTTTCCACCCGTAATTCTGAGGCTGGCAAATGGTGGGGGGCACGTCCCCGGAGAAGTCGGAGGTAGCGATGCAGGAGAACGCCCAACAGGTTTTGTCTTTGATCACGACAGACACTGCTGCGGCCCGGACTGACGGGAACTGGAGGGCTGACGTCCACTCTCTGACCCACTCATCCCCACGGGCTTCACGCACCAGCGTGTAAGGGAGGCGAGTTAATGCAGCCCAGTGGGGTCGGCACCGAGGCGCTAGCGGGCAGGGGGAGAGATCAGGGCGGAGCCAGAGGAGGAGTTGACCGAGAAACACAAACACGTGGTCATCAAGGGGTCGATGGAGAAAAATACTTTAAGGAGAATTTCTACGTGAAGAAATACACAGAATGTTCTAGAATATCCTAGATTTACTGAGATCCCTGGGATTCAGCCACCATCAGACAAGGAGGTGTTATTTTAAAGTGCCTACTGTGTGTCAGTTGTTTCGGGGATACAGCCGTGAAAAAGGAGCTTGCATCCTCCTGGTGGGCGTCAGAGCACAGATGAGTGCAGGAGACCAGCAGATACAATGACAGATGGCAAAGGCCACTAGAGAAGGCGCGTGGGGGACAGAGATCGCCTGTTACACAAAGCCGAGTTTGGCTTCATTTTGAAGTTGTTTGATAGGCTATTGAAACTGCTTTCTGCAGACAGGAAGGACCCAGCACTCAGGGACCACAGGAAGCGGGATTCTAGAAAGAGGGAAGAGCTGACCCAGAGGCTCCAGCGAGTCTCTCAGGGCGTCTGGGAGCACAGCAGACAGGCGCCCGGGCACGGGATGAGAGCAGTGAGTGAGACCGGACCACGCCGGGGGCTGGACCGCCCCACGGACCGTCCCCACGGCTCTGAGCAACCAGGGGAGGGCTTCAGGCATCAGAGTGGCACGATTTGATGTAGGCTTTAAAAGATCGCGCTAGCCGGCCCGCGGACAAACCTGAAAGCAAGGAGATGGTTGATGAGAACAGAGCAAAAGATGACGGTGGCCTGGGCCCCCAGTGGAGGGGGTGAAGACAGACGGGTGGTGGAGGTGAGCTTTGGGGGGGACGCCAGCGCTGCTGGTTAGGGCAGGTAGGGTAGGAGTGTTGGCAGAACTATGGTGTGAACTGTATACGCAGATCTGCAGATGTAAACGGCTGTACAGTGCGATAATACATTTTCTTTAGCGAATCATATCCAAAAGATGATCATTCCAACACGTAGCCAATACAGAAATGATTAATAAAATATTCTCCATCCTTTTCTTTTTGAAGAAACGTGGCTGGTGGAGGCTCTCTCCGACGGCTCAAGCTTGGGCCAGGGAGCGAAGGCTGGTGCCAGTTACCGGGCTGATGAGGACAGCGGGGAGTGGGCTGTGGAGCCCTTAGGCACGCACAGGGAGACACCAAGGAGAGCGGGCTGTGCCCACCCAGCGACCCCGGGGAGACGCGGGGACCCGTGAAGCCGTGGGACTGGAGAGAAGGTACGAGAATGTACCAGGAGGAGAAAACCCCGGACTGAGCTCCAGGGCACAGTCAACCTTTAGCGCAGGGCTCCCCCTTCCTTGACACTGATGCTATTTGGGGGGACGGGGGATCTGGGCATTGCAGGACGTTCTGGACCTTTCCAGCCCTCGCCCACGCGAGGCTAGTGGTCTCCCCACCATGTCCACTCCGAGCTGCGGCAACCAAACCAAAAATGGCCCTGATCTTGCGGAGCAGCCCCCAGGGGAAACTGCCCCCAGCTGGGTGACTTACAGGCTGGACAGAGGAGAAAAATCCAGTAACAGAGGCTGAGGGGGAGACGCCAGTGGGGCAGGACGGATGGGCGGGGGCTGGTGCAGGGAAGGGGCTGTCCGTGACGGACCCCTTGGGGAGGGGGCTTCAGCCTCTAGATGTGACTATGAAACAGGCAAAATTCACTTGAATAATGCATTTATTTCACCCAATATACAGGGATGCCGGGCACCGTGCGATGAGCCTGGGGGTCTCGTCGGGGAGTCTGGGCCGGGAGGCCCGTGAACAAGTCTGCACTGGAAGAGGAGGAAGGTGCAGCGGAAGCGTCCGGCCGGGGCCCTCTGCCCACGTGCCGCCATCCCCGGCTGCCGGAGGCGCCAGAGGAAACCCCCAAGTTACAGAAACACAAGGAAAGAGGGTTAATATTTTTCAGAAAACACAATGTCTTGTTTATTCCACTCTCTGCAACTCATTAAATCCCCGCACAGTAATCACAGCCCGTATTGTCAGGGACGCACGAACACGGCAGAACGTGTTCCTGTCAGAGATGATTATTAAAACTACAAAATTCTGCCTACAGACGAACACAAGCAGAAAAGAAAGTTATTAAAACTCATTTCCAAGAGTCGGCTCGTGTCCTTGGGCTGGGTTCCAAGACGGAGCAGGAAACCGACACTCTGATCATTTTCATTTACAGACTTTCATTAACGGCGTATCTTGTCTGCACCAATTACTCTTTGCAAGGTTTTACTCCTCTTTCTGGATGCGGGTTGGATTTTGATCGTCTACTTCTTACGATACCGGCAGTGAAGGATGGACATGTTTCCTCATCTGTTCCGCACGGTGTCTCTAAAGAAGCTCACTAGCGCCAAAGAGGTCAAGATATTCCACTGCACGAGGTCACGTGTGGGAGAGAAAGTGCGTCATCACCACAGTAACAACCCAGCAATCTCCCTTGCCTCTGTCTCTGTCTCTTTCCCCTCACTGAGGAAAGGCAACATCCAGGGACTGCCTGCAGACTTTTAGGGGCCCCCTTTCTAGATTTGAGCACCCCCGAGCGGACGGGTCTGACCGCTAGAGAGCAGTGGACTCCTCCCAGCACTGGGTCAAGCAGGGAGAATGAGTTACTTCCAGGAAATCAAAGCGTCTTCAAGCTGAGCATCTCTGACCAGCGAGTTCATGCAGAACAAGAGGGAGAAATCAAACTTGTTTTGCCTGATAAGGGGAGTCTTTGGTCAAGCAAGAAGCATCTTCTAGTCCAGAAGATTCTTGAGCCAAGGGTGGGGGTTATCTGACTACTCCCTGAATGGCAGAGACTTCCTCTGGATTCCTCGTTGGCACATTTCGGGCTGCAAGTGGAATCTTCGTGCAGCTCCTGCCCAGTCAAGAGTGAGTCCCTCCAGCAATGATCCTTGAAATACGCGCAGGCGGTCTTGGGATCCATGTTACCTGCGGACTCTCCAGTCCGGACAGATCCCTACTGAGCCAGACGTGGGGACGGGGAGTTGGGGGTCAGGGAGGGGCACTGGGTTCCTATGGACGCACAGACCTGACACGCGTCCGGGCAGGTCAGAACCCTCGGTATTACTCAAACCTGAAGAGAACATTTGTGGCTAGGAGTGGTCTTGGTGATTCCAAGGAAACATTCTGCAGTCTTCAATGCCAAGTCAGGCTTTGTAGATAAATCCTGTAAGCAAAGAGCGAGTGCACAGTGATTGGAAAAATACGTTAATCACTAATTTTAACAGGCAGGGCCAGTGAGAACCAGGAGCCGCTGGGAGGTGATTGTTCCCTGCAGGACAGAAAATAAGCTGGCGGCCCCAGCTCCATTAGTGGATTTAAAACGCGAGGTAAGGGCTACCTGCTTCAAACCGGCAAACGTTACTACAACCGCCTCGTGCTTGCTCCTGCCCTGCTGACCGGAAGCAGATTTTGAAGGTTTCCTCGCTCTTCTGGGGAATTGCTTTTGCCCCAAGAATTGTATTTCCAAATTAAAGACAGGTTTCCCCCACCACCACCTTACTTCTGGATAACTGAGAGGAACAGGAAACTTGGAGATTACCATGCTCGATCAGCTTCACAGCCAAAATTCCACTTTACTTCTGTGGCTGCGCACCAGGCTTTTAAATGGTTCGGCTCGTCTAACAGAAACGAGGACGAAGCCGTCTGCTTTAGTACCGTCGGTCGCTTACGGTTCTGGTCAATGCGGGGGGCTGGTCGGGGGAGAAAATGCGAGGGCGCGGGAAGTCAGCGACATCAGAGGGGTGCGGCGAGGCATCGCGAGTCATAGATCGTGGCGGGGAATCTCTCCTCCACCCCCATGGCTTTAGCCCCCCTCCCCCCAAAAAACTGAAGTGAAAGACAGTGTGTATAACCCATATAGATAATCGTGTTTGGGAGTCTCAGAAAATAGAGTGTGGTTGTTGTTGTTGTTAAAGATTTATTTACTTATTTAGAGTGAGCCCGGGGGAGGAGCAGAGGGAACGTCTCCAGCCGACTCCCCGCGGAGCGAGGAGCCCAGCCCGGGGCTCGACCCTGCAACCTTTGAGATCATGGCCTGAGCCGAAGCCAAGGGTCGGACGCTTCACAGACAGAGCCACCCAGCCATCCCTAGAATGCTTTTTTAAAAAAGTTTCTTTTCATTTAGAACTTTAAAAGTACTTTTTTTTTCTTTTGGCAATTTCATTTTAATGTTATATTATTGTGTGTTCTAAGGTTGATTTCCTTGACACACGTCAATAAGTTATTTTGCAAGTGTGACCTGTAAATTAGAAATGTGTGTGTGTCTGTGTGTGTGTGTGTGCACGTGCGCACACTGGTGGGAAGGCTGCATCAGTTCATTCAAATTAACTCACATTCCAGGGCAAAGATTCATGCTCAGGCAACATCGTCATGGAAAGACAACTGATAGTTTTGGACATAAAATCCTTCTTGAATTAATGCTGTTTTAAAAGGGGCAAATAAAAGATGAAAAGATTATTGCTGAACCCACAAGATGTAGCTAGAACCTGCTTCAGTACTCGTCCCTCACTGCTTTCCCAGTGGCACGGTCTCCCTTTGCGAGTCGCCAAAACTACCCTGCGTTCCTGGAAAATCCAGGCAGAAGTGCACGACCCGCTGAATTTAGAGACACAAGAAAACGTGCCCTGATAAGAACAACCAAAAAGGGTCAAGGACTTCCTCTGTGGTCCCGACAGAATCACAGGCACTGAGTTTACCTTTCCCTTGTAGACAGCTGGCGAGGCGGGGAGGTTCCTGAGACCAGGTTGGTGCGTCGGCTCCTGGGAAGCAGAAGAGTGAGCCCAGAAGTGGGCAGGTGCCCATCTCTCTGCCGGGGAAGGCCGTCCACCACAGCGAAGGGAGGACAGCAGTCTCGCTAGTCACTGAGGAGTCTGAGCTCAGCGTTCACAGAGGCCAAGGGGGTTGCCATTTTTGAGGCGAATTCTGGAAAGAGAGAGAAGACAGCTGCCCGTGCCTGAGCAGCATACACAGCCTGGGGTGCTGGGAGGACGCTCGCGAGGCTCAGCCCTGGTGCGGACGGGGAGCAAGCCCCCAGTGCTGGGACGAGGACCCCAGAAAGGCACAGCGGCCACTGGGGCTCATGCACACCCAGAAGCCCTCGGTGCTGCTCTCACCCAGTGTCGGGGGGGCTCCCAGAGCAGGAGGCACTGGCTTGTGGCTTTAGCGGATGGTGCCAAGCAAGGACCAAAACCACCCCTGCCCTTGGGGCCGCTCTGCGCTCGCCAGGACCACACCTCAAACGGGCCTCCCAGGGGTCCTGGGGATGCCCAGGAAGTGACCTTGACCTTGGCGGCACAGCAAAGCCCGGTAATATCTAAAGAAATACAAAAACTCCCTCCCAGCCAAAAACTGTCCAGTTTGCCAAGCCTGGCATTCGGTCGAAAATTACCAATCCTATAAAGAAACAGGAAAATATGCCCCATCAGAAAGAAAGAGTGAGACAGAGAGAGAGAGAGAGAGAGAGAGAGAAAGAAGAAAAACAAGAGACAAAGAAATCAGCAGCAACAGACAGGAAGGACAGAGGTGACAGGTTGGTAGATACGGATGGCACAGAAGCCGGCCACCAGGCCCCAACGCAGAGACCCTGGAGTCCGGAGAAGTGTTACGGAAATCCTCAGACACGGGTAAAATGAGAGCGGACGGGAACACTGATGGGGACAAAGGAATGAAAAGCGTCTCCGCTGGGAAAAGCCTGAGCAGACGTAAAATGCTTCGTGTAACCCTTTACTCTCCTGGAAAGAGAAGTGTTCAACGACGGACGGTAACAATGTCGTCTCGGATTTAAAACCCACGTAACGGGGAGGCACTGGGCGGACAGCACCGTCTCAACACGGCAATGTCACTGTTCTGTATCTGAGACGGTCTCCTGTCGCTCCGACACAGACGGCGGAGAGTTCGTGAGAGTCTGTGGACTTCGAGCCCCAGAGAAATCACGGTTAAAAATTCGCACCCGCGAATTAAGAAGATAAAACCGAATCATAAACACCATCAATTAGCACAAAAGGATGTGAGAAAAGAAGGGAAAGGGATGTAGCGTTGGTGGGTTTTTTTCAACACACAGCACTAAAAAAGGCTAAAAAAGAAAAAAAGAGAAAGGACCCCAAACGTGGCCTCACGCCCCACGTAAACATAAGCTCAAAATAAGGTATAGGCTGACATGCATGAGCTAAAAAAGACACGACTTTTCGATAAAAAGAACAGACTGAAGGAAGCCGTAGGAAGCCTGCCTGACGTGAGCGTCCCTTCATCCGGACAGAGAAGGACCCGACACGTAAGACAGGAGTGGGTGACCCGGACGTCCACAGAATGTGAGCTTTTGCTCTTTGAAAGCTGTTATGGAGAAAGTCACAACGCCCGCAGAGCCCGGAAAGACATGGAAATAACTTGCATCTGGAATATAGAGAGAACACTTAAAATGGAGTATTACGATGACAGCTCATTTTTTTGTTTAAATGAGCAAAACACTTGACCACACAGTTCCACAAAGCTGGTACACAGGTGGCGAATGTGCCTCCGGAAAATGTGGCGTCGCTGGTCATCTGGGAACGTCGGACTAGAAGCAGCGCCCAGCCCGGCGGAGACGAGAAGGAGCCGCACAGACACGGAGGCGCCGGCGCTCCCGCCGGCCGCTGGCGGGACGTCACCCGTACAAGAGCCGGGGAGCGGGGTCCACGGTTGCCAACAGCCCCGCCTCCGACCCAGCCCATGGACTTCGGTTATTTATTCAGATATGGAGCAAGGGCTGCGTGCGGATGTTCTCGGGAACGTTCTAGAATAGACAAACATTGGAACTAACCTAAACACTCACAAGCAGTGGGTGGATGGGCCTGCGGAGGGCCACCCGGGCCGCTGGCTACCGCTTCGCGATTAGACAGAAACCGAGCGGAGATCAGAGCTTCAGGAATGAGTCGGAAAAGCATCCTGTTGAGTGAAAGTGGCCGGGCATAGACGGCGATATGCTGTTTGTTCTTTTTATATGAAAATCTTGGAACAGGCAAAGCTACAGTGATGAAACGGATCTGTGGTTGCCGGGGACCAGGGGCCGGGGAAGGGGCCGACGGCACAGGGTGCAGGGGAAGCTCGGTTCTGGGGGTGACAGAAACCTTCTGGGGCACGACCCAGTGGTCACTCTAGCTGTCCTCCGTTGGGAGACTCATCCGATCGGAGCGGAGACGGGGTGCATCTCGCTGTCTGTCAACAGGAGCTGTGGAGCTGACTGCGGTCCCGAGAGGGGGGCGGGCGATAAAGTGAAGATAATAGCCGAAGGAAAGCAAAGTCATGGCTCTCTGGGTTGTAAGAGAGGCAAACTGCTGAGGAGCCCAGAAGCTTCATTACATCTCCAGCACTTGGGCGATGTCAGCCCATTAATCCACGCTCTCTGCGAGCGGAAGAACAGTTGGAAATCGCTTTAATGATCCTGGAGGAGCTGAGCGGCCGCGTCCCGACAGCACGCTGCCTGCTCGGGAAATGCTGGGTGACGGAAGGGAGGAGCCCACGCGGGCGCGGGCGGCGCTCAGGACTGCAGGGTTCGTGCGGAGCTGCCCTCCGCCAGGCTTCCAGGCTATGGCAGAGAATGAGACACACACTCTGAAGACGAGTCTAGAGCAGGAAACCAACTCTTCCCGGGTAATCGTCCAAATGATGTTCAGAATTCCAATCAAGTCAAGTGTCACGGAGGAGGGAACCGGATTGTGAGGGATTCTGGGGTACGGGTGGCTTCTGCAGAGCCTGAAGAATAGGGTGAAGTTGGGAGGAAAATTATCCAAAACCAAGGGAATGGTTTGTGCAAAGGCCCTAAGACAGGAATGGCCACAAGGTCCTCAAAATCCCGAGTCCAGGGCGCCTAGAGTAGAGAAAGCAATGGGAAGATGGTGAGAAGTGAGGGTAGATCTGTAGTTCTCAGCTTTCACTGTATGTGACAATCAAATGAGTAGCTTTTAGGACAGTATTTAAGACTGAGCCATATTTTTTTTAAAGATTTTATTTATGTATTTGACAGACAGAGATCACAAGTAGGCAGAGAGGCAGGCAGAGAGAGAGGAGGAAGCAGGCTCCCCGCTGAGCAGGGAACCCGATACGGGACTCGATCCCAGGTCTCTGAGATCATGACCTGAGCCGAAGGCAGAGGCTTTAACCCACTGAGCCACCCAGGCGTCCCAAGCCTGGGCCCTATTTTAACTAATGGAACCAAAATTTCCTTATTGAAGAAGAGAGGAAAAAAAACAAAAACCCAAGGTTAAAAAAGTCCTTTTCAATGGCTTCCAGGTAGCAACCAGGGTGGAGAACCGGCAGCGGTGGCAACGGTGTGTCCTCGACGGCATCACGCTCCGTGGACAGAAATACCTGAGCCGGCTCGTGCCCTGAGCCACCTTCTCCGCGCTGCACCCGCGTGAAGTGCTGAAACACACTTCCAGCTGTGGCTCTGCATCAAGGCCGGACGACTCCCCGGTGCTGGAAGGAATGCAGCATAGAAGCGAAAGCCAGGAGCAGAGGCCCTTCGAGAAGGGCGCGGAGGAAAGGGTCCACTTGGGTGAAACGTGTTGCCTTGGAGAACTCGTCACTTTTGTCTCACGACGGATCATCTTTTTCCAACTCCGGACGCCCTCTGTGGTCTCATTCACCCCCCTGGGAGCCCCTGTGCCAAGAGCAGGTGCGGAAACACGGGACCACCCTGGTCTGGTCTGCCGCACAGAGTGCCGTGCGCCGACCACGGCACGGCCAGCCTCATCAGCATGCACCAGGGGAGGGTTGGGATCTATCCCCATCAAGTGACGTCCTGTGAAACAAGCTTCTGTCCCCTCGCTGGACACCACGGATGGCTGCTTGCTTGTGCGTGAACCAACGTCCAGCTGAACCGCTGCCACACACACAGAATGGAGCCGGCACCCTTTTGCCTGAACTTGCTCAAGAAGCCACAGCCTTACTTCCTGGCCGGCCTTGCCCAGCGGCCCTGGGGACATTTAGGTCACATTTCCTTTAGGTCGCATTTCCCAGCTAAGGCCAAGCACCGAGCTTCGAAGGAAACCTGAAGGGGGTTGTCATTAGCAACTGTGCGGCGTAGCTGAAATCACAGAGCCAGGCCACCTGCCTTTCCCTCCACCTCCTCATAAACCATCCAAGCCTTGTTTGTGTTTCTTTGATGTGGCTCGCGAGCTCCTTCCTATAAATGACTGTAGATTCGATGTCATGAATGTACCCAAAAGGCATGGCTGGAAACGTACCGGTTCCCCATCTTGGGATTAAGCTGTATTTCCATTTAAATATCAGCTTCTTACCGTTTTAGCTAAGGCGTGTATACTGTCTACACTGAAGGGAGATCAGTAATATTTGTGTATTTATCAACATTTATAAGACCCATCCCTGAGTTTCCGCGTCAGGCTATCGTGGAGTAGCTTGAAGCAGACAGCAGCACCCATGAACACACGAAAGAAAAGCAGGGATGAGAAGCTGGGAACCATCTTTGGAAGCATGACGTTTCGCCGCTGCCTCGAGCGGGCCCAACCCCACGGTTCTGGGAGCAGGACTCCGCACTGCCAGGCCCCCAGCAGGTGGATGGGTCGACGAGTAGGCACGGGGCCGCCCTCTCCCCCGACCGGCCAACTGAGGACGTGCCATTTGAAGTGTGGGGCTGCCTGGCGAGGGGGGGCCAAGCTCCTCTGGATAAGGGGGGATACTGGGAGGTGATCCCGGGTCTGAGGTTCCGTCCCTGCAGCGTGCAGGACCAGGGACAAAAAGCCACAAGGTGAGCAGGAAGAGCAGGGCGCGGCTTCCAGTGATGACGGGGCTAAGAAGAGAAAAAGGGACGTGAATTCAGCTTCTTTCAAGGAGGAGGAGATCTGCTGGACACACGGGCTCTCCTCTGGGAGCTCAGCAGGGCCGGGCACAGGGAGCACAGGCAAACAACGAGACCAGGGCCCAGAAGCCGACACGCGCATGTGGCCGCAGGATGGAGGACTGATTGGGCGAAGGGGGATGGCCTTGTCCCGAGGCCGTTCAAATACCCCCATGGGCAGAAGGGTGGGACTCGGCTTCCAACACGTACCAATCCCCGACCCAGACCAGAGACTGCAGATCTGAACAGGATGGCCAGGCAGGAAGCGTTCTAGACGAAAGCCTGGAGTGGCTTCACTACCCTGGAGCAGGCTGATGGCTTTAAGCAGGACCCGAGTAGCACTAACGGTAATAGCAGCACACAGAGGAAAGAATGATTAATTAGTTACCCTTAAAAGTGAGGAAAGACATCTGAAGGCAGTGCACTGGCAAGACACAACAGTGGGAACGGCATTTGCAATCACCCAACAAAGGCCTTTGATCCATTGTATAATGAAGAATTCTCGCAAATCAATAAGAAAAAGACAGATGTCCCAGCAGGAGAAGAAAAGAAAGAAAAGCCTTTGAACAGTCCTTTTTGTCACCAAATGGCCAAACACTCATGAAAGGTAATCGGTCACAGTAATCATTATAAAAATGCAAATTCAACCCAAAACATGCTGTCACTATGTACTTAGCCAGAACAGGTAAGTTAAAAAGACAGAAAATACCAAATATTGGTGAGGATGTGGGGCAACTTGAAATCTCACGTACCGCTCGTGAGAGGAAATGTCACAACCGCTCCGGAAGTCTCGTACGGGCACGTCTGGTGAAGGGGAACACGCAGATAATCTCTGACCCACGCACTCACGCCCCAGGGACACGCTCCCCAGAAATGCACATCTCCACGCACGAACACTACGTCAGGAATGCTTATGGTGGCGTTATTTGCAAGAGACAAAATAGGCAAGGAACCCAATTATCCATCAACCGTGGGCTGAAGAGACCGTAGTACTATTGAGGTGGTAAGGTATCGCACGGCAGGGGTGTATGACATACTGTCACAACACAGACACGTGCTTCCTTCCCAAACAAAGACACGGGGCCTTGGGGACAGAGGACAGGGTGGCGGTCCTTGGGGGAATCACGCCGGTGCCGCAGCTGGAGACCCGTGTCCTCATAGTCCTGTGTCTCCTTGCACAGGGTCAGAGTCGCACGACTGTGGTCTCTTCCTGTGAAGCCGCTGATTTGTGCGCTGTCTTCTGACTTCCACATTTTCTGTGTGCTTCGTATACTCTCATAAAAATCTCACCATAGAAAACATACAGAGCCTGTGGCCCAAAATTCTTAGATCTCATCCTGGAGAGATACTAACGTGGAGTAAGATGCACATACAAGGGGTCATCTGGGTTTTTGTTTCTGGTTCATTTTGTTCTGTTTGTTTGTTTGTTTGCTTTTTGTTTTTTTACAGCATTGTTTACTATAGCCGACAATAGGAAACATTTAAATGTTTTCGTTTCAATAAATTTAAATTTATTTAAATTTGAACATTTAAATATTTCATTTAAATAAATTAAGGTGTGGCGTCTACACAATGCAATCCCGCATATGTGGAAAAAACATAGTTGTAGGTGGGCCAGTACCGAACAATCCCCAAATACAGATGAACCGCAAAGAACCGGTTGCAAAACAGTGAGCAGCGCCCTCTCCCCTAACTGCTGACGGCGAGCGCCGGGCGAGAGCTCTACGTATACCTGGAGACTACAGTGAGCTCGTAAGAATGGAACATTCCGGATGGAGAGACAAAGCGTTCTGGTCTGAACTAACAGAGATGAATCTCTTTATCTTTTTGTTCTTTGTGACTTTGAAAAAAATCACAGGCGAGCATGGCTTTCCTGACCCACCCCGAGGGACACGCGTGAAGCCCCATGCAAAGGTAGCGCACGCTGTCACTAATTCCCGACAGGACCATCCTTTTTTTGCCATCGGAACTGATGAATTCAGGGCATTTCTCATGTTTTAAGTTAATTCATGGGCTTTAAACCTGGTGACATTACGACCGCAGAGTCGCGGGCGTCTCTAAAAGCGGGGGGTCGGTGGGGGGCTCAGGGTAACGAGTCCCTTACGGACCGGGATCCAGGCCGCCCCTGAAAGCACCGCAGGGATCGACGAAGGTGCTCGCGGGGAAGGTGTGCGCCGTGCTTGGAGGCACTCGCGCGTCTGCGTGTGTTCAATCTCAGGGTCCTTCGGCAATCCGATCCCGCTCTTCAGAGGAAAATGAATTCGATTGCTTGAGCCGGGAGGAGAGTCATTGGCAAAGAAGAGCCCCTGCCTTAAGCCAGTTGGATAATTAGGTTGACAGACTTGAACACACACAATACATATGTACACGATCATGTTTTTAACCTATTTCACAGAAACGAAACTAAGTTGGAAGGGAACCGCGAGTCAATGGAAGCATAATGCCGGGACGGAAGATGGGAGGGGGAGCATGTGTGGAGGGCAGCTGCGGAGCGGGCAAGGGAACCACGGACAGAACCGGAAACGCGGCTTCTCCTGCCCACCGAGGGGCTCCCCCAGGTAGGGGCTGGTATGATCGGAGGTCTATTCTATTTTATTTTATCTTATCTTATCTTATCTTATCTTAATTTTTAAACAGATTTTATTTATGTATTTGACAGAGAGCGAGAGAGCGCAAGCCGGGGGAGCAGCAGAGGGAGAAGAAGCAGGTTCTCCAGTGAGCAGGGAGCCCGATGCTGGGCTCGAGCCCAGGACCCTGGGATCACGACCTGAGCCGAAGGCAGACTCCTCACCGACAGAGACGCCCCCGCACCCCCGAGGTCTATTTCACACAGGGTCACCAGGTAAAGGGCACCAGGGAATAATGCCACGCGTGGTCGGTGCTCAGTAAAGGTTCGCTGACTCGGAGTCCACGTGAACAGCACGGAAGCGTTGACCACAGCGTTTGACTCCATCAAAACGGAGATGGAGTCACTGATGCAGAGTGTCTGTGAGTGTAGATGTACACACAGTGCGCATATAACGCACAAGTGCTGTGCGTCATGTGGGCACACAATGCATATAATGTCGGATTTACAGAATGTGACACGCGTTGTATATGGTCACATGCAGTTCAAGAGAACCAGAGCAGGATAGACGTTAAAGCAGAGAAGATTTTTTTTAATTTTTAATAAATAGATTTATTATTTTTTCCAAAAAAATTAATTAGTTTCTACCAAGACAGAATTTACTTTGAGTTCAAATAAAGGGTGTTGTAATTCTAGGGGAGCAAGATAGGAATTCTCTACAAGCCAGGCAAAGTCCTTATCAGGGATACTAGTCCCCGAAAGATGGGGAACCAGGACTGCAGGCTCTCAGCGGGGCTCAGCAACGTGCAGGCAAGGCCAGGACAGGGAAGGACCGTGAGGACCAGGTTCCCTCTGAAGACAACCTCCCGCATCTGTCCGGGGACAGGATAGCAGCGAAGACTCTTGCTGTTATGAACTACAGAAAGATTGCTTCAAACTAGCCAAAACGGTTTCAGAAACGGTTCAATTATGGTTAAAAAACAAATGAAACAGTAGGAATTTGGGGACTTGATTTAAACACTCTACGTCTATTTTATCAACTTGAGGACCTGCATATCTTCCCGTTGAAATCTGAATTAAATTCTTTAAGGAACAGGCAGCAAATAAATGTGGGAAAAACAAAAACAAAAACAAAAAAACACCCGAACATGCCGGTCGTGGTGACCTGTCCTACCTGGCAAGAGTCGCTGCTGAGCCCTAAAACAGGCAAGAGCCTCTTGGTGGTGGTGGGGGGGGGCGGACTCCTGTCCGTGTGACCCGCACCCCTGCGCAGGGCTCCTCTTCTCCATGTGGGACAGCCACGCCTTGGCATCTGCCACCCCCTGCCCCCTACACCTTTCGCCACCCTGTGTGCCGCCCTCTGCAATTCCAACATTATCTCCGTAGTTTCCATGCCAAAGGGCCGCCCGTGGAATGTGAAAGACCCCGGGGGCCAGTGACAGCTGCCGCTCGGCTGGCTGGAATCAAAGCCTCGTGAAGAACCCCCAGGTCCCCACGGACTCCACGGAGACCACGTCGGGACGAGACGTAAGGAGAAACACTTGGGCTTAGACTCCAACCGAGGAATCTTGTCTGGCTCTCCTCATGCACTAGTCGGGCGGCGGGCGAGTTTTCCGGGACGGGGTCGGATGGGAAACAGCTCAGGCTCTGTGGGCCGAGCGGTCCCCGTCATCACGAGTCAGCTCAGCCACAGAGAGCGGCCACGGACCGTCCGTACGTGAGCGGCGTGGCTCTTGCCCCGAAAACCTTTACCGACGGACACTGACCCGGGAAATGCCCATCGTGTTCCCACGTCACCAAACAGGATTCTTGATTTGAGTTTTTCAACCAGTAGGAAACAAGAAGACCCCGCTTAGCTTGTAGGTCACGCAGAGGGAGGCGGGTCGGCCCGTGGCCACAGCGCGTGGACTCTCGAGCTCACACGTGGTCCACACGCTCAGGCGTCTGCCCCTCCCCGCGGCGGCCGAGCTCCGGGTCAGCGGCCCGTGGTCGGAGGTCGGTAAGTGCTCGCGGGCTGGAACACCGCGTGGGGCAAGAGAAGACTCCCGGAGTCTGAGGCCTAGTCCGGCCACGCGCACGGAGACGCCCAGAGGTCCGGGAAGACGCTGTGCGAGCTCGCTCTTGTGACTCGGTCTCAGGTGGCTGCTCGCTCCCTGCAGTCTGCCCCCTCCCTCCCCTGGATTTTAAAACTACGGCTCAACCCATTCCTGTTTCTGGGCCTCTGGATTTCATTAGGCACATTTGAAAACACCATTTCTGGGGCGCCTGGGTGGCTCAGCGGGTTAAGCCTCTGCTTTCGGCTCAGGTCATGGTCCTGGGATCGAGCCCTGCGTTGGGCTCTCTGCTCAGTGGGGCGCCTGGTCCCCCCACCCCCCACCGCCTGACGCTGCCTGCCTCTCAGCCGACTTGTGCTCTCTGTCAAGTAAATAAATAAAATCTTTTTAAAAATGCCGTTTCTCTCCTGTCACGAACGCAGCGCACATTTCCTGGCGGCCCACTACGTTCTCAGCGGGGTTCTTCAGCTACTTCCTGCCGGAGGGGTGCACCCGTCAGCGGTCCCGAATGCAGACGGAGTCACCAGAGCCCCGGGAACATTCTGACCTCTGTCTAAGTGTGGTTTAAGCCTCTCATGAAGCGGGAATTACGAGCTTGGGCGGGAGGCACTGAGCGATGTCCTGGCGTGCGTCATCCTGCCTGACTCCCGTTTCCTGGGCGTGCGTGGACTCTCGGGGAGCTGGCCGCAGAAGGATGAGTGCAGAGCGGAGCCCAGAAGGGAGACGGAGCGTGGAGCCCCCTAACCCCACTGAGGACGTGCTTGATGCAGTGACTCTGGGTGAGGAAGGCGACCGCGCCATGCACCGCGTGGGCACTGGCCTCACCCCACGCACCCCGCGGGCACCAGCCTCACCCCGTTGAAGTACCATGGTCCCACCCAGGAATCGGGCGCCTTCCTTGGACAGCACACTTCTCAACGGGCACCTGCTGGCCTGCAGTAGAGGTCAGGGGCGTGGAAGAACGGGCGGAGAGGCGCCCGCCCAGACGGCAGGGCCCGTGAGTAGCCTCGGGACAATCTGAGTGACTGTCCCAGTGCCCCCTTCAACGTAATGAGGTTTGGTAAGTTTCCTCAAGGTCAACCAGTTCACACTCGGATCCCGACTGGAGGCCTGAGGGAGCCTTCCGGGGACGCAGAGCAGGTGCCGTCTCTGCAGGGGTGAGACAGAAGGACGGAGGGTCGAGTGAGGGCTGTGCGGTCACTGAGGAGAGAGACGGCCACAGCACGGAAAGGGATTCCTCTCAGCGGAACAAGAGAGAGAAATACCATTTTGCATAAAATGTAATTTACATATTGTCTCCAAAAGTGCGCATATCGTCACCGTGTGTCCCGTCACGGGCGATCCTTGAGCACAGAGCACCGTCTGGCTCCACAGAAAACCAGAGTTGAAGGAAAGGAGGGGAGGCCTCAAGCGCCGCGGGACCGGTGTCGGTGCGAGCCGGCAGAGTCCTCCGCGTCCAGCGGCGAAGAGACCACCACTGGGAAGGAGACCACGCCCTGGCAGGTGTTTCGGAAACCAGAGGTCGGCAAGAATGACAGCAAGCCTCTCTGCTCCTGAGCTGTGGCTGTAGGAAGGACAACTCAGCGTCCCCCCTTCCTCCTCGGTCCCCGACTTCTGCCCCAAACTTGCATCGTTTCCACGAACACACAAGCTCTGGCAAGAGCTCTACTAACTCGGGCGCATCGGAGAAGCCGGCAGGGAAGGGGCCAAGGTCAGCGTGCTCTCGGCTTTTGGGTGGTGACGTGTGACAGGAGGAGACGGGGGTCTTTCCTGTCTCCTTTTCATCCCGGTCTCTCCCAGACATGCTTTAGGGATGCACCTGTCTTCTGTCCTGATGCCGCCAGATCTGGAGAGGTTTCTGAGGTGCAAACCCTAATTGGACAGATTAGCATGTTAGAGCCATGAAGTGTTTGGTTTCCCTTTTGGGGAATGCAGTTGTAGAGCTTAAATGACATTCTGAGTGTCTGCCCTGCAGCTCCTCCTAGGTAAGACCTGTGTCCTTCTGCTCGGGGAACTAGCCCAAAGCAGCGACCTTTCCTTACAGGCCCCCGCTCTCTCTCACCTCCTCCCCTAGGCACGAGTGGCTGGACGAAGGGACTGACTGTCCACACGCCAGTGGGCCCGTGGTCTGGGCGGCACGGCACAGGAGCATCAGCGGTGGGCCAGGGGACGCCTCAGACACTGGATGAAGTTCCTCCGTCTGAGGAAGAAGAGAGCTGGTTTGCAGAGACCCAGCATGCCCAACGCATGGCCTCCTGTTTCCTGAAGGCCAGGAAAGTGGTGATCAAAGCCACCAACCGAATTAAAAACACCAGCTCTGGACCCGCGAGCCAACATGACAGACTGTGCTTGCTACCCTTGTTTGAGAGAATCCGCAGGAATCACAGAAAGCAGAATGGATTATCACAGTGTCTCATGCCAGTAAGTGGATGCCCTCCAACCTACCCGCTCTCTGGGGCTCTCCGGGGAAGCGTGCGTGGCGCCCTCACTAACCCCGAGAGCCAGCGCCACTGCGAGCTGCTCCCAAATGCATCGGACGCCCACGGACGCTGCGGGCCTCCTCCAGGGCCTGCAAACTCACCTTCGTCTCCCTGACGCACGTCTAGGTTCCAGCGGACGCCACGCAGAACGTCAACCTTCTGCAGCAAACGGGTCAGGAAAGCCTGGGACTTTTAATCATATTGTCAAAACCCAAATAAGCCAATGGATCAGGTTGCTTTTTTTCACAGTGTGGCCTAATTACCTGAGAATCGTCCCCGCCACAGAAAATAACAGTGTGGAGAAGCACTGCCCTTAATCCTGTCCACCCCAGCCAGGCTGCCTTGCTCATCAGAAGCCGACTGAGAACCAGTTAATAGTAAGGGGTCCCCTGGTGATCTGGGGGAGAAAATCACTCGTTTGCCAATATATTGAAGGCAAAGGTAAGGGAGCCCATGGAGAGGCTGGGACCAGGGCTCTGGGATGAGCTACCCCTGCAGGGCTTCCTAGAACAGAGACGACCCCCTGTTGATGGCTCCCCCCCCTTCTCCTGGCCCATCTACCGACCAAACAGAACAATAGATCGTTTCTTCCAGTACATTCTGTTTCTAGCTCAAATATTTATACACAGGACTTTTGAGCATTAAATATAATGGAACGTTGCCAAATACTGGTTTGGAAAAAATCATATGAGGGTCTACAGGCAGCCGAGGAAAAATGTAATTTCAAAATATTTAGTAATGAGGACATTTATATGATAATGATTTTAAGTGAAAAAGCAGACTACAGGGACTGCCCATCCATGATACAAGAAAACGCGTTTTACCCCACCACTTCCTAAAACCTCACTGAAAACCAGAAGAAAAGAAAAAAGCATGAGTAAGAGGAAAGCCCCGACATTATCGATGTAAAAGGAAACAGAACCAAACACAAACAGGACACTTCGCTGCTGAATATTTTGAAATCTGGACCGAACCAGGGAAGACAGAGAAAGCCCACACTTGTTTCGCTGGACCCCACAGACTCCCTGGGAGCGGGGTCCGGACGGCAGGGCCCGTCCACAAGGGCTGCCGGGGGAGACCTGATACTTGCAGTTAACGTTCAGTGTCAGATAACAAACAACGGACGGCTTTTGGTGTCAGTATGTCCCAGACACCGCATGGGATACATTTTCACTAAAATCGTCCATTGCCGACTCTGTCTTCAGATCGCACTGGTGTCCTGAATGACGCCGAATGCGCCAGAACAGCAGAAGGAATCTGGCCGACTATCGATGCGTTTCCTTTGCTTTACGCAGCAGTTTTATTTTTCTAACTTACTGCCAACATACGTAAATAAAGAGATTTCCCTTAAAAACTTAAGTTTTGGGGGGCGCCTGGCTGGCTCAGTCGACGGAGCCTGTGACTCTCGATCTCAGGGTTGTGGGTTCGGGCCCATGCCGGGTGTGGAGATGACTTTTAAAAATAAAATCTTTAAAAAAATATTCACGTCTTTGGCTCCTCCCGGGAAATCTGGAGATGTGTCCGCCCCGGACCTGGTTCCCCTGCGGCAGGCCGAGGCTGGGGTCTTCGCCGTCCGCTTTGAACGCCCACGTGCATTTCCTCGCTTTTATTACACGTAACCCACCTCATTCACTCGTGGCAGAGCCTGGCTCCTGGGGCTTTGCTCTGTGTGGTGTTTGGGTTCGCCGACCTTTCCTCGCATCTGAGGATGGCGGTTGTTGGCAGAAGCTCAGGATGCCCCGTGAGTGACTTGGCCATGGGATAAACCCTTCTCCGTGCTGGGCCCTGGTCTGGGCTGCACCCGAGAGGCTAAGAGAATCTGCCAGAAGTCGGAAAAAGCAAGAGGCCGCCGAGGGCCTGACAGGGAGCCCCGTGGCTACCCTGGAAACCAACGTCCAAGCTAAGATGTCCCAGAGCAAGGAAGAGAAAGACAAGCGGGAGAATGGGGAGGAACTCTTCGAAGAAGCAGCGTGGCCTCTGGAGACCGGGTCCGGGAGCCCCTGGTCCTTCTGTCTTAGTGTTATTTCCTTACATTAAATCACGAAACAAAATACCTTTTTTGCATGAAACTAGCATGTCTCCAACCATCCCTTTTTTGCAGAAGGTAATTGTTCTCACTCTAATCGGCACATAAGCTGAGGGTCCACCCGGGAACCGGAATGGGTCACTTCTGTGGCTGAGAGTTTAGGTGAAAGTTTTTAATAACTTTGAGTTTGTGTGTACAGCCTGAATTTTATACGGTAAGTTATATCATTTTTACCAAAATATTTAAAGTCATTATCCTTTTTGTTTTAATATTCTATTTATTTATTTGACAGAGAGAAAGACAGCAAGAGAGGGAACACAAGCAGGAGGAGTGGGGGAGAGAGGCAGGTTCCCCTCTGAGCAGGGACCCTGATGGGGGGCTCGATCACATGACCCTGGGATCATGACCTGAGCCGAAGGCAGACGCTTAAGGACTGAGCCACCCAGGTGGTCCTAAAGCCATTATTCTTAAGTAAACAGAATAATTTACAACCCAAACGTATAATATATGCATATGTGTGTATACGTATGTGAAACTTAAAAACCTAGTTACCCCAAAATGCTAATAATAATGTCTCATTTTTTGGTGAGTTTTCCATACTGTCCTCAATCAGTACACATAGTTTTACCTTTAAAAGATGAGTATGGTGGGGGCGCCTGGGTGGCTCAGTGGGTTAAAGCCTCTGCTTTCGGCTCAGGTCATGATCCCAGGGTCCTGGGATGGAGCCCCGCATCGGGCTCTCTGCTCAACAGGGAGCCTGCTTCCCTTCTTCTCTCTCTGCCTGCCTCTCTGCCTACTTGTGATCTCTGCCAAATAAATAAATTTTAAAAATTAAAAAAAAAAAAAGAGAGAGAGAGAGAGGAGCATGGTGTTTCTTCAGAGTGTGGAAATTTGCCACACTGAGGTCCAGGGACAGGGACGTGGGCTCCGTCACACGGGCTCTGGGTCGGACCTGGCCGGGCCGTAGAAGGTGGTGCGTGGGGAGGACTTCTTCATCCCTTTCAATGATCAGGCTGACAGCAAACACGCCCAAGTCCCCTTAGAAACCCCCTTCTTCCCCTTCTTAATGGCCCTGAGTAGATCAATAAATCTGTCCTTCTTACAAAATGATTTCAGCTTTCTTGCCACCTAGCCTGATTTTATTTGGAGAGACCAGAAAGCCTCCTGAAGCCGCCCGCCCTCTTGAAGTTAATGTATTCATTAGTTATAATTGCCTCCAAAACGTGCTCACTAATCTTAGTCTCCTAGTTACTTAATGGTTTTGATTGGATGTAGAACGCTTTCATCTGGGTTAATTTACTATTCATAGTACAATGACGGAGTGCTCACTTTGCTGCCCGGATTACAGCAGTAAATGGAGCTATAGATCATCCGCAAGAAAGCTACATGGGAGTTCGGTGTTAAAACGCCTTTCAGGCATCTTAAAGTGGAACACGGCGCTCCTGCCCAAACTCGGTCACGGGCGGCATTTCCTGCCCAAACTCGAAGTTGGGCCTTGCCCTTCTGTGAGCGGATGAGCTTCTCGGGGCCTGGTCAGACGCCTGCAAGCCACGCTCTCTCTCCGAATGACGTAGTGTGGGAGCAGCGGGGAAAGATCTGCTGGGAAGAGGGAGCAGCCGGGAGTCACGGACTGTCCGCATTTTCTCCAACATCACGTGTCCTTGGCGTTTCCTGCAACCCCTAGCTCAGCCCCTGACCTCCTGCCTCCCAAGCCGTCCAGCGTCTGCCCTGAGCCCAGGTCAGAGTCTAGTTGCCACCTTCCTGACTTCGGACAGGCGGGCCATATGTAGGGATCCCACTCTGCCAGAACCTAAGACCTATTCTGGCCTCGTTAAGACTATACCTAAAGCTCACTTTCCCTCAAAAAACCCCAAAGAACTCAGCCCTCCTGCCTAGGCTCTGAAACCAGAATCCTGTACCTTACAATTCTTTGGAAGAATGGCGACGGGCAATGTGCATCCTTTAGTGGCTTGAAGCCGACTTTCTCCGATCCCCATCCTAACCCTTGTGCTCCCCTACGAGGCGGCCCCACAGAACTCCTACCCCCCCACCTGCTGGCCGTGTCCATGTCTGGACGTGCAGACCCCACCTCCTCCTGGCCTGGAATCTGCTTCCATGGAGGCCCATCTGCTTGAGGTTGTGTAGCTGAACCGGAGCGGGGAGAGGTCGACTCCCAGAGGCAAACGGAGCCTGGCCACCCTGGAGGGATGTGGTGACAGTCCTGCGGACGGGGACTCCGGAGACTTCTATTTCTTCGGGTTAATTTTACGTGTTGTTATTTTTTAACATAATGAACATGAATTATTCCTACAATCAGAGGACACCTACTGAGTACGTGGGAGTAAACAAAATGTGTACCTAACAACAGGGCAGAGAGGAGCCTGTGGATGGAGGGTCTCGCCCCCCCGGGCTGGGCCCCTAGAGTGGCAGGTGGGTCGCAGAACCAGCCTGCTGGGGGAGCGGGGCCTGGGGGGATGTTCCAGCATGAGGCTGTCCAGGATTCTGAATAGTTGAGAGACAAAGATACAGGACAACAGGTCCGTGACGGAGACACAGAACGTTCAGTGACTGTGGAAGGACCGTTTCCCACACCACCTCTCCCCCTGAGCCACCGGGCTCTCTATCAACCATCTGCGTATTTGAGGGCCCTAACATCTTGCACCAGCGTCGTCTTCATTTTGTAAATGAGAGAGCCCGATTCCCTCTGGAATAACAATCTGAAACGCACAGAAACATCTGTTTGAACAACGAGCTGCGTTGTCGGGCACGTTCAGAGGCAGGAGTCAGCTGCTGATCGGACACCGCCGTCCCAGACGCTGGCTCGGGCAAGGCAGGCGGTGTGGGATGTGGGGTGCTAAGGGGTGTGGGGGGCTGGGCACATCTCCCCAAGGCCCTCCAAGGTCCTGTGCCATCTCGGTGCCAAACACAGCTCACCCACGGTGAGAACGCTCGCGCCCTCCCGATTCTCCAGCACGGAGCCCAGAGGCCCCAACTCGTCGGTGGTCCCCGCAGCCTTCCCTCCCACTTTCGGGGAGTGATTATCGGTCTGAAGATGCATTTCAGCGGATGTTAACTGAGACAAATGTTCGGCTCTGTGCATTTTCCAATTTTAATTGAAGGAAAGTAACTAATTATCTCAGAGGAGCAGCCATTATCCACTGGCTTCAGGCTGACCTTTTCAGGGGATGACTTGGGGGCCCCCTTAGGCAGTCGATATGTTAACCAGTCATCACAGCCTGTGATTTCCAAGGGGAGCTGACCTCTCCAACCCAGGATGAGCCCCCAGCACCGGCTGCTGCTGGACGGGAAGAACGGAGCCCGTCTTATTTCCAAAGAAGCCGAGTGAACGCAGTACTGATACGGACGGGGCTGCAGCATCTCCCTGAGCCCCCAGACCCAGAGGGAGCGGGAAGGGCTTGTCTGTGCATGTCATTTGTGCGGGGAGTCATGTCCGCAAATGTGTGTGACCCAGAGGTGAAGGGCCGGGCCCTCCCACCGGGTCCAGAAAACACCCCTGAGCTTAGAGAACCCAGAAACACAAAATACAGAGTCACTTCTCACAAAACGGAACAACTCACGCAGTCAGTCTTACCGAAAGTGATCTCCATAACAGAATTCCATTAGGGCCACAAAGCACGGATTCAACAATGATAAGAAATGAACCCAGAAAACAAGGGGCTGAGCATCACCATGGCTCATGGGTCCCCTCAAATGACGGGAGCCCTCAAAGGGGTGAGGACGGCCATGATCCGAGGGTGGGGAGCAGAACAGAGCGGGGTCCAGGCCTCCCTGATGCAGAGCGGGTGACGGCCTGTCCAAAGGGCGCTCTTGTCTTGGGGGTGACCGGTGGTCCTCAGTCAGCAGCTCCCCCCAAGCGTGGCTCCCTCCTCTGACGACAGAACCCCCTCCTTCGGGTCAAATGTTTCGCCATCCCCCGTGCGGGTGAGACGGTCCATGGGAATCACCTGCTCCCGAGCGCGTGGCCCAAATCCGCCAATCAGAATTGTCCGCGCCCCTCCCCCTCCCGTTTAGAGAAATGCCCTGTTTTCTCCCTCGTTGCTGACTGTATGGATGGAAGCCGGCCCCCTTTAGTCGAGGGCGAGAGGCACAGGGTGGGGCGATAGGAAGCCGGATGGAGGCGTGGCTGTCCCTCGGCCCCACGCCCAGGTCAATGTCCTGCCTTCCGGAGTGGTTCTTCCGAGGCCGCTGGGAATGTGTGAGATGCCTGACCTACACGGGTGGGTCCTGCCTCTTACATCCAAGCAGATCCCGAGAGGGTGAATGAAATGGGATACGGTGAGGTTTGCACAAAACAAGATCCGTCCCGAGATCTCTCCCTGTGCTGGGGAGACCCCCTCTGGGGTCTGGGCTTTCATTCCAGCCCTCCTCATCGCCGAGGAGCCTCTAGGCCTAGTGCCGCACATGAGCTCCCCCTGAGATGGGAATGAAACACAGGCCGGTCCTCCTGCTCCGTAGCGGCCGGAAGGGAGAGGGTCTCCCACCCCAGGACCCCATCACGCAAGCGGCCAGATCTGAACCGTCTGTGGCACGTCACCGGCCCTCCCTGCTGGTGGGTCCTGTTCTACGGGGACGAGAGTGCCCTGCTTCTGCCAAGCCTGGGCACCGCACCAGAGAAGGTTCATCTTCCTGCCCCAAACATGAAGTAGATTCTCAGTTACTAGAAGTTGGTACCATCGAATTTTTCTCGGTGACTACTTCACTGGGCGCAGGTCCCGCATGCCCCGCCCCCCTGGTGCTGATGGGCGGCTCACGGGCCTCACCACGCAAGAGGGAAAACGGGCTGGGTCACCCTGTTGCAGAACTCGGTGTCCTTCCTGGTCGGGACGCAGAATCCACGTTCCCGGGCCTGGGGCGCTGTCCCATCACGGGCTGATGCAGTCGTCACGCCCCAAGCTGCCGGGCACCGAGACACCGAGACAACAAGAGCAGATTCTGCCCAGAACTTCCCTGACTTCCTCACCGAGGACGTGCCTGCCGCCTAAACCATCACTCCTCTGGCTTCTTGAACCCGTGTCACGTTCTCGGGCGGCCGAGGGTTCCAGAGGAAGCGGATGAAGCCGCGATCACAGGGCACGGAAGGGATACAGAGGCGCCGCGGCAATCGATGCCTCATAAATAATACACGTGTGTTGCCTCGTTACCCATTCAAAGCAGCAGTCAAGGGGTCGGGGAGAAGGATCATTTATTCTGTCGAATTCCTTCAGAATGAATTCTGGGACAGATCAAACAAAAAAGTTATAAAATAGGAATTACGGGTAATGAATGCCTGCTTGTTGCAGGGGACCTGGCCTGCGTGCCGCACATAGTTAAAGCGGGTGAGGTCAGGGTCAAGTTTAAGGTGATTTTGTGGAGAAATCACTGGGTCTCCTTTCACGGGGCAGGAGTGACTCTTCATTTACCGTGCAAGGGCTCGTCCTCTGAAGCGACTGGAATCGGAACGCGCTCGTGGCTGTGTTGTGATGAGGTCGCATCCGCGCAGGACGGCAGACGCGAGCCATGATCCTCCTGTGCAGGTTCCCTGACGGGGGAGGGTTTCCTCTCCACCCTGCCCCGCGCTCAGGGGCTCTGGGGCTGCCCGTCTCCTAAGGTGGCCTATCTTCTGGGGCGAATGACAGAGACCTGCTAGCGTCCCGTGTCATCAGCAGGAGGAGTAGGGACCAGGTGGGGGGAAGCTGGAGTCGGGGGGAGGGGAGCACTTTGGGACCGTGGGGGGGTCTTCACCTGTCAGGGGCGTCCGACCTTTCAGCCTGCCCTCCAGGAGCAAACCGTAAGAAGACCTGGAGTCCAGGGCCACGTCCGTCACGGTGAGGAGCCCAGACAGCTCCTGCGTTGAGCCTACACTCTTCAAGCTGTGTGATCTCCGCCAGTTACTTAAACTCTCTGATCTCCACCTTCACTTGTAAAATGGAAATCATAATGCCTCGTGTTGATGCCGTCAGGGGGTGGGTGAGAAGCTGGGGACCGATGGCACACGAAGAAAAGCCTTACAGAGAGGAAGTTCTCGTTGCGATTTCTATCGACATCCGGCCGGCTTCTCCCAAAGCTCCGGGAGCTTCCTGGGGGCCCTGCTCTCTCTGACCACAGGCAACACAAGTCAAGACAATCCTGAACAGCCCACACCACTGCAGAAGCCGCTGGGCACACACAGTCCTCATCGCACAGCCTCCCAAACACGGCCGCGCCTGTGCCGGAGCAGCCTCGCAGAAGGGAGCGCCCCGCTCCCCAGCACGTCGGCCCAGGCTCAGGGCCGGGCGCAGGACCGTGTGTGGGGGGAGTGGCAGAAGGGCTGTTCAGGGCTATGTCCAGGGTGGGGTGGGGGGTGGGCCTGGCCGTGGGGGCCTTGGACCCTGGCCCACAGCCGCAGAGGCCGGGCTCGTGCCGGGGCCATCTGGGCAGGGTGTGGTGCCGGCAGCCACAGTGGGCTGTGTGGGACGCCCTGCGCACAGGAACCCCCAGCCCTCGGCCAGCAGCACCAGGGTGGCTGTGGTTCCACGATCGTCACAGAGCCATCACGTCACCGGGGACCGGCAGCAAAGGTCACAGCAGGTCCTCTGCCCCTGCGCTCCCACCCCGCCGGCTCGCTGGGCAGAGGGGTGCACAGGCCCTTCTCTGGTGGGGTGGAGGCAATGCCCGGGTGGTCGGGGCTGGCTCCGGGAGCACGAGATGCTCCCTGCTGGGAGAGTCAACCTAAAGCCCTTCGAAGGCAGCAAAGGCTGACCTGGCCTCCCCCGGAGGGCCCAGACCCCAGCTCGGGTGTGGACTAGAACACTGTCTGCAGCCCTCGGCGCTCAGGGACTCTCCCAGCTGGGAGCGGGACCCCTCTCCAGGGGGTGCAGACGCGGAGGGAGCTCCCAGCTCATCTTCCCGCACGTCCAGCAGGAGAGCGAGCTTCAGAGCTTGCGTCCTCTGCCGACGCCGGTTCCACCCCACCGTCCCCTGGGCTGGCCTCGCCTCCCCCGGCACGGGGCTGTAGGATGGCAAAGCCCCCGACACCCAACACAATCCCAGAGAAGAGGGGGAGCGGGGCCGCTCACGCCGGAACGCGGGAGGCTTTTGTCTCCAGAGCCCCCCGTGTGCACCTGCACCCCCAGCCCACCACTGGGGAAACAGGTGTGGCCAGTGTCCCTACAGCCGCACGGACCTCCAGGCCGGGGACAGACGTGGGCGGAAGCCCTGCTGGGAAAGGGGGAAGGGGCCGTGGGTGCGGGACAGGCAGGCAGCAGGGCCAGACGCTCGCGCGCGTTCCTCTCAGGTCTGTGTTCAGGCTCCAGGTGGTGCAAAGCGCGAGTCCGCTTTCTTCCACTAAGTCACTTGAAATTAAGTCCACGAAACGCACACCGATGTTTTACTTCACCTAAGGAGTAAACGCGACGGTGCGTTTTGTGTTGTTGCTGTTCTTGTGTACTTGTTGGAGTCCCCTCACAGAAGCATCAAGAATTCTCTTTGTCCTGGCCCCAGAAGAGCCTTTTTCCAAGAGACGCAGAACCTGTTAGGTACCCAGGACTTCGAGTCCTGCAAAAACCGCCCCAGCGTCCTCCCAGCGCATCGGCCGGAGCCTGCCTGAGCCGGCGGCCACAGGACAGGGCAACGAGGGAGTGCCGCCCAGAACCTGTCGCCCAGGAAACAAAGCCGGTCTCCCTCCCACCCATCAGAGCCTCCTCTTACTTCCGGAACTCAAATCAGAGCCTGGAAGAGCCGTGGTTTGGGGACGAGAGACAGACAGATGGGCTGAGTTGAGGAATTTTCTAGAACTCATCCCTTAGGAGTTCTCTGCCTTCTTTGAGAGAAGTAGGGAACTTCCAGGGAAAATTCAGACACACACACCCAGCGAGAGGCAAAACAGGAAGCCCAGGGAGGGGGTGCCCGGGGGAGGGGGGTGAGCCTTCCCTCTAGGCCACGCTGCCGACGTCAGCACCACCCCTGCAGCCTAATTCCGTGTCCGGCAAAGACCAGTCCCGGCTGCGGGCCCTCACCTGTTAGAAACCAAGTCAGGAGCCTGGCCACAACCTTGAAGAAAGGAAATACCACTCCTGCGGGACATCCCAGCCCGTACGCTACAGGACACACCACAGGCCCACGGCTTCCAAAGCTGGTGTCTGCAAAGCAGGGGAGTCACCCCTCGTCACCGTGGTGGCCTCCCACTCCCTCCGGGGGCCCATGGTCACAGACCCCGGCCTGCCCGCCTGGCCAGAGAGGCCCTCCATGCCCCAGCGCTCATTTCCAGGACTGTGTCCCCCCTCACACGACCCCTGTTCCCAAGACCTCCAGTCGTCTGCACGCCGGCAAGGACCTGAGGTCAAAGCTGCCTCACGTATGTTCCGTAACAGGCCCCACGTCGGCCCGATGCGTTTGGTCAAACCGTACACGTTCCTCGAAGCCTGTCTTCTTGTTGCTGCATCTGTAAGCTTGACTCCACGCTTTCAAAATACATTTTCAGCTCAAGTGTTTCTTTCTGCTCGTACGTCTCTTCCCAGCCCTACCTCGTGAACTTGAATTGGCTTTTATGTTCTAGCAAGGTGCAGATGAGTCCTTTTCACAGCCTGAGTTTCAGCAAATCGGACTCCTGGGTCAGTTTCCACCATTGGGCGGGGGACACACCCCCATAAAAACAACGTAGGTTTGAGCAAATCCCAGCCTGGGTGTCCGCTGGGAGGGGGTGGGGGCGGAAAGACTGTCGCACAGTTTCCATAAATAAAAACGTCTCCGGCGTTGTCTTGCCCCTGTTTGGTTCACGCCCGGACCCCACGGAGAACTGAATGTCCTCTGCAACGGTGAGCGTTGACGGTATGCGTTTTTGTTGCTTTGCTGGACAAGCGTCCTGTCGGAGGCCCGTGGGCTACTCTCCAAGCCTGTAGCCGTGGTCCCACGTCAGCGTGCGGGTGGCTGAGCGCACAGCACGTGCCGCAAACGTGCCGGGAGACGACGGTTGGGGACACTTTCTCCTGACGTCCCTCAGGCCCATGTCCTCACAGGGGATTCGAAGGCACCTGCTAGAGATTCGTGGACAGAGTGTGCTCGGATGAAAGAAAGGAGACCCACTCTTTCCCGGTGCCCCTAGCCCAGATTCTCAGGGTGTTCTGAGGGGCAGCCGACCCAAAGGGGACATCTTACGCTATGGATCCTGGTTTTCAAATGGAAGCACCAAGATCTATTTGAATCCAAAATAATACACCTTAATTTTCTTTCCTCTCTCTCTCTCTCTCTCTCTTTCATCTTTGTTGTTATGAGAAAAGGCAGGTTCATTTCGATTTGGGAAACACCTGCAGATGACCACAATTTCAGGTGCCGTCAGCTGCCACACTCATCTTCCTCCCCGTTGTTTCCAAACTGGGACAAGATTAAACAGAGGGCTCCCCGGTGTCTGGGCACCAGCCTCTGGGTCCTTCCTGGGCGTACAGCTGCCAGCACACCTCCCTCGTTCTGCTCCAATAGGTCCACGACACCTGTAGGGCAGGGGTACCCCCAGGTAAGGGTGCCAACACCACAGTCGCCCAGTGGGCTTGGACCTGTGCAGACGCGGGCCTTCGTGGAGTAGGGATTGCAATCCAGGACCCTGTCCTACAACCTCGACCAGTGCTGTTTTCAGGGAGAAAGAGAATATTGCTCTGGGCTGGCAAAGCTTCGCAGGCACGGCGGGACGTACATTTCCCCCAAACATCCAAATCCTCTGAATGATGGCGGCACTACTGTTGACTCAGAAGGAACAACAAACAAACAAACAAAAAACTTCCGAATGGAATCGTCCTAGATTAAAATATAGTATCTATCTTTATTCACATGATGGTGCATTTCAAATAGAATCTCCAAGCTACATTTTGAGACGCAGACTCAATGGCAGCCCACAAAATTTATCTCTCAAGAGAAAGACAATGAAAATACAGATGCCAGTTGTTGCCCGTCAGCACGAAAAGGGGGAGGGATTCGCTCCAGGGCAGCTTCAGCGGGTGTGAAGTCTGGGATCGCCCAGGCCCTCCCACGGCGAGGCTGCCCTCCACGGACAGGAGCATGTGCGCCGCTAAACCAGCACTCCCTGAAGACCTACTGTGCTCACCGTGCACTGAGCACCTAACCACACGTGTCGTCGCCCATCGCCCAATGCGGAAACGATCAGAAACAGGAAGCACACGGGATCCAGCATGAAAACGGCCACACGACCGTCAACAGAGACGGAAAGCAGCTGGAAGCCCGTTTCTTTGTCTCTACTGTGTGCGGAGTCTGCAAAACTCGGCGGGCACTGCTTTCCTCAAGCTTCTAAGCCTCTATGAGATGCACACTGTGACTATCCGCATTTTGCAGGTAAGGAAGCCGAGACACAGAGAGGGTGAGAAACTTGCCTAAAGTCACACAGCAGGAGTCAGAATTAGGGTCCAGATATAAGGCTGGTGCTCTGCTCACTCCCCTTGTGTGCCCAGCAGAACTGGCACAAGTCTATGAGTGCACCTCCAACACACACAGACACATAGACACACACACAGACCCACACACACAGACCCACACACACCGATACAGACATACACAGACCCACACATGGACACACACACGGGAGCAGTTTGCTTCTCTAAGACCCAGGTCTGGTGTCATCTCTCCTCCCATGGTCTTTAACCAGTCCCTGAATCATCTTTCGAACTTTCTGTATTGCCGAAGACGGTGGGGACCATGGACCCTACCATAAAGAATCTGAAGAAAAACGTACGGACCCTCTTCCTCCCGAAGGGCACACTCCAGCGGGCCTGGGAAGCCCACTTCCAGGATTAACCGTGGGCCTCCAGCTAAGAAGGAGCTGGACCTCTTGTGAGGCCTTCCAGGTAGCGGCACGGAGCACCTGTCGGTTTGATGTACCTTGCGTGGTGTTCCTCCACCGTGAATCACCCCGACAGCTGCCATGGCAAAGTTCTATTGATTGCTATTAGATTGTCTTGTTTTCCTCATGACTCATATTCAAAACTGAATTAAGGTCTGTGGAAAAGCACCCATCAAATGCTTCTCAAGGTGCAGAATGCCATTATTACAGCCTTGAAAATCTACCCACGATTTTTTCCCCAGGAGCCCACTCAGCTGTGGAGGAGAACATTAAGTAATTGGATAACCAGCGTGCAAATGCGGGAGGCTGCGGTCCAGGCAGAGCCGGTGAGGCGCTCCGTCCGTCCAGGCTGGACGCCCCCGGACCCGGACCGGAGGCCGGACTCCTGCTGCCCGTCCCGGGATCGAGGGAACCGGGTCTTAACTCCGTCTCTCGACCGGCTGCTTAAACTGCCGTCTGAAGACACTGCCCTCCTGGCTGGCCTAGATCCAAATTAAACGTGTTTGCTCACAAGCCCAGAAGATGCGAGCAGACTCAGGCTGCCTGCGTTACGGGGGGGAGTAAGGCGAGGCTGGGGGCCTGCAGCTGCAGGGAGGGGTGCAGGCAAGTGCTAAATCGCCCCAACGCACCCCTAATCACTCCGGGGGCAGATTCCTGTCTAGCTTTTGTTCAGGAGCTGAGCTTCTCTCTCTCTAGCTTTCTAATCTTTTTTTTTTTTTTTGATCTCTGTGTGATCACTGCCTTCCTGCGAAATTTGCAGCGAGAGGCTGCAGACGCACGGCCCGCGCCGGAATGAGCAGAGCAGGGAGACGGAGCTCCCAGCTGGCTGTCGCCGGCTGTGCCCGGCCCAGAGGTCCCAGTCCCGGCCCGGCCCAGGAGCAGAAGCCTTGCACTGACAGGCTGCGGATCCGCCTCCCCTAATCTCAACTAAGGAATGAGCCGCGGTTGAAATTCAGCTTTTAATCTCTCCAGTTCAAGTCAGCTGAGCTACCTCAAAAGGCGGTGAGTGCAAAGGAGATCTGGGTGTCAGGGGACGCTCTGCCACATTCCAGACTTTGAATTGAGTGTTTCGGGTCCTCCAGCAGGCCTCATTAGCCCCCTCTCCCCACGCCACCAACCAAGGCCCCCCACAGCCACGGAGGAGGAACGGGGAGTGGGAGGACTGGGGACGGTCCCTGTCCCTAGGGCACCACCCACGCCTCTGTGATTCCTAATGAGCCCACCCCTGGGGCTCCGACACAGGCTCTGGGAAGGAAACTGGCTTCGTAGAGGGGAGCCCTGGCCGACAGAGAACACAGGCCGAAGCCCCTCGAGCAGGCACCTCCCTGGTAAGGTAGGGAGTCGTCCGAGTCTGCGGTGGGGCAGGGGTCACCACAGCGCACCCAGACGGGTCTCCCTCTGCCCTCTGCCAGCAGCAGGCCCCCGGCTGTGCCTCTACTGTGGAAAGAGACAGAGACGGCGATCGAAGTCTGAGTCGCTACATGAAGAGCCTGACCACCGCCAACCCTAAGCTAAATGCTGAAGCCGCATCTTTGGACGGTGCCCGTGGGCCAGGCGGCAGCTTCGGCTTGCTCTGCGGGGACCCCGAGGAAGAGAGGCATGGCTGCGTACGGAAACACAACACGACAACGGGCGAAACAACCCGCTGGTCGGTGCGCATCCCAGGGAAGGTGAGGCAGTCTGGGACCCGAGGTTGAGACACCGACCAGGGCCAGGCACGGGGAGGTGGGTGGCCCCCCCGGAGGCCCGGGTACCCTCCTGTCCTGGGAGCAGTGGACACGTGAGGAGGTGAGAAGGGTTGTAGGTCCCTTCACGGCTCTGCCTACGGGGACCTGAGCTTCCTCCGAGCAGCCCCGCTCTCCCCAGTTCATCCTGACTTTCGGGTTCCAGGGAGATTATAGTAACATGGGTGTTGTGGACTGAATAGTGTCCCCCCAAAGTTCCTAGGTGGGCCCCCGATCCCCAATGTCACTGTGTTGAAGGTGGGGCCTTCAGGGAGGTAATCGAGGTTAGAGGCGGTCAGGAGGGCGGGGTTCTAATCCAACAGGACGGGTGTCTGTAGAAGACCGGGGGTGCACACAGAGCAAAGGCCGTGGGAAGACGTAGGGAGGTGGCGGCCATCCACACACCAGGAAGGGACTTCTCACCGAAACGCACCCTGCTGGCCCCGGGACCTTGGACGTCCAGCCTCCAGAACTGGGAGAAACAGATTTCTGTTGTCTGAAGCTCCCGTCTCTGGGACTTGGTTCGGGGGGGGGTCGGAACTGAGACAAGGCGCTTTCCCGAAACTTAGCGACACGAGTTCCTAGAACAAGACAGAAGGTTCCTTCGGGGCCTTGGTGCACACCATCACCCTAATGGAGCGTCCCACCCCAAGGTGCAGCCCCCAAATATATATGACGGTTTTGCAGCAGAAAGACCAGAGGGGTGGGTGGGGGCAGAACGGGAGGACCGTGCGGCAGCCCAGGAGGTTGGGTGCTCGGCATTTTGACTGGAAACGAGCAATCAGTATGTTAAGTACATGTGCGTGACATGCAGATCAGCACCTGACCTTTCCGGAGGAGATGTCTGCATCCTTCCCGGGGAGAACCGTGGGGCTCAGGGGGACGAGGCTGGGGTTCTCCTGCGGGTGCAGGCTGTAAGCTGGGGAGTCAAGGCATGAGAGCTAGACACTTTTTAAAAAAGGCTTTTGAAACCACAAGCAGAACATTTGCATCTTTGTATCTGAGCAACCAGGCAGCCGAGTGTGCCTGTGGGTGCTGAGCGCACACACGTGTGCACACACAAGGCACCGCGGTGAGGCTGCAGTGGGAGGAGGAGGGTAAGAAGCCGCTGCCACGGTCGCTGGCGTGTGGTTTCTCGGTGCCCGCGCTGTGCCTGTGCGCCCCGCTTACTGAGGCGCCCGCCGGCAGGCAGACGGCATAACACCTTCCAATTGCAATCTGCGAGGGCCAACGCGGGTAGCCGGGGAGGAGCAGCCGGGGTCGGACCCCGAGGGAGCAGCAAACCGGACGTCTGGGGAATCCGCGGGTCAGGATAAGCCTCATCGTCGAGAGCTTTGCGCCAAGAGCAGTTACAGGGAATAACAGCAAGGAGCTTCCTGGGGTTCGGTGGCAGGACCCGAAGCAGCGGTGTGCTACAGCGACTCCGGCTTGGCGGAACATGGCCAGGCTGCTGGGGGCGGCGGGGGTGGGGAGAGACGGGCGGGGGGCTGCTCCTGAAGGAGTCGGGGCGGGGGGCTTCCTGCTTCCTCACTAGCTTTAGGTAACGCGTAGAGAACGTGTCAGGCCGCTTTACTCCCAACGTAGGTCTGAGGACTCGCCTGTCACTGCCGCATGAGGCGGCTCCAGTGGGGTCCTGTCTCCTCTGCTCCTGTCTGACTCAGGGCGAGCGTCTCGGCCTCTCCAAGCCTCGGTCTCGTCCGGCAAACAGGCACGACAGGGACACGGCACTAGCCCCCGAGGGCTGCTCTGAAGAGGAAAGGGACGGTGCCCGTGACGAGCACGCCAGCACACGGCCCTGCGGAGAGGGCGGGCCCAGCGAGGCAGCCCCGAACTGACGCCCTTCGCGCAGGTTTTCCTTGCCCCTTTGGTTGGTTTTAGCTTCAGGTTTGCACAACAGCGTCGCTCGGCTCTGGGGAAGCGTTTGGTCTGAAACCCGGGCACCACTCAGCTCTCTGTCACCTGGGCTAGCGGAGAGGACATGTCACTGTCGCCCAGAGCCACGTCCTGCCAGCTCAGCCGCGGCTTCCCCGGGGTCCCCGGCACAGCAGCCTCCCACGAGGACAGCTGTCGACACACCATGTAGAACAAACAGCCCCTCAGCCCTCACCAAGGTCTCCTGAGTGGGCTGCTGGGCCAGCGGCTCCACTCCGTAAACTCTGCAAGGAGAGGACAGCGCTGTCCCCCCTCACCAGGGGGTGGCGGCCAGGGAGGCACACTCATCCTGTGACTCAGAGGCTCGCTCGTCCACCAGCGCTCTGGAGGCAGAAGCAGTCTCTTGGCCGCTCCAGCCCGAGGCCCATCTGCTACTCCATGGCGAGGTTCCCGACTGCAAGGCTGGGCGAGCCGAGCCCGAGCCAGCGTGTGTCCTTAGCCACCCCAAGGTCTTCCGCCCTCCTGCTTTCTCCGTGGGGACTTCGAGGCGGCAGCAAACAGGTGTGGTTCTCCTGTCCACACAGCTGGACTCCTGGGAGACCCTGCCCTTGGAGGGAAGAAAGACCGAGCGCTGGGTCTGGTGATAAGCAGGAAGGAAGGCATTCAAGTGCTCACAGCTGCAAGATACTGAGCTCGATTCGGAGAAGTGGTCTGTAACTTTGCCAGGACACACGCGGATGCGAAAGGGCCTGTGCCCGCACAATCTCCTCCTTTTGTAAGAAGAGAGCCCGGGGGAAGCTTGGAACTCACCCCACGAGGAGCCTCCGCCCTGAGCATAGTCCAGACTCTGACTTGGCAAAAGGCGTCTTTCAGGACCCTGGGTCGCCACGGAGCTTCCCGGTGCACGGGCGCTTTCGATTCTCCATCCGGCTGCGCAGTGATAAAGAAAAGAATAAAGGGGCGGCGGGGGTGGGGAATGCCGGAGCAGACATTTCAGATGCTCTGCGTGTGCACACCCGTGTGTTTCTCTGTCTCCCTCATGTCCCGTCACGTTCAGGTGCGACAGGCAAGTGCCTCACGCTCCCCGCGCAGCTGAACAGGCGCACGCTTCCCCGGGGACGCACCACAGCCCGTGTCACCTCCCGGAAGGAATGGATTGGGTTTGGTCAGAGTTGACTTCTCTGTCTTTCACCGGATTCCTGGAAAACTCTTGTAGGTAGAGGTATCTCCCCAGAGCTCTGGGGCACGAAGCTGTGTGGAACACGTTTATTAGGAATCCGTGAACTGCATCAAAGACACACGCAGAAAGGGCCAACCGCGTCGGTGGTAAAACACACCCAACAGCGTCCCGAGACGCCACTGTTTGCTCTATTAGACACGGCCGAGGGGCCGAAGGGTCCAGCCCAACCTTTCCATTCACCGCTAGTCCCCCGCTAACACTCCCTGCGCTGGGATGTTGGGACCAAAAGGCTCTTGAAACAGGGGCTGAAAATTTCTGTGGGCGGTGATGCTTTCACCAGGAGTCAAGATGCGTCAGTGGAAGGAATCCGGGGGCCAAGGAAAGACAGTTCAAGCCGCGGTGACTTGGAATGACCCAGTGTCATGACGCCCTGATTACTCAGGGCCTCGTCCTTCCTTCTGGTTCACTTAACCCGGCCCTGACGTGTTTATGAGACGTCCGTGCTGATTGTCTGTGGTCTGGTGAAGAAGCAGGGGAGATGGTACCCACTGACAGATGCGTGTTTGAACAGTAAAACGTTTGCTGGCAAAGGAAAATCTCTCCCCGAACAAGGAGATTGTGAAAGAACAAAGGCGGACCCAGGATCCCTGAGATTCTAAATCACACCTCTCCCTGCAGAGGAGGGACCCCATAACTTCTTTCTCAGCCGTCCTGGGGAGGCCTCACCAGCTGGGAGCCCTCTTATTGTTGCCTATGGACAACTGCATGAAAGCAAATGCCCCGGCCAGGTACTCAGAAGGTCTTTTAAGAGAATCACCTGGACTTAGGGGTTTTGACCTTAGAGCACAGACTTATCTGCTCATTCTGGAAAATTCATCCCATTTTTTAAGGCATAGTGGGCCATACTAGGAATTCTTCTGTAGCCCACACAAGCCATGAGAAGGCATTTTATAAATCTGTGAATGACTTTACGATGCCTTCGCTTGGAAAGAAGCCAAAAGGGCCAGTAGAACAAGTGTCCAGGCTTTGCGTTGCCCTTGACCTGAAGTCAAGACCCCTGGGACTTCAAACAAAATGAAGCTTCTATGCTGTCTGCAAGAAAGACTTGTTTCTGTGTTTAATTCCAAAGAGAAGAAATGCCTTCAGAGGGCACGTCTGTTAGAGGAGAACGCTGGTGGTCCTGAAATCTCTCTCATCCCCCGCCTCCAGCGACACACACAGACGGAGTCCGGGCAGAACAGGGAGCTGACTAGGAGGGGGGCGTCCTCTAAGCTTAGGAATAAGAGACAAAGAAATATTAATTACTGGGGAGGGCAGACCTTGCTAATTAAGACAAAAAATGCAGAAACCAGGAAAGAAAGACATATTTAGTTCCATGAAATTTTAAAATTTCTACACCCTTTGCACCCGGCTTGATGAGGAAAGACACAGAGATAACCCGAAACGCAGTGACTGAGAGAGAACACATTCCTGGAACTCAGGAAGAAAAACTCATTCGAAACAATAGAAACGAACAGTCTAGGAACGGTCCTTCCCATAATGGACCTAAAGCTGAAAGCCTGTTCACCTCACAACGGAACGTGGGCTCCGGTGCGCTCGTCCATAGCTCGCCAGGCCAGTGGGGCAGAGGGGGTGTCCCTGAGAAGCCACCCTGTGTGGAAAGCGACTCGGGGACAGGAAGAGCTCATGCCTCTACGTGGGCAGCCTCACTCCCGTGAGTGGATGTCCTAGAAACATGCGCAATGTCTTCACTCATCATCCAACGTCCAATGTAAGCGTCCTACTTCAGGCCGACCTCAAAGAACGAACACGTTTGTTTCTGCCCTGATAGGACTCATTTGGGCTCAAAGACATCGTGGGAACATACCCTGGGGTCCTTGGCGTCGTCCGGCGGTGGAAAGGAGAGCCTGAAGCAGGACGTCTCCCTGCCTGCCCCACCCCCACCCCGTCCTCCAGACCCCGGCAGGGAGACTCAGCACAGCGCGGCCGAGCCCTGGGTGGGCTCAGTCTGGGAACTGTGGCCAAGACCCAGTGCTGCCTGCATGCGAGAGACACACTCACGCAGCCCGGATCCACGTGCGCCCTCTCTGTCCAGGCGTCCTCCATGGTGCGTGACGGAACGGTCACCACCAGATTCCGGGGCACGTCCTTTGTGGTCGGCCATCTCTGTGTTTCAGCAAAGCCATTCAGAGCGCGTGTTGGTCCTTCGGGCGCTACTACGCCCCGGTTTCTTCCCTGTTCCTACCACCCATCCCCTGTTTCCATCTTTTGGGTTCCTGAATGGCAGATCCAAAGCCCCTCCAACACCCAGATCCAGCTGGAGAGTGAAAAATTAACTCTGTTTTCAAAATGTTGAATGGTTTTTGTGTGCCATGTGCTTAAGCCTTGCAGTTAGAAAGCTTGGGAAAGAAATAACTTGGACACAATAATGTCTATAGTGCATTCCAGCTCTAAAATGTTAGGATCCATCCAACAACAGAAATTGGCTAAATAAATTATGCTACAGCCGTCAGACGGGATGCTATCTAGCCGGATAACGGGCGGTGGGAGAGCGTGGAATGACAATAGGAAGGCGCTCATGATCTAGGAAGAGGGAAAGCAGATTACAAGCCATTATGGACGGCATCCTCACGGTTTTGTTAAAAATGGAAGTAGCCGGGACTGTGCGCACACACCCAAACGCCCGTGATAAAGGACGCCGGGAAGAATCGAGATGAACACATTCGCGTGGCTGTTGTTGAGTCGTGGAACACAGACAGCCTTTATCTTCCCCAAAGTGCTTTTGTGTGCCTGAGACCTTACCAGTAAACAATACTGCTTTTCTAACCAGACAAAAAGGAGGTATTTAAAATATTATAAAGTTGCCAAGCAGCATAATAAAAAAAATGATTTTCTTGCTAGGAGAAACTGGTAGTAGCAGCTAAGCTTTTTATGGGGGAAAAATACACAAAACATAAAGTTCTTCATTTTAACCGTGTTACGGGGTAAGACACAGTGGCACGAGGTGCTTCCGCACCGTGGAGCAGCCCTCACCACCAAGCAGCTCCAGAACTTCCTCAGGACCCCAGAAGGAAATCCCTATGTATGGGGGTACTCATTCCCTACCCCACTGCACACCTCGTCCCCAAATCCACAAACCCGCTCTCTGCCTCCAGGGATTTGCCCATTCTGGATATTAAATATCAGTGGGATAACGTGGTGTGTGGCCTCTGTGTAGCTTGGTTCACTTCGTGGTGAGCTTCCGAGACCCCTCTGTGTCAGAGCCGGGATCTGTGTGGCCCCCGTTGTACAGTTCGGTAGCGTTCCACTGGACCGTCAACCGCGCTGTCCACGCACCCGCTGACGGCGGATGGTAGAAAGGTAGAAACAGGCCTTTTCCTACCTTTCTCGCTACTGTGAACTGTACTGCTGCACACGGACGTATGAGAGGTTCCGGTTGAACGCCTGTTTTCAGTGCTTTCAGGAACCCACTCAGCAGTCGAAGGGCGGGTCACACGGTCATTCTGCGTTTAACCTGCTGAGGGTCACCCACACTGTTCTGGCGGAGTGGCTGCGTCACTTCACCTCCTCACCGGCAGTTTCTAATGTCTCCACGTTCTCACAAACACTTACTTCCTGCCCATGTTATTATCAGCAGTCGTGGTGTTAGTGTGAGTATCAGTGCTAATGTCAGTGTTAGTACTAGTGTTAGTATTAGTATTAGTGTTGGTGTCAGTGTTAGTGTTAGTACTAGTACCAGTCTTAGTGTGAAACGGCCTCATCCCGCTGTGGTTTGAGCCGCATTCCTCAAAATGACTGTTCGTGCTGATGGCCCATGTGTTAACTGGGCTTTTAGTTTCCTTCTTTTTTTTTTTTTAAAGATTTTATTTATTTATCTGATAGAGAGAGATCACAAGTAGGCAGAGAGGCAGGCAGAGAGAGAGAGGGGGAAGCAGGCTCCCCACCGAGCAGAGAGCCCGATGTGGGGCTCGATCCCAGGACCATGGGATCATGACCCGAGCCGAAGGCAGCAGCTTAACCCACTGAGCCACCCAGGCGCCCCTAGTTTCCTTCTTGAATTGCAAGTGTTCTTTGTATTTTCTGGACACCGGACCCTTTTCAGATAGAGGATCTGTAAATTCCTCCCTCATTCTTTGAATTATCTTTTCACCCTGAAGAGTGCCCTTTGATGCACGAAAGACCTCAATGATGATAAAGGCCACCTGATCTAGCTCGTGCGTTTGTCACCCGTGCTTTTGGAGTTCATCCAGGAGATCACTGCCAAATCCAAGGACATGGAAATGTAGTTCCTTTTTTTGAAAATGTAAATTCAATTAGCCAACTTATAGTACGTCATTAGTTTCAGATGCAGTGTTCGGTAATTCATCCATTGCATAGAACACCCAGCGCACCCGTTTTCCTCTAAATGTTGAACAACCTGTCGTGACAACAGGAAGCCTTCCCACCACGAACACAGGATGTCTCTCTCTTTGCGTGGACCTGCTTGCAATGCTTCCCTTCAGTAATGTGCTCTCCGACGCTGAGGGCTCAATTACCATTTAGAGTTAATTTTGTGCATGACGTGAGGAAGGATCCAGCTTCACGCTTTCACACGTGAAGAAATGTTTTCTTAATTTCTTTTTCAGAGAGTTCATTACTAATGTATAGAAATACAACTGATTACATCATCCACAAGTAGAGACAACTTTGCTTTCTCCTTTCCAATGTTGGTGTTTTTTATTTCTTTTTCTTGCCTAATGGCTCTGGCTAGAACGTCAAGTGCAACGCTGAAAAAAACAGTCCACGTGCGCACTCTTGCTTCATCACTGTTAGGATGAAAGCTTTCAGCCTTTAGTCTTTAATGTGACACTGGCTGTGGGTTTTTCATGGATGGTATTTATCATGTGGAGGAAGTTCCCTTTATTCCTTGTTTAGTTTCGTGTTTGTTTTTACTTTAAAAGGATGCTAGATTTCATCCCATGCTTGTTTGTTTGCCAGCTTTGTTCAGAGCACGCCCATCCTTCCAGGCTTTTCCCGAGGGAGGGACACTTGCCCACGTGGCTCCTCACCCTCCCCCACCCGGAGCGGGTCCCTGATGAGCGCCGTTCACGCCGCCGGGCGCCTTCAGGACAGACCGACAAAGAGCCGTCTCTAACCCTCATCTTCCGAGCGCCCTGAGATGGGGCGCGAGCTTCAGGGGATCTAAAAAGGGATCAATTAAAAGAAGGGCTAAATGTTCAAGGAAGCTGAATTTATTTTCAACAGAAGAATAATTTTTGACAGTAAGATAATTGTATGCCATCATCTTTCAGTTTTTCAGGATCACGGACTAAAAAAAAAAAAATCACTTCACGCTCATTAAGGGTAAGAAAATAGATTTGCAAGATTAGCATTCTCCGCTCTCGGAGCACGATCTGCTGGTTCGTTATCGGCCAACACGGCGGTTTGTTCCCCAGGACGAGTACAGGGTTTGCTTCACTTGACATTCGGAGCCTACGGATCTGAGGACCGGGTGCCAGGGGACGCACTGCCCTGTCACCAGACAGACCAGCCTGTCCCCTTGGCCGGCCGGTCGCTCCGTGAGGCGTCTTTGCGCTGAGGTGGGCTCCAGACCTCCACGGAGTCTGGAAAGTGAGGGAGTGGATGTAGGAACATGAGGACGACGGAGCATTTAAAGCTACTCACACTTGGCTTGAAAATAGTCCAGTGGCAGGACTCTCGCGCAGAAATAAACACTCGGGAAAACCAGCAGAGACCTGCATACGCGGCGTATGAGCAGGAGTAAGGAAAAATCCTAGCCCAGAAAACTGGCTTCTCTCCAAACCGTCACAATCTGACCGTTCTCTCTCCCTCTCTAACTCTCTCTCTCTCTCTCAACTCTCAGCTCATGAGAGCTTGTTAACTCTACGTGCCCCTCCACACACAGCAGGAGGAAGGCGCGTCCGAGCCATCGTGGCGGCGAACGTTCTGCACAGAACGCGCCGCGAGCTCATCAGACCGACCCGAACGTGTCATTCCTTCCCCGGAACTCGTGCCGCATTTCGATGGCAAGATTTGGTCAAGTACGAGATTTTATTTTCACGGAAGCCCATGTCTGTTGCACGACATTAATAGATGGGTCCATAAACACAGCATCCCTGGGAAATAAATTCAAATTTGACGTCTGAAAGGGCACTTGTACTTCTTAAATATTCTGAATGTCACCTTTTTGATGGGAAAAAATAATACACAGCGGTGACTGTACACAGAGGTCCACACTGGGTGTCTTTGGCGTGCGTTACAAAGTTTAATTTGTGGAGTCCTCGTGTTTTCCTGTTCCACAGTATCTAGAGGCATTTATCATGTTCTCCTAAAACTGCAGCTCAGGAAGCCGTCGGAAAGGTCACCGCTTCCCGGTTGTGTTTTTTTTTTAGAGAGTATAAGTTAATACATGTTCTCCAATAAAAGGTGATCTTTCATGTGCATATGTTTCTGAAATTGAGGCGCATCTGTTCGTGTTCTCCCGGAGCCATTGTTCCGTCTCAGAGTGTTTCCTGAAGTTTCTATACAGCGGGGTGCTCCCCGGCACACCTGTAATGAGCTCCGCTTTGTTCCCACCTCTGTCTGCTGACGGGAAAATAGCCGCGAGGCTCAGACAGCGCAGGGCTCTCATGAGACTCTCTCCCGAAGACAACGGGACAAAAGGCCCCACCAGGGAGAAACACGGAAGGTCATAAAAATTAGAGCCTTTAACAGCCTTCGTTAAAAAAAAAAAAAAAGAAATCATTTCTCTTCTTGTAACTGGAAGTTTTATGATCCTAGTCCGCCTGTTCTAAAAAAAGAGAACCCTAACACTGAGCCTTGCTGCAACGACGAAATGTCGCTATTTATTTTATATTTTGGAATTCTGGTGAGATGGTATTTTTATATACTGGTCATTTCAATTTTGATTGTTGGTGAGATTTTTTTTTTTCCCTCAACGTGGAGGATGATGACCATCTGTCCTCTGGTTTCACTGTCCTCTGGTTTCTTTCTGAGCAAGAAAAGAAGGGCTTCATTGCTACAGCCTGGTTTTCTTCTAAAAAGGGAAAGTTCTCTAAAGTTCTGCATGGCCAGTTGGGTAAGAGAAGGCAGGGGTGCTGCTGGAGACAGGGAGGGGCTGGGAGGGGCTGGGATCACGAAGGTCTACCAGCGGGCCCGGACCAGAAACTAGGCAAGAGCAGAGATGCCCGGGGGAGCTCAGGGTCAAGGAGATGTGCAGGAGGTGGGTAAGGCAGGGTCAGGACATGAGACAGGGAATACAAGTGAGGAATCGGGCAAAAGCCTCCATCACAGAAAGGACACACAAAAGCGTAAAGATTCTGACCAGGGAGGAGTAGGAGCAGGTGGGAGACCCAGTGGGAATGTGGAAAGGGCGTGAGCTTCAAAATCAGACAGCTCAGGTCCAAATACGCTGCAGATTATCTTTCGGGGCCTCCTGGAGCGCCCCACGCCCATCCGTAAAATGCAAGGTTTCCTGAAGCTTTTCCAGTTTTTCTGAGGTTCTAGGTCTCTTGGCTCTAACCTGTGATCTGTCCATTCCCTCATCCACAACACCCTTCCATGGGCTCACCCATCCTCCCCTGCTTGATGTGCACCATCCCAAAGCCCTTGGATACCCAGGTACAACGCTCTTCCCGACCTCGTGAACCCAGGGACGGGTCAAGCAGGCGTGGAACCCACTCTCTCGTGTCAAATCAGAGGCAACAGAGCAACGGCGTTACTCCCAGATCTGTTCCCAAATCTGTCTTCAAACTTCTAATTTTTGAAATTAAAAACACACAGGGTAGTACTTGAGGAATTTTCTCAAACTGAACACAGTCACGCAACAAGCACCCAGACAAGGAGGAGGGCACTTCCAGCAACACCCCAAAAGCTCTCCTCATGCCCCCTTCACGTCACAAGGGCAGCTCCTGTCCCAGGCCGGGAATGGGTGAGAGGCGCCTGCAGACCCACGCCCAGCCCCCACTCCCAGCGCCGCAGCCGTGCAGCCGAGGGCTCGAGGGCCGAGGTGCCAGAGCAGCCAGGACCCAGGGGACCCGGACTCAGGCCCCGAGTGGCCTCCCCGCTGTGTGACAGCACTGTGTGACAGCTCTGCACACCTGAGCGGCTCCCGCGGACCGAAGGACAGCTGGGAACCTGGTTGCGGTCGGGGGATAAAGCCAGGGAGCTGGAGAGGGACTTCTTCTTAGGGCTTCAAATTGCCCACGACAAAGCTTACGGCAGCTGTTCCTGAGCCAGCAAACTAACTCCCCAGTCCTCCGGCACGTGACGCGGGAAGGCTGCTTCCTGGTGAATTAGCCCCTTGGTGTTCACATTCAAGAGAAGGAAAATGCTCCCCCGCCCAAGCAGAAGGACACAGGAAGCACCCTCAAGGGCTTGTGCTTAATATCTTGAAGGCGGAGAACAACAGCTGCGCTGCCTTCCAAATGTCAAGGAGCCCGGTAAAGCCGCGGGCCTCCACTCGGCAGCAGCGTTCGGTCCAAGGGATGCTTCAGAAACTCGGCAAGCAAACAACAGACAGAAATCAATCGCACTTGGCGAAGGCGCTTTGTTCCCCAGGTCAGGGCAGCTCGCACCAGGCACTTGGTCCTTCAGGGAAGGGACCGTCACTGCCGTGGTCCTCGCACACCCCTGTGTGTGGTTAGCTCGAGGGCACCTGCGGTTCTCACCGTGCGTGGGCGACACGTGTTTCCCCAGGGACGCTGTGCGTGTGAACACCAGCTCCTGCGCTTCTGCAGCCCGTGGAGGGAAACAGCCGCACAAAACCAGACCTGTGACAGGAGCCTGTTATCCGACCTCGAGTCACCCACATCCCGGGCGGCAGGCAGAGGACCCTTGTCGGGGAGGTCATGGGCGAAGCCATGTGGGGAGTCTTACTCATCAGCCCTGCTGAAGCAGCCTGCTGGCTCTGGGGACACGGAGCACGCCACAGCCCTCCCCTTACCAACAATGCCATGCCAGCACTGACTCGGGTTCCGGTGACAGCCCAGCAGTCACCGTGAACGTGGCAGGCCAGGGACATTGTCTCCTAAACCCCACAATGTCCCTACCAGGAAGACACCACTGGCCCATCACAGGTGGGGTGACAGAGGGGTCGCACAGCTGGGGGGAGGGTCTCAGCCAGACGGCACGAGACCCGCCTGCCTCCTGAGCCCGAGCTCTCACCGGCTGTACTGCTCTCGGGGTGGAAACGCGGACTCGGATCCATGGCCCTCGCGCAAGGACCCACTCTCATGGCCCAGGGGCTAACTGGTCCCCGATCATGGCCCAGGGGCTAACTGGTCCCCGATCACCCTGGGCAGCATTGCCATTTGGCGATACCGAAACCCCAGAGCCTAGACCCGGGGGTGCGGAGAAGACGGCCCGGCTCTCGGCAGGGTGGGAAGCACCTCCAGGGTATCCTCCACCCCCCGCGGCCGGGGTGGTCGGGACCTGCCTCTCTGTCCCATTGAGGTGATCCGCATCCCATAAACTCAGCCCTGTTGCGGTGTCTCATTTGGTGGCACTCAGTAGAGTCCCATGGCTGTGCAGCCCCCTCCTCCTGCCAGTTCCAGAACGTTCTCGCCCCAAACGGAGCGCTGACCCATGACGCAGCTGCAGCCCCCTCCTCCTTCCAGTTCCAGAACGTTCTCGCCCCAAACGGAACGCTGTCCCATGACGCAGCTGCAGCCCCCTCCTCCTGCCAGTTCCAGAACGTTCTCGCCCCAAACGGAGCGCTGACCCATGACGCAGCTGCAGCCCCCACCTCCTGCCAGTTCCAGAACGCTCTCGCCCCAAACGGAGCGCTGACCCATGACGCAGCCACCCCTCCCCCCTTCGCGCTGCCCCCGCCGGACACGCAGTTTCCCTTCCCTGTGGGTCTCCTCTCAGCGGAATCCGACACCACACGGCCTTGTGTCGGCTCCTCTCACGCAGCGTGAGGCTCTCGAGGTCCCTCCACGGTGTCACGTGTGTCGATACTTCTTGTTGTATGGCTGAATCATATCCCACCAGATCATCCCTCTTAAAACCAAGTAACAGACAACTGACCCAAGGCTCGGCGAAGCTCTGGTTCTCCCCGTGCGACGCCGGTTCCCATGCAGCAGCGGACGGACAGACATGGCTGCGCACTCAGCTCCCTGCTCGGGGCCTTCCTGGGCACATTTCATCACCGGATGCACCAGTATCCCCAACCACCACATGTGCCTCAGGGACCCGACCTCCTGCCATTGGACAGCAGAAGACGGAAACACACAGGCCGCGGCCGTCGAACTCCAAACGCACGATCAGGACACACGGGATCGCCCGTATCTCCCCTCCTCTTGCTCGCGGGAGAACCGCCGCCCTCCTATGTGCACACGCCGGAGCTCACAGCACACGGCAGACGCGTGCCGGAGGGCCTCGTGCAAACTGAAGGAAGCACGTCGTCACATCGGATGTCCACAGAGCAAGAGGTCTGGATTAAAGAGCTCCGAGCGGGAGTGAGCCACCTTCTCCCACGTCCTCACTGCAGAGCCTGGCCCGGTTCTCGGCACAGGAGCGTCCTGTGCGAAGACTTGGCGGGGCCGAAGGGCAAGACAAGGTGAGGAAGGGTGAGGTCTTACACGCGATGTCTCTGCGGCGCAGCCTCCTAACCCCTGGCTCTCCACACATGCAAACAGCAGCAGCACCTGGGCCCTTGTGGTCAAGTTACGGGCGGGAGTGTCTCCGCGGTCCAGCCAGTAGGAAGGTGCGCCGGCAGTGGCCAGCGGAGAGGCGGCTGCTCGCCGCACCCCTCGCGTCTCTTCGGGGAAGCAGCGTTAATAAATAGGCAGCGAGAGAAGAAGGGTTCACGCGGCTCAGATCAGAAATCCTGGGAGCACCTGAGACACTCGGACGCGGTGTCTGCAGGCTGAGCCGTGCCCCACGGGGAGCCCACGCCACGGGGGTCTCCTGCGCAGTCCACCCCTGCTCTCTCAAGAAACAAAAACCAATGCAACCCTGTCAAACTTCGTTATTTCTCAGTCACGAGGGATCTAGAGCAGAGACAGAGGGTCAGTTAGAGGTGGTCTTCCAGGAGCCCTTGGGTTCCAAACCTCGGCTTTACAGGACACCTTCTGTCCCCACCCACCTCTGCAAAACCCCCTCAGGGGCAGGTGGAGCGGCTGGGGGACGAGTGCCCTGTTGTTCTCCCGTTACAGGGTCAGCTGCAGGGCGGCCCCGGCGGCGAGAACCACCCACCCACAGAACCCTGCAAGCAGCGGGGCCGGGGGCTCCTCCCACCACAGAGCTCCGACACACGAGGACCAGAACGAGAAACAGGGAAAACAAGGAGCAGTGTATTTGGAGACACGAGACGTGCCAAGTGGAGCAGGAAGGAAGGCTCGAGTCAAGCCCACTGTGTGGGAGAGAGAGGCCGGAATGCATCCGAGCGCGGAAGCCAAGCGCAGGGGTGTTCTGTGGTGGCCTGCGGCATGGTCCTGGGGGACAGGCGGGGGCTGCGGATGGACGGGACGGGCCCAGCACTCTGAGTCACTCCGCACCTCACGCAGCTTTTCTCTGTGATCGGGGCCGTCTGGGTTCGCTAAGAGGAGCCCGTGCAAGTGGATCCCCGCTCTCTCCAGAACGGGGAGACGGCTGCCGCCTCCGATGAGGGGCCCACTGCAGGGGCGGCTTCTAGTCCTCAAGCCCTGATACTCCTGCGCTGCAAAGATACACACCTCCACGGGGTAGAGGAACAATTTACAATAATTTGGCTAAAGGAATCGCCCTAAGAAAAGAGAGTCCCGGTACCTGGAGTCCTGAAGAACGTGCTCTCCGGTCCCGTCTGGGGCGCTTGGGGCCGGGCTGATCAGGCGGCTTGAAACCCTTTTCCTGACGGCCATGACCCTTTCCAAAACGTGCTTGCCTTGACTTTAGGGCACGGTCCAAAACGCTGCTTCCAAAACCACTTACCAAAACCTTGACCCTTCTGACACCCCCCCCCCCCAAAAAAAACCCGAGCGGACATAAAAGCACTTCCTTCCTCGAGACTTAATGCTGCAGGCCCGGCTGCATCACAGAAAGGGACATGAGAGGAGGCACGGCAGCGTCCAGACTCCACAGCATTTCTACAGGCCAGCGGACCGCATCCAGCAGAACGAGGAAATGAGCATTGCCTCTGGGGCTGCGAGCCAGGCCCGGCAAGCCTTCCGGCACGATCAGTAGTTAGCATCTCCCGTCTTCGCTGAGGCTTTCTGGTCAGCATTGAGTAAGTCCCAAGAGCGGGACACACTCCATCCTCGACAGGCTGAGCGGTCGGGACACCGCAGTCCGGAGCTCTGCACACAGCCGCGCGTGGACGCTTTCGGAACTCACCACAGGGGAGGAGCCGCGGGGGCCGAGGGCAGAGCCGGCTGGCGCAGGACGGCCCGCCTTCTGCTGTCTGCAGGGAAGGAGAATCAAGGCGGCTCACGGACTCTCATCCTGGGAGGTGCGCGCAGCCCGAGGGAATGGTGTCTGGCCACCCCAGTATTTTCGAAATCAGGAGATGTTGCATAGAAATTTGGATTTCCAGGCACTCGTGGAACAGTGCCGGGATCAAAGGAGCTCATGCCTGGTCGCCTCCGGTGTCTGAAAACCCGTTTCCCACACCTGGTCCTCTGTGCACAGTTGCCGGTGGTCTGCACAACAACCAGCTCTAACCATCTTCTGCTGTTACCGGTTCTCGCGCTTCTGGGGCTTGGCTGGAACCCGCTGGTGGTTCTCACTGGGCGTTCCTCAGGCACCTACGATCCCACAGTGGCTGGGGGTAGAGAGACAGAAGCTTCCTCACTCACACGTCACAAGGGACAGCTGTCCTTGTCCAGAACCTGGCAGAGGCTCGTGGCGGGACGTCTCTGCTCGGGCTCTGCACAGCCCCAGCTGGGGCGACAGCAAGTCGGTTCTCAGAGGGAGACACCCTGTGACGGCGGGGAAGCCACATGACCTTTTCCAACCAAGCCTCAGCATCACTTTGGCTACATTTTGCCCACGAGCAGCAAGGCTGCGGCCAGCCCACACGAAAAGGGGAGGGGATTAGAGCCCTCTGCAGACGACTCGGGAAACGAACGATTCGGGGCCTTGTCTCGAAACCCCTGTGGTCTGGCCTCTCCCCAATTTTTTTATATTCCTGCCCGACTGGGCAGTGGCTCAGTTACTACGCATTAGGCTCAAGCCAGAGGTCGGGACCCTGACCTCTACATCAGGGCCAGCTTTGGACAAGGCTGCCCTTACGTCGCTCCTCAGGTCCAGCTCTCCGCATGCCTTCACTGTCCTCGTGAAGACCCCTGACCTGCGACAGCAAGGCCTCTGTCCCCACACGTGGCACGGGGCCGCCACCACCTCCACGGATGTCCCTGTGGAGGCAGGCTGCTGGTCCTCCCGCCTGCCGTGGCTGTCCCCAGCCCTGCCCGCCGGCAGCCGGTTCAGCCCTCCGAACTGTCCTTCCTGGCCGTGAGTCTACAGCTCACGTCTGCACCAGCTGCTCTCTGTTTGCTTCCCGAGCAGAGACATCGGGGAATCAAAGGTTCTTTTCTTTCTTCACTGTGTCTTTTCCCATTAGTCCCAGTGGGCAGCGTCCCTGTGCACGAGTGGTCGTCTGCTGTGAAGCTTACTGGACGTCCTGCCATTAGACAGATAGCCCCACCCCCGCCCTGCAAATCTGAGCTGAGACAGTGGAGTTAGCTTACCCTGGGGGCGGCCGGGACACGCAGCCCCACAGGAGGGCCCTGGGCGTGCGTCCTCCTCAGCCTGGGAGGCCAGGGTCAGGGTCACTGTGCGCTGCCTTCAATCCTTCTGTGTCTCCAAGGAAATGTTCAAGTCGAATCCATGGTCGTTTCTTTAAAACCATGTTTGCTTGTGTGTTTACTCCTGGGTTTGGGCTTTTCTGGAAGTTGTGTCATGGTCTGAGAACCGCGGGGTGTCTGCAAAAGCTAGGAGTGAGACATGGTTCAGTCCGGCCCTTGTCGTGGCCTGGCTCCTCTCCAGCGGATAAATCACGTTCAAAGTTCATCGTTTCCTTCTCGTCCTTTTTTACAGGTAACGGAGAAACGCGGGAGGTCCCATGAGCACGGCGCCCACAAACTTGCTTGGTAAAGAATTCATTTTCTATTTCCCGTTAGCGACGGGGCCGCCCCGTGTTCTGTGATGAGTCAGGCAGGGTCTTCCTGCAGCTGTGGCCCCTTCACGGCCCCCGACAGCCTCCCCGAGGCCCCCCGGTTCCCTCTCACCACGTCGCTTCCGTTCACTGAAACACGGACAATGTCCCACGTGAGGTGTGCACCGGGACGGTCTCCCGCGTGCACACACTGCGGCGTGGCCCCCACGAGCTGGCGGAGAAGGCTGTCACGTCCCGGTTACCACCGTGGGTGAGCGGCAAAGACACGGCAGATCTGCTCTCTTAGCAGGTTTCAAGTGGACCGTGCGGTACCGTTTACGGTCTCGGCTCAGTCGTCCCTTAGTTTTCTAGGAACTTCGCAACTTCAAGCCTGTAGCTTCTGGCCAGCTTTCTCCCCCGGAGCCAGCCCCCAGCCCCGGGAAGCCCCTGTTCTCCCTGGTTCCTGTGCGGGACGATCTCAGGCTGCACGTGAAGTCATTCATACAGCTTCGTGTTCCTGGCTTACTTCACTTAGAGGAATGTCCTCCAGGTTCACCCACATTGTCACAAGTAGCAGGATTTTCTTCTTCACGACTGAATACTATTCCACAATATATACAACATACGCGCCCACGCATGCCCCCGGACGTGTGTGCACACGCATACGTATTTTATGTGTATACACTGTACGTACACACGCGCCACATTTTCTTCACCCCTTCATCCATTACTGCACATTTAGGCTGTTTCACTGTCTCGGCTGTTGTCAATAATGCAGCAGTGAATGCGGGAGAGCCGGGATCTCTTCAAGACCCTGTCGAAGGGCGCCTGGTGGCACTGTCGGTGAAGCACCTACCTTCGGCTTAGATCGTGCTCTGAAGGCTTTGAGATGGAGCCCCCTGTCTCTGCTCAGCACAGAGCCTGCTTAAGTCTCCCTCTCCCTAAGCCTCTTCCCACCATGCTCTCCCTCTCAAATAAATAGATCTTTAAAAAAGATTCTGATTTTATTTCCTTTGGGTCTATGCCAGAAGTGGGACTGCCGGATCATATGGAAATCCTATCTTTAACTTTCCGGGGCACCCCCAAGCTGTTGCCCTGTAGCAATGCACATTTTCATGGACATGCACAAAGGAAAAAACATATTTTTCATTTCCTCCAACTTTATAATAAAGGGTAACAAGAAAGAAGCTTTATGTGTCCTCTCATAGTCTGGGGTAGAGGAGGGACTAGCCTGGGGACAGGAGACTCTGGGCAGAATCCCCGTTAAAATGCCTTCAGCTTAAAATGTTAGGGGGCGCCTGGGTGGCTCAGTGGGTTAAAGCCTCTGCCTTCGGCTCAGGTCATGATCCCAGGGTCCCCGCATCAGGCTCTCTGCTCCATAGGGAGCCTGCTTTCCCCTCCCCCTCTGCCTGCCTCTCTGCCTACTTGTGATCTCTGTCAAAGAAATAAAATCTAAAAAAAAAAAAAGTTAGGTTTCCATGACAGAGATTTTTACCATTATTTATGGTTTCTGTTCAGTAATGTTAGAGTAATTGAAATCCTAACCTAAATAAAACAAAGGCCAAATGTTATTACAGGAGCCAAGAGACTAACATGGCATATTGTATACAACCTGGGAGTCTTTATTAATACTAAAATGCATTTTTTAGGAAAATTGCTTTAGTGACCTTCACATGTGGTGATGTTAGAATGTCACAAAGATAATTTTAAGCAAAAATATTTGTGAATTCCACAAAAATAACTGTCCTGCTACAGTTCAAATTAAGTACCACACAAAACATTCACAAGTTAAAGGTCTCAGGCACTTCAAAGCAGAGCAACATAATAGAAATAGGGTTTAATATTTAGCTGTAAACACATTAGCATACATCTTATAATGCATAGTGACACCTCACTACACAACTTTTGATATTCAAGCTGATCTTTTCTGAACACAGGTAATATTGTGTGCCTTGCATCTCACATTTTTAATTAATCAAGTCTTCAGGGTGTATTTATTCATATGAAGAAATTTACCATGTAGAGTCACAAAAAATAGAAATATTATTAACATTAGCATTCATTTTACTTCTAAACAACTTTTTGCAAGCACACTTACTGAAGATCAGATGTGAAAATCAACATCAAGATGCTTAAACTGGGGTATGTGCTTTATCTATATTTTGTCCAGTGCTGTGTAGGGACAGGGTAGAAGTTGTCTTCAAGCTGTAACATCCTCTGGTCATAGCGTGGAAGTGGAGCGGGCTCTTCACTTTGGCCTACAGGGTCTGCCCCTCCGTCTTGGACCAGAGGGTGTCTGTCCCCCAGCAGTGAGCCCTGAACACAGCTGTGGGCAGTCTTTATAGAGCTGTCAATGTGTATGCATTACCCCGACTTCAGGGTTGAACCCGTGAGCCACACTAGGTTTCTGGAACTCTCTGATCCTTGCGTGGAACAACATAAGGAAGAAAAGTAGTTTGACAACTATGCCCCTTATTACTGAGCCCAGCAAGAATCCCTTCTTAGTTCTGACTATGTGGATTCATGAAACTCTCTTCGTTGCTTCCTCCTTGTAAATTAGTGCCTTGGCCATGAAAAGAAAAGTCTAATTCCTCTGCACCTCAGACAATGAGAGGGAGGAGGGCACTTCCCTCTAGAAACTGTGATACCTTTTTTTTTCCCCCACCACACTAATTAATAGAGTATTACAAAGAAACCCTGTCTCATTCTCAGAGGAAGCAGTTGACTGGCTTATTAAGGGGGAAGATACACTTTCAAAGTTAAAGGTCTATTTAGAAGATTACAGGGGAAGAAAGAAAGGATGCTCCCATCAAAACTGGGCATAGAACAGGGTTTCTTGCACCAGACCATGGATTTCATGAAAATGTGGGTGGCAGATTAGATGTCACAGAAGAAAAAATCAGTGACCTAGAAGACATAATAATAGATAGAAGCTATACAAAATGAAACATGGGGAATAAAAAGATTCAAAAAAGAAAATGGAGTATTTAGTTTCACAACAACTTTAAGAGCCCTAGAATGAGAAGAGGTGTGAAGAGAAAACTATTTGAAGAAATGATGGCTGAATAATTTCTAAATTGGATGAAAACTATAAACTCACAGATGTTAAGAATCTCAATAACCCTCAAGCACAAGAAACATGAGAACTTCACAAAGGTACATCATAACGAATTTCCTCAAAATCAGCAATGGAGAGAAAATCTTAGAAGCAGCCAGGTTCCAGACTGAAAATAGCCCACATGTTCATCATCGAAGTAGTAGGTAAACAAACGACATTAGATTCAGAGATGGGATTATTACCTAGGAACAAAGAAGAGCAAACTGCTGATAAATATAAAATTGTGGCAGAATGTTTAAAAACATATTACATTGAGGAAAAGATGCATGATATTAATTTTAAGAAGGCAGCCAGAGATCAAAGAGATATTCCATAAACAGAAACAAAGGCATATAATAGCAATCTTCTCAGAAAGACACCAAGTGGGAAGATGGCGGAGCAGCGTCTCCACTGAGGGAAAAACAAACAGAAACCCGCCAACTTAGAATACTATTCTGAACAAAAATATATTCAAAGTGAGGCTGAAACATGTTACATGTGAAACAGAAAAAAACTGAAAGAATTCATCACAAGCAGACCTGGTACAAGAGACATTAAAGAGAGTTCTTTGGGGATGAAGGAAATAAGAACAGATGGGAACACGGATTTATATAAAAAAAATGAAGAGCACCAGAAATGGGAAATAAGTGAGAAAATACATAATATTTATTTATTATTTCAGTCTCTTTAAAAGATAATTTGCTTCTTAGAGAAGCATAACATCAATGCGGCATGGTGTTTCCAACAGGCTCAGAAGAAAACTACAAGACAACAACAGCACAAAATCTGAACCTCGACCTGAGTCACATAACTTGTACAGAGATGAATCAAAATGAATTGTGGAGGGAAAGATAAAGCACAAAACTAAAACTTTAAAAAATATAATAGGGAGAAACACTTGGGGATCTAGAGTTAAGATCTTGAGTTGACACCAAAATAATTTGGTGGACTTCATCTAAATTAACCACTTTGTTATGCAAAGGCTCTGTCAAGAAAATAAGAAGACAAATTAGAGACTGGGATACATATTTGCAAATTATATTTCCAGCAAAAGCTTTATTTTAAACTGTTTATGGAATCTGTAAAGCTCAACATTTTTAAAAATCCAATTAAAAATTGAGCAAAAGATAGGAATAGACATTTCACTAAATAGGATCCAAAATGTCAAATCAGCACATGACAAAATGTTCAACCCCTTTTTCATCAGGGAAATGGAAATTAAAAACATGCTGAAACAAAACTACGTTCCAACAACACAGCAGAAGTTTTTAAAAAATAGTGATTATACCAAATGCTGGTAAGGATTTGGAGAAACAGAACTGTTCCTACATTGCTGGTGGGAATTTAAAATGGTGGAATTAACCTGGAAAATCATTGGAAAGTTTCTTTTAAAGTTCATAGTGAAATTATCAAAGATCTAGCAATAACACTCTTGGGTAATATCCCAAACTTAGGTTCATGTAGAAACTTGAAGATGAAACTCATAGCTTTATTTACAATAGCCAAAAACCAGAAACTACCATCATGTCCTTCAAAGGGTTAACTGTTAGACTCATTGTGGTGTATCTGCTCCATGAAACACTACTCAGAAATTTAAAAAATAAAAAGGAATGTTTGCAATATCTTGGGGATCATCTCAAGGGATTTGTGCAAAGTGCACAAATGTCTCACAAAGTGCACATTGTCTCACAATGGAGACATACTGTAGGAGTCCATTTATATGACATTCTTGAAATTAAAAAATTAACAGAAATAGAGAATAAATTGGTGGTTTCCAGGGTTAAGTTAAAGAGCAGAAGCAGGAGAAAAGTGCACATATCTTTCTCAGGGCGACATGAGGGATCCTTGTGTATGGAAATGCTCTGTTTCTGGGTTATACCAATGACAATATCTTGGTGGTTATATTGAACTATATATTCTTGCAAAATGTTATCATTGGTGGAAACTCAATAAAGGGTACATGGGATTTCTCTGTAGTATTTCTCACAGCTGGGTTATTTCTTACAATATGAATATACATGTATCTCAAAATATAAAGTTTAATTTATAAAAAGAAAGATAATGTGGGACTCCTCAAAATTAAGAAAATGTACTCTTTAAAGACACTATTATAAAAAAAATGCAAGCCAAAGCATAGACTAGGAGGAAGTATTTTCAAAACATTTATCTGACAAATAATTTGTTTCTGGGATATGTAAAGAATACTTACAATTAAGTAATAACAAGATTTAAAAATCAATGAAAGACACAACCAGGTACTTCACCAAAGAAGATATATATTACTAAGGAAGCAATATAATTAATATATATATAATATATATATTTTATATATTCAATATATATTAATATTCAATAATATAGTCAATATAATTATCATTAGGGAAATGAAAATTAAAACCACAATGAGATACTAATGCACAACTAAGATAATATAAAAAAATAAAGATTGATGATATTAAATTTTATGGAGTATTAGAACAAAATTCTTATATGTTACCTGTGGAACAAAAAATGTTTCAGCTATGTTAGATAACTCCATGTCAATTTCTTATAAACATACACTCAACCAATGACACAGCAATTCCATTTCTAGATATTTAAGAAAAGTGAAACTATATGTCCAATACAGACTTGTACATAAATGCTTTAATCCTAAGAGCCAAAACTATAAGCTAAATAAATAAATAAAATCAAAACTATAAATAAACAAATTGTGGTTTATCTATACATTGGAAAAGTACTCAACAGGAAGAATTTCAAAGATGTTATACTAAGTAAAAGAAAATAGTTTTAAAATGCTACAAACTGAATTATTTCATTAATACAAATTTTTTTAAATATTTAAATTTCAAAGAATTAAATCTTATGGTGTATGTTCTCTGACCACAATGGAATTAAATTAGAAAGTAATGCCAATAAATGTCAATAAATACTTTAAAAACTCATAAAGAACACACTTTGAAATATGCCAGAGATCTGGGAAGAAATCACAAGTGAAACAGAATTATTTTTAATGATAGACCAGTTCACACCCATGAGGAGAGCTAAAATAAAAAAGACAATATAGCAACTGCTTACAAGGATACAGAGAAATTGGAGCCATTAATTTCACTATGTGATTATAATATGGTACAGTTGCCACTTTGAAAAACCTTTGACATTTTCCTAAATGTTAAACATAAGAGTTTAGTAATGACTCAAGGGATTCCACTTGTAGGTATGTATGTACCCAAGAAAACTGAAAACATATGTTCACACAAAAACCGGTACACAAATTTTCCTAGAAGCATTATTCATTACGGCCAAAAAGTGGAAACCACCTAAGCTGTCCATCATCTGGTCAGAGGATAAAGTGCAATTCCAAACAGGGGAACATAAAAAGGAATGACATGCTAATTAAGGAATGAAGGGCTATTATGTGGACGTACTTTAGAAAATTATGTGAAAGGAAGGCCAGAGTTTGTATGACTACCATATGAAATGTCCAAAAAAAGAAAATCCATAGAAATTGAAAGTGGATTGATTAGTGGTTGCCAACGGCTGGTGTGAGGGAGCCAATGGGGAGTAATTAAGGAAATTAATTTTCTTACCTTAGAAAATTATAAATAGGTGAGCAATCACTAGTAAAATAGGAATTAGACTAGAAAAAAATTAACAATCCAAAAGTATTTTTCTTTGGAAAGAGTAATAAAATTGCTAGACCTCCTAATAATAGTGTATACATTTTAAAAAGAAAGAAAAAGAACATAAATTGTTGACATAAGGAATGAAAACATGTGCATCTTTACAGATCCTACAGATGTTAAAAGAGTAAGAAAATATTTAAACAGTTCTATGCCAATAAATTTGACAACTTAGATGGAAAAGAACACGTAACCTACCAAAACTGACACAAGAAGAAAGAGAAACTGTGACTAGTCCTGTAATGCCTATTTGGAATGGTGAACCGTTTCCCTATATTGACTGCATTTTTGCACCTATGTCAAAACTCCTAAGATCTGTGTCACTTCACTGTATGTAAATGTTACTTCAATTTGTAAATAAATAAATAAATAAATAAATGAATGAATAAATAAAGGAATAGAGGCAAAAGAGGCAAAAGACTTAGAGCCTGGCACATGGACAAATGGAGTTTGGAACTGTGAGAGCTTCATGTTTTTTGATGAAAAAAATAAATACAGTTTTCTATGGCACAGATCAGACAAGTGAATTCCATTGTATAGATAAGGAGACTTCCCCAGAAGTGTGGGGACAGAAAAGCACTGCCCCTTTCTGAAGATAGAGTCCTTGCAAAGGAGCAAGTTCACGCAGGCCCTTGCCTCCTGTGAAGGACGGGTGCCCAGCCACATCCACAGGTATTAAGACACAGAGGGCCCTTTATGTAGCAGTTGCAGCCAGGAGGACATGCCCTAAGGGGCCGTCTACCTGCCTGAGGTTCCACATTCTGTATCCCTGCGGCCTGTGATGCACAGATGACACGTAGCAACTGAGCCAGGCATATCTGAGCTCATCCAGTGTGACCAGACCTACACGCGGCATGAATTCTGCGGAACACCCCTCTCTAATATCACAGGATCTGAACCCAGTCAGCCTCCCCTCTGGACAATGGCTCTTCTGGAGCTGACAAACCCATATGTCCTTCACGCAGGATCCCCTTTACAGATGTCTCCAGGTGGCTGGTAGCCCAGAGAAGGACGTCAGGGAAACGTGTCTTCATGTTCTCTTCAAAGCAAATTCACACAAAGATCTTACATGTGTGAGGCTATGTAGGTCCTTATGTGTGAAGAAGGTCAGCCTGAGGTCATGAGTCCCTTTGAAGTCCTGTAGACCGTGGCTTTGGGCCATGGTGCACCAAATGCACAGGTGTGGCTGTTTCTGCTGCTACAGCAGCATGAGGGGTGACGTGGAGAAGCTGGCAGCTGGAAGCTGTCCAGCAGAAAGATGGCGGTTTTACTCTTCCATCCAGAGAACTGCGACCCCTCCCAGTGGAAGTTTCTACCCAGCAGTGTTCCCAGAGCTGCACATTTCAATCTCCTGGGAAGCTTTTGAAAATACTGATGTGTCTTAGCCTTAAAGATTCTGGTGTAATTGAGCTAGGCTGGGTCCAGGCCTGGCAAGTTTTAAAACATTTCCAAAGCAATTGTAATGTGCAGCTGGGGTTCCGAATTCACCTCCATAAGAGTGTCCATCCTGTCCTCAGCTCTGGGTCACAGGCCCGGCTCTGCCACGAACCCCCTGTGACACTCACAACCGCCACATCCCGGGTCCCCCCGCTCCCATATACGAGGGAGGTGGGTTCCCTCGGTAGTTTACAAAGTTTTTGTGCAGTGAGACTTGAAAAAATCAGGCCCAGGGGACCCCATCACAGATGAAAGTGAATCAGGAGCCCCTGTGATGGCGCAGAAGCAGTCAGCCCTTGCCCGTCCTCCTGCAGTGCTCCCTGGAGGCACGTCTGCTGAGCTCTGGGACTCTGGGAAGGGCACTGGCTTTGGGGCTCCAAAGTGCCTTGTGCACTGACAGTAAGAGTTTCCTTCCACCAGTGGGGTCTGCTTTGTACAGACATGCCCCTGCCCCCCCACACGGCCCTCTGCACCCCTTCCCACAGGGAGATGCTCTGATGCCTCCTGCACCCCGGTGTGGCCCCACCCCCAGCTACTTAACTGAGGGTAAAAAGGACTCCTGTCTTTTTCGTCCAGAGGTGCCCACCAGCCACGCTCAGAGGGGCTTTAAAAAAAACAAAAACAAAAACAGTTGTTGACCAAAAAGTCTTAGAAGAGAGAGAAGCTGGGCTTTTAGGCCAGCAGGGAAAGCTAGCTTGGCTCTGGCAGCAGAGGTTAGGTCGAGAGGTCTTCTACCACCGGGGCCCAGTGAGGCTTCTCGTAAGCCCTGTCTGCTTCTACCGCCTTCGGAGGAAGTTCGAGATCTGAGTCAGAAGCTCCGTGTCTTACCACCTGTCATGCAGAACGTCCCCAGAGGTGTGCGAGGACAGAGAGGTACGGTGCTCAAGGCAGCACCAGCCGGGACCCCCTACCATCAGCACCCGCATCTTTCCCATCCTCGGATCACTGGTTCTTGGCTGGAAAACTCTTTCTCTCCCTCTACACCTAAGAGGCTCTCACTCCCTACTCAGAGCACATGTGTCACTTCCTCCAGGAGGCCCTCCCTGATATCCCGGATGAAGCCATATCCAAGGACACATTGAGTCTACAGGCAGAAGTGGTTGCATTAATATGTGACTCTTGTTCTCAGCTGACAGAAAAGTTACTGCCTCTGGCCAAACAGAGCTATAAGGGCTTGTGGAGTGGGGAGGGACGGTATGTCCCCAGCAGGCAGACACAGCCCTACATTGGAACAGGGTTTGGTCTACAAAGTGTGGACTAGATTTCAGCCTCCACTCATTGTTCCCTCCTGAGGGAGATTTTGGTCTGTGCACAGACTGCACAACTGTGCAGCCTGCCCCCTTCAGAGTTTCTGTGATTTCTTCTCACAGCACGCTTTTTGCACATGCTATGAACATCTCTTCGCAGTGCTCACCACACTTACCAACTGACGTTTTATTTATGAGGTCCTTTGAGAAAATGGACCGTGGGCTCAAAGAATGCTAAGACATGTTTAATTTTGCTCACATTATAGTTCTAGACTAGTTTTTGATCTATAGTAAGGGCTCAGAAATATACATTGGACAAATACCCCTCGGACAGGAACTGCAGAGCGTGGGGCATGATGTGGTCTTGTCTGAATGAACCTCTAAGTTGGGGAGACGGAATGACTTTTGGACCCCAAATTGGGTGAATCACAGACAGGCAGGAATCATTCCCTGCACGGCTCCTACCCGCAAAAAATCCCACCAACAGAAGGAGCTTCGGGGAAGCTCCTCACGGAGCGCGCACTGTGGCTTCACATCAGACCCAGCCATCATCACCATCTCTGCCATCATCATTAAGAAAACTGGACATTCTTATATTATTATTAAAACTAGTGAAAATGAGGACACATGGGGGGCTCAGTTGGTGAAGCACCTGCCTTCGGCTCAGGTCGTGATCCCGGGGTCCTGGGATGGAGCCCCGCATCAAGCTCCCTGCTCAGCAGAGAGCCTGCTTCTCCCTCTGCCCCTCCCCCTGCCCGTGTGCTCTCTCTCTAGCTCCGCTCTCTCTCTCAAAAGATTTTATTCACTTACCTGCCACCCAGAGAGAGCACAAGCAGGGGGAGGGGCAGGGAGAGAGAGAAGCAGGCGCAGGCTTCTGCTGAGCAGGAGCCCGACGTGGGGAGTGATCCCAGGACCCTGGGATCGTGACCTGAGCTAAAAGCAGATGTTTCACTGACTGAGCCACATGGATGATGCAATAAATAACATCTTAAAAAAAAACAACAAAAAGGTAGTGACAACGTAAACAAAAGCCTGCAAACCCTCACATATATGCCTACCTCCAGCAGCTTTTCAAAGATACAATGCCCCTTGCTTTTGCCCAAACAATAGGTCTTGGTGCTATCCCGGTATTGGCATAAATGCATTTGCTTCATTTCACTGAGCTTATCGATTTGTATTTCTTCTTTCATCGACCTGATTCTGCCCAGTCTCCCATCTGCGGAGGGGCACGCAGGTGGCGATCACAAACCGGGCGACCACACACGTTGTCAGCCACCCACCTCTGCACACACGTGGAAGGACAGGGAACCAGACGTGGAATTTCTGGACCTCACTGTGCAGGCACCTTGCCGTGATACCCACAAGCCTGGTGCACACAATTGTGCCGTGTGTGTCTGTGCACACGCACGCCCACCCACGTGTTCATATGTCTGCAGACACAGAGAGTGCGTGCCAGCAGAGGAGGGAGAAGCTCAAGCAGGCTCCACATTCGGCACGGAACCGAGGGGCTTGACCTCACGACCCTGAGATCCGCACCTGAGCCGAAATCAAGTCTGATGCTCAACCGACGAAGCCACCTGGGCGTCCCCCACCCCCGTGTGTACATGCACAGTACACAGCCTTTCTCCTCCTCATCACGGAGCCAGACACAGGCACCCCAATCCCATCACACGTCCCAGGAAGAGGGACAGCAGCTTCCGTCCTGGGCTCACGGGACCCATTTCCTCCTTCCTCAACGGCCGCGGCATCCTTCCGCCACCCCAGCCTCCAGCGTCTCACTGTCCCCACGGCGCCCTGCTTCTCACAGGCCCTCCTGGTCGTCAGCCTCCTCGCCCACCCTTGCTCAACGGAGTCCAGTCTCCGAGGAGAACAGTATCTCCACAGGAGAAATGCTACAAATGTTTCAGGAAGGAGCGGGGGAGGGGAAGGGGGAAGCCCCGTGGAGCCTCCGGTCGGAGCAGGCAGGGGCAGAAAGGGACGAGCTGACAGGCACAGCCGGGGCAGGCCCGGGCCCCCGGCACAGGGGAAGCTGGCGCCATGCAACACAGAGGGAGGAGGTGGGGGGTGCGGCTCCGACAGGCGGTGCAGGGCACAGACCCCCGAACGTCCAGGCCCAGCCTGGGCTCCTAGGCTGATGGCAGGTTTCCCTCAAGAACAGGCTCGAACTTCCCCCCTGACTCCCTTGGCTGGAGTCCACAGCTCTGGCTGAACTTGATTCATTCATTCCCTCACTTGAGCACCTGCGGTTTTCTGGGTGTTGACGTCGTAGGTGTGGTGGCCGTCCCAAACGGCAGACAGGTCTGTATAAACGGGAGGGGCTCTTCCCTGGGCGGCATCTCGTGGAGGAGGGAGAGCAGCAGGGGTGAGATGCTGGTGGGGCCGTGACAGCAAGCAGGGGTCTGCAATCAGAAAGGCCTGTGCTTCCCTTATCCGTTCCTCAGACACTGTCCAGAGCCACTGGCTGGGCACGGAGGACCCCAGGGTGAGCCCCCACCCCGGCCCACATGACGTTCTAGCAGCTGAAACACACAAAACCAGTAATGGCTGGCACCTGCCAAGTCAGACCCAGAGAGAGGTTACCAGACCCAGAGAGGGGCGGGGTGAGCTGGGGCCCTGCGGGAAGACTACTTAGGGACGGCTTCTGTGAAAAGTGGCTTTTGAGGTGAGAGTGGAACCACTAGAAAGAAAATAACAACTGAGAGAAACATGTTTGTTAGAGAGAAGAGCAAGTGCAAAGGCCCGGGGGCAGGAGGAGCCGGCGGAAAACGCGCTGGAGGGGCTGAGCAGAGGTGTGGGGTGGCGGGGAGGAGGGAGACAGGGAGGCAGAGGGTGGCGGAGGAAGCGCCGAGGGGAGCAGAACAGTACGGGTCCTGCAGGCCCCTATAGGACGCCGGTTTTGCTCTGAGCATGTCCATCAGCCGGTGGGGGGTTTCTGGGCACACGAGTGACACGGTCCGACCTGTTTTAGAGGCCACTCAGGCTGCTGTGTTGAGACCAGCCTGCAGGGGCAGGTGAAGGGCGCACCCGCTTCCTGCCCCCGTGGTGTTCTTGGGTGATTAGCGATGTCCCTCCTTCCAGACAGGCCCTTTCTGCCAACGCTCACTGTTCAGTTGTGTGGGGCCGGGGAGATGCAGGGGTTACAACACTGTCCCAGCTCCAACCCACATCCACTGGCCACACGCACCAGGGCTACAGACTTCAGGAGAGAGAGCAGGTCCTCTGCTCTGGAGTCCGTGCTGTGGGCTGCCACTTGCTCTGGGGTTTTGATATGTGGGTGTCTGCGTGGAGGCAGGCGGACACGCAGGGGAGCGCACCAGGAATTCTCAGAGTCTGACAAGGGTTTTGACTCTCCATTAAAAAAAAAAAAAAAATGAACACAGGGGTTGCAGGAAGTTTCAGAAAGCGCCTGAAGCCGTTGTGTGGTTCCCTGGAGAAGAACCCATGCCCTCAGGACAGCAGCAGCCTAGGTGCAAACCCACGATGGTCCACAGAATCTGTGGTTTGAGATCCCAAAACGCAGTGTTTTCCAAGGGGAGCTGGGGGCATACCTCCCTCGCTAACAGATCAGCAAAGTATCAGGCTTGGCTGTGGCTTTACAGCTGCTTCGGAGGGCCGACCTCCGTGTCTGGGGGAGAAATCCTCCTGCCCCCTCTGGATGGGCTACAGCAGACCCCTCCCCAGCCGGGCGGAGGTCCCGGGGCACGGCCGTCTACACGTCAGCAGCTAAGCCCTGGGCAGGTGAGCACTGTGTGCACACTCCGACGGCCAGACGGAAAGGTCCGCCGTGTAAATGGCCAGGAAAGGGAAAGTTCGCAGCTCCGATCCACGGGGGCCGACTTTCAAGGCTGGCACACCTGGCAAGAGGCGAGGATTTATTTCTGACTCCCAGGAGAACAGAGTCTGAGAGCAACCGAGACAGACACCTACATGGGAGCCCCTTCTTGCTTAGACCCTCTGTTCTCGTTGGGATGTCCACAAGCTCCTCCTCGATAACCCCAGGGGAAAAGGTGACAGGCGATTCCTCTCTTCGTAAGCCATGGGTCTGTCCAGTGACTTGCTTGAACAAACAGAACAGACTAGAAAGGAGAGAGGATGCGGAGTGTCCAAGGGTCGGCTGTCCAGCACCAGCGAGCTTAGCCCCCTCCCGTCCCTCGGAATCTGCCCCCTCACGAGACATAGGCTTAGCCAACATTTACTGAGAACTGACTGTGTGCCAGGGGCTGTTCTGGATGCCTGGACACAAAAACAAGGGAGGCCAGCGAGACAGATGCTGAGACATGGGACAGATGCGGCCGTGGGGGTAACCGGGAAACAGCACCTGTTTATTCCCCCTTCCCAGGGTCAAGGGACAAGGAAAGCTCAGAAGCAAATGCTGGACATGATGGGCATTGTCCCCTCACGAGCTGTCGGACAGCTCTGGGTTGAGGACTAGTTATCAGGTCACAAGTGCCCTGGTGAGGGCTTGGGAAAGGCCAGTCCTGCGGCACAGTCAGGCCAGCTCCTAAAGTCCCGTGGCACAGTCAGGCCAGGTCCTAAAGTCCCAGCTGGAAAAGACTTGGCACTTGGTGGGCATAGCGACCCCCACCTGACTGTGTGGGGCAGGCCCCCCGGCAGACGGCAGACCAGCCCAGGGGCGCGCGTCTGCAGCCTCTGGGGGCTCAGGAGCAGAGGTGAGCTGGCCACCCGGCCGGGAAGACTTGAGGACGTTCCCGAGAGGACAGAGCCTACAAGACTAACAGATGCTGCGGCTTCCATGGCTGCTGCCCTCGAGTCCCGGAGCACTGGGAGAGCTCACGGCAACAGGGACCTGGGGTTCTTCCAAGCCCCAACATGCTATCCAGGGGCTGTGGAGCTGGCTGGAGGCGTGGAGGGGGCCTTCCCTGGGGAGGAACAGGGTCCATGCGTGGGGGAGGCGGGGTCCGGGGCACACTGGGAGGGCGAGGAGGGCTGTCTGGGGAAGCACGGGCTCCACGTAGGAAAGAAAGCATCGGGACGAAGCCACGAGTCCACGGCTGGCCTCCACAGGCCCCACACGTCGCCTCCCATGGCACCGCTCCAGGGGGCCTCTCAGTGAGCCCCTCACACACTAGTCCGGGAAGCCACTGTGCACCCACATGTGCTGAAGCCCAGAGCCCCGAGGTCCTGCCTGCCTGCACACGCGTCCAACGTCGAGTCCATGGATGCGGCTCCCACGTCTCATCTCCCCGCCACCAACCCAGACCGCCATCACGTCTGCCGCCACGGCACCCAGCTGGTCCCCAGCTCCAACACAGCCCTTGTAGAGGAGCCGGGGGTGTCAGCCCATGGATATAGACGTGGCCCTCCTCTGCCTCAGAAGTTCTACTGTGTCCCTCGCCGGGGGGATCAGAGGCGTGCCGGTCGTGGGACCTACTGGGGCAGGACAGCGAGTTCTGCCCAGGGCTCTCCTCTGACGGAGAAAACCCCGGTCGCTCCCAGCCTGGGTGGGCAATGCTGGCCTGTGGCCCTCCATCCTGCCCACTTAGATGCCCAGGGGGACACGCGCACTCTCTGCTCTCCCCAGCCTCCCCGCCCTCCAGTCATCCTGCCCAGCCCCTGACCCCCTCCAGGCCCTGCGCCCAGGCCAGCCTCCCCTGAGCTGGCTGGTGGCCCTGGTCACCTGAACCACAGCACGTGACCCATTTATGTGTGTGATTTCCTCAAAGTGAATGCCTTTCTCCCCGCCGGGCGGCCAACATCACAAGGGCAGGAACTGGGTCTGTCTGGTGCGCAGCTGGACCCTGGGCCAGGAGTGGACTGGAGGCGGATCTGGAAGGTCACGGAGGGTCAGAGTGGAGCTTGGGAGTCCGGAGGCACCGTCACAGCTGCGGAAGGCCATGCTTGCTGGAGCCTGGAGGTGAGGCCGCTGGAGCAGGCGCTTCTGTCACGAGGCCCCTTCTCTCTCTGTCCCGTGGCAGGCGGCCTGTTCAGACCTTGAGAAGGAGGCTGCATGTGTGGGGGCAACAGGCAGCGGCCTGGGCTCCGAGGATGGCGTGCGACAGCCGACTGCTGTCAGGGACGGACTGATGTGATCTCAGGGACGGACTGATGTGATCTCAGGGCCGAGCTCGTGAGGGAGCCGCTATCGCCTGTCCCCTGCCGTGCACTGGAAAGAGGGGCACAGGCTGCAGGGGTGACCACCGCGGCGACTCGTGGGGCTCCTCACGCATCTCAGCGGGAGGCGGTGATAATCCGTGCCTCCAACCTAGGCCTCTGCTCAGACCCTGGGCCAACATCAAAGGCCAACAGGCTCTGGACGATGGTCTCACCTCAGCTCCAGCTGGGAGGAATGTGCGCCTTTCCTCTGGCCTTTCGGTGGGAAACAGCAGGACTTCGGACAGAGTTTTGGAAGCTGCGGACTTCCTCCGGGGTCAGTGATGGCTGAGAGTGTGCACTGAGCTCCTACGAGGGGCCGGGGGCTCAGTTTAGACCAGCGTGGTGGGGCAGGCACTGCTCTCTCCCCAGGGGGACGCTGAGGCTTCGACAGTGCCCCGCGTCTAAGTGGGAGGTCGGAACCCCCAGCCCTGCCCAGTGGCCCCAGGACAGGACCCGGACGCTGTAGTCTGCTGCCGCCCTGGGTTAGCCGACACGCCACCCCCTGTAAGGACTTGCCGTCCAGTGAGGGATACAGAGAAGCTGGGCTGTGGACGCTTCGCACCAGTCAATCCTCTGTCCCGCAGGGTGGGGGGGCACTGGCGCAGTCCTGGCTGCAGCAGCGTGTTCTAGAAGCATCTCTGGTCTATGCCTTCTAGATGCCAGGACCACCGCCCCTCCGGTTATGACTACCAAAAATGTCTCTGGACATTATCAAACATCCCCTGGGCCGGGGTGGGGACAAGGTCACACCCAGATGACAGCCCCTGACACTGGCGACCTCTGAGTTTTGTGAGACAGAGACCAGCTTCTGGAGCGTTCCACAAAGAAAGGCCTGTCTCATTCTCCTTGTGACAACTTGTAAGAGCAGATTGTCAAAGTCCCCAAACCTAAGCTCTCCATGACGTGCTGGAAATTAAAATGAGGTAACATGCATTAGAGTAAAAAGAGTTTTTAAAAAGCAGATTACTCTTCCCTCTCCGGGTACAAATTCCGAGGGAAGGCTCCGTGCTCTAAATAATTCAGGGCAACAAGGCACCTGCGCCCTCCGTCTGTCCCTTGGGGCCACATCCCCTGATCCGACTCACATTTCCGTGCCCACACGCGTCTCTTCGCCACCCGTGGTTATGTGTGCGTGTGGGAACTTGTGGGCTTACCGTCGTCTCTTCTGTCAAATAAAGTCCACCGGGAAGAGCCCGGTGCCCGATCCTTTGTGGCCCAGGGTCAAGCCCGGAGCCTTGCACCGATTAGCAAACTCAGTAACACGGTTGAGTAGATCTTGTGCATTGATTCCTTCAGATTCTTCCCCGAGTCATCAGGGCAACAGTTATAAATACCAAAGTGCACAATATAGTGGCTGTTTGCAGAGAAGGGGGTTGGGGTGGGGACCTCACCAGTGCACCCCGGGTAAATTTAGCTCCAACCTAATGGCCATGTCATTGATTTTTGTTGCTCTTCGTGTCTTCTATTTTAGAAATAATAGTCATCAGCTCCTGTAATCAAAAGTCTCCCTGTAAACTTAATGATTTGGGGGGGTACTGGTTGTTTTTCAAATAACACCTGCAGAACAATCATTAGAACCTTGATTAATTCTGTCTGACACACAGAAAAAAAAAGAAATACATCTTTTTAAAAGCTGCAGGGTTTTTGGTGTGAATAATTTGCAGAGTATTCTAAGAAGGGAATAGACGCTAAACTCGAAACAGGAGTAGTATTAGGAGAGATTGTGTATGTGCTTGTGTGTGTGTGTGTGTGTGTATTTACACAAAAGCGGACAGTTAAACTGCTCTGGAGAAAACCTGCAAAACTCTTGGCAGCTTGCAGAAGATGATCAGGTAGACATTGATTTAAAAATTCCCCAAATTCCCCAAATGCATCAGGACAGCAGACGAAAGACACAAAAGCCCAGGGATCATGCTTGGATATGACAGAGAAGATGAATTTTCCTTCCAGCTTCTTAAGAAATGCCCCCAAACTAGAAGTTAAGGTTACAAAGAGACTCCACATACAAACAAAAGAAGGGTGTTGAGTGACGGCCTCATGAGGGAAGCGAGACCATCCCCAGGAGGACTGACCGCTGGTGAAGGGGCCTTCTGGGGAGCCCCCCACAGAGAGTGGCCGCCACGGTCACAGATGACCACTGAGCCCCTCTCCCAGGAGGCTGCCTGAGGCCCGGGGCTGTCGGCAAGTCAGCAGCACAGCCCCACCGTGCATGTGGGGAGCACCTGCGGGTCACTACACACACACACACACACACACTCACACTCACACGTACACACTACCTTTACTTTGGTCTATTCTGGCCACGCTAGAATTAACAAGCTGGAAGGAAAACCAGGCGCTCGTCTCTCAGGGGCGCTCTTCAACCGAAACCCCCCCAAGCCACAAGTGCGGGGGTTTCATCGACGTTAAGGAAGAAGCACCATGAGGAACCAGGAGGCTCTGAACTGAGCTTTCCCTTCCACCCAAGGAGCTCGAGCCTCTTAAGGTCAAAGGGAGCTCGGTTCTGGCCGTCCAAGGGGCGGCGGGTGCACAGAAACTCATCCTAGTTAAGGCACATTCAGTTTCTGTGGGAATGCCACTTCTTTCTCCGCTTCCTACACTTTCGAAGGGAAGCGTATGTTCTTCATCGCCACAGGAAGGTTGCAGACAAGGGAGCGTCGAAGCGCAGAGCCACGCTGACCTCGGGTGTGACCACGGGGTCCCGCTCTCGTCCGGCGGGCGCCACACGGGGACAGCACAGAGCCACGCTGCGGACACGGCCTGGGACGCTCCCACAGCCCGGGCTCCAACAGAACGACGTTTGCGCCCATGCTGGGACTCGCGTTTCTGCCCCTCTTCAGAGTCGATGGCCCGAGTCTGGGCTTCATGGTGCGCACAAAGAACCCTTGTCCCCCTGTCCACCGGGTGACTATGCCGCAGAAGGAACACACCAGGCCCTCTCACAGCTTTGTAGAAATGGCAGTACCACGTCTAGGTGCTCTTTCCAGCTTGAGCCGGGGCTAACATGGGGTGTCCGCATCCTCAAGATGGCTCTTGGGGCCACGGGTGGGCCCGAGTCATGGGGACGGTGCCTCCAGCTGGGTCCCCTCACTCTGCGAGCCTCAGGGCGCCGGCCTGGGCCCCTGCCGCCCACCCCGCGGGGCTCCCCCGCTCGCCCTCGGAGTACATGCCGGCCAACAAAGCACGGCGGACGCGAGGATGTCTGCTCCCCAGCAGCAGGGATCTGAGGCCCTGACGCTCGAGAACCACCTTCCGCACGCCAGTAGCACCCCGCGGCACCCATCCCTCCGTCTCCAGCTAAGTTCCCTGAGCACGAGGCCTCCAGGTGCCCCACGGGGTCACAGGTGCCGGGACCTCCCGCCTTATTAGGCCGGAGCGCGATTCCACTGTGCGGCGAACACTGTGACGTGGCCCGGGAGGCGACACGGTGCACACACAGACCTCCGGCCGTTCGGCAGCAGACTCGGGCTTTCCCCACCTACCGCGCCCACTGCACAAACGTGCTGTCACGGACACGTGTCCACAGACGCGGAGCGGACGGCCGTGAAGGAGGGATGGGGTGCGGGGGACGGGGAGGGGCTGGACCAAGGCACAAGCTCACGGTAAGCCCGGGGGCGACTGCCCAGCGGGGCGGCCGCGGTTCACAGGGCTGCGTTCCACACCCGACACCTGCCCTACGCGCCTTCACAAAACCCAACAAACCAAAAACCGCTGTTTCGGGTGGTGGGTATGTTAACGGGAGCGGGTGTGCTCCATGTTCCCAGGAATTTAAGAAACGACCAACCTCTTCGGTCCGGAAGCAGCAGCGGTGACAGGAGAGCCGTTTGTTCCTTGCGTTTTCCTCTGTCACTTACCTCTCCTCTCTCTTTCTTCTCTGCGTCTCTAGGGCAAAGCCGAGGCCAGGAAGCTCCGTGTGGGGTTAGCACCCTGGGCCCGCCGCTGCCTGAGGAACCGAGTCAGCCACGACTGCAGAGCGAGAGAAGGCAGGTCAGCACCCCTGGCCCAGCGCAGGGAGACCCTCCGCCGCACCCCTCCCTTCCAGGGCTGGAGACGACCCCGGCCCCAAAGAAGCGTGGACCAGAAACGGCCGACGGTGAGCACAGAGCAGCGAGTGCCAAGATCGGGCTGGGGGCAGGAGGAAAAACGTATTTTGCCAAAGAGGAGGAAATAGAAGGACTTAATCAAATCCCAGAAACACCAGGCCGGCCTCCTGAGAGCTGGTCGTAACCAGCCTTCGTCCGGGGCTAAAAGGAAACCAGGATGTGGGGCTTTGGCTCCTTTTTCAGCACGTGGCACAGAACCCAGAATGCTAGGAAAGGCACCTCCACAGTGAGAGTTCCAGAGCCGAAGAAGGTTCTAGAGCCGGTCCTGGTGAGGAGAGCCCCAAGGGTACCGGTCAGAGATGAGAAACCCCAGAGCAGCCGCTCTTCCGGGCCTGGGAGGCTACATTAGTCACACCGGCCCGCGAGAGCTCACCCGCAGGTGCCCAGCCTTCAGCCCCGCCTCTGGGCAGTGGGGACTCAGACGGGTGAGGCAGCCTCTAGACGCCCCCATCTCACTCAGCAGGAAGTCCTCAGGGGGCCTGAATGCCTTGCATTAAACTACCGCTTCCCCAGGAGAGGGGTTTCTATGTTTCCTCTCCCCGCGGGCCCTGATTGTGGCTGCGATCCTGGGAGAAGTGACCTTTCCAGAGGAGCCCCCTTGTGTGATGGGCCAGCGACCACCGGAGAGCAATGCAGGGAGGTCTGTGTTCCTCCCACTGCGTCCCCACCGGCAGCACAACCGTGTTCTAGACGCCGATGCCTGGACATGCAGGATTTTGAGCGGGGGCAGGGGTGGGGGCCACCAGTGCACAACCCCACGTGTCCGAGGGGTTGGAGGGCGGCTTGGGGTGGACCTGTGCTGGGGGTTACTCAGAGCTCCCGGTCTGTGATGTGTGCCAGTATAAATGAGGTCGCTGGCCAGACTGCAGTGGGGAAACCATAAGCCCCCACCCCCAAAACCCCACACCATCCCCAGGGCTCCGTGAAGTGCTTCAGCCTGTTCTAGATAGAAAACCCGAGAGTTGGCAGGTGCTCCCAGAGCTTCTCCGTGGGGCGCACGAGAAACCCGATGAAGATCATGTGGGTTTTTTTCCCAGAGCTGCGTCGTTAGCAGGAAGACTTCCTAAATTTTATCTTTTAACTGAAATAGTTATTTCATGGCCATCAAAGGCTTCTCAAGTACTTTTTAGAGATGATTTTGTCCCAGAGCGGAATTTCATGCTTCATTATCTTGCAATGATTGTGACTTTTAGAGGATTGTTATTCATGTTTTTTCTTTTCAGAACGCAAGCGACAGGGCACAAGCGGCCCTGTGCAGACACCAGGCTGTCTGCACACGTCACGGGTGGACTCGAAGCGAGGGCTTCTGGAGGTACAGCCATCCCATTCCCAAGGCTGGTAATGAGAACACTGCTCAACAAAGGTAGAAATTAAACATTCAGAATGTATTTTACATAATTAGTATTTTAAACTTGTGTGATTAAAGCACCATTTTAAAGAATGATTTGCCATACTGTAATTCCCACCATAAATCTCGCCCGTGATATATACATTAAAGCACCCCGAGATTGCTCTGGAGTGTGAATTACTAAGTGCTGATGAATAATTTTGAATAATGTGACTGCTTTCACCATTGAGTGGAAAATTAAGATTGTGGTATTGCTCTATTTAGAAATGACTGGTTTTCAAGAGCGAGACGAACAGCTGTTTGGCCTCCTCCGGATGATGGTGCTTCCAGAGTAGAGCAGAAACTGGGACCCCCTGGCAGGGTTTATCTCGCTAACGTGAAGAAATGTTTGCTTCCAGTTGTCCTGATGACGAGCGTCCTGGAAATCGCCCAGGGAGGCGTGGAGAGCCGTGTCTCGGTGTGTGCGGGGTGCATGTGGGGTGCCTGCGGGCCCAGCTGCGTGAACCCCACGGTGGCTCTGTCTGGCTTGGAGATAGGACGAGGGGACTCCTGGCCACAGCCCCGGGGTTCCACTCTGGTTCCGTGGAGCGCCAGGAGCCCAGACGTCCAGTGCTAAGACCAAGGGAGAGTCTGGGCCCCACGGGGACTGTGGTCATCACAGCACGGGGATGGTCTCACTACTACTAGTCACAGCAATCTTGGATATTTGCGTGGCCCTGGCTACGGGCCAAGCCCCTTCTAAGCCTTTCAGAACGCCTACATGTCCACCCCTCACAATCATCTCACACAACAGGTTTGGCCATTCCTCTTTCTACCAGTGAGATCAGTGGGGTTTGGGTAAATTAAGTAACTTCTATAAAATTGAAAAAGGCGGCTTTGGTGGAAAGTTTGACCCACTGGGCCCAACATCCGGGCTCCTGCTCAGGTTGCTGACGTCGAACAAGCAAGAACCCCCAGTTCTCGACTGTTTAAAGGGAAGCAGGTTTTATGCTGGATATCCGATCTACTTTGCATGCTTAGTGGTCACAAATGTTGTGCAGGGTGAGTATTTACATCCCAGAATTGCAGGGCAGGAAGCGGAGGTCTCGAGAGGGTTAAGATGTGCCTGAGGTCCCCCTGTCGGTGAGCGAGGCCGAGTCTGGAGCCCACATCTCGGGGACTCCTGCCCTTGGCCACTCCACACAGCTTGCGGCCACCCCCAGAGCCAGCCTCTTCACACCTGCACTTACTCTGCTCATGGGACCCGACATCGGATAGCCAAGACAGGCTAAGTTCACCCCCTGGGATCCAGGCCTAGCAGAGACCCCACACGGCGGGTTCCCAGTCACTGCGTGTTGTGGGTGTCCAGGACCGGGGTGTGCAGCGGACTGTCCCCTTGGGCTGCCTGTTAGCTGCTGAGGGTGGCCAGCATGCTGCCTACTGCCCAGTGTTTAGGGAGGATCGCATGCCTAGAAAGAGCATGGGGGTTCTTGTGTTTGGATGGGCTGTCTCCCGATAAGCTGATCCCTCTAGCTTGTGCTGTAAAAAAATTCTCTCTGAGACTCTGAGGATCAGCCGAGAGTAAACAGCTGAGTCAGGGTTCCAGACGGGAGAAATGCTAGATTTCTGGAAAGCGAATTATTGAAATAATCCCTTAATTCAACACTTCTGAAATGAGAGCCCACAGACCCCAACCCCCAGGGGAGGCCACAGGGTGATCTGAAAGGGCGAACCTGCTTCCGCTGTGTCTCGCTCTGCATGGACATCGGCGCTGGGGTGGAGAGAGCCTCACCTGATCTGGGCACTACCAGCAATCACCCCGCATGGCCCCACACTCACGGTTCAGTGACACACATGGGATGCTTTCACTTGAAAATGTTCTTGGAGGAGCCTGGGTGGCTTGGTTGGGTCAGCGTCCAACACTTTCAGCTCAGGTCTTGAGCTCGGGGTCATGAAATCGAGGCCCTCCTCGGGCTCCATGCTCAGCTCAGTCTGCTCGAGATTCTCCCCCTCTGCCCCCCAATTTGTGTGTGAACCCAAGCGTGTGCACTTTCTCTATCAAATAAATGAATCTTTTAAAAAAGAGAATGTTCTTAATAAAGCAGTAGAGATTATTAATTATTGGGCATATTAATTTTGTGATATCTCAAAGTGGGTGACACACCCTCCACTGTCCTGTGTGATGGGAAGTCCTTACAGAACACGTCTGCCACGCAGCAAGCAGTGGCTGTCGCAAGCAAATACATCTGTGTGACTGTGAGCTGCTCATTAAACCAGTGTCTTTCTGTGGAACACTTACTCTTACCTGAAAGAAATGACTGACAGACAAATCGGTGTTTCAGACTTAGGTACATGGAACTGGTATCAGAATTAAAATTTAGAAAACTTATATTTTTGCCATGAGTTTTACAGCTTCCCAATACGAAATGATTTTTCCAAATAGGTCAGCAGCAGTAAGAATGGAGATGAGCTTTTGCTCGTGTATCATGGTCTGTGTCAACGTGCGGAAGATCCCACGACTTCCCAGCGGGAATGCACAGAGCCCGGCAGAAGGCCCTGCAGTCCAGGACACCCCTGAGGGTTCATGACAACACCCTGCGGGTCTCAGTGCACAGCGCGGGAGGTACAAAACCATCCAAATAAATAAACACGAGAAGACACGAGAGGCATCCCCAAGCACCCTGACTTCACGGGTCTTCTGGAGCACCCACAGCCGCAGGACGGACGTTCTCCGCGAGGGCGTGTGGCGAGCTTCATGAGATGGACCCTATGCCAGGCCACAGAGCAAGTATCAGTTAACCCAGAAGCACTGAGAGGCCACTGAGCACGTTCTCTGACTACTGCAATTAAACTGACAATCAGTAACAATAAGATATCTAGAAAAGACATTATTTGGAAATGAACAACCTCTAGCTAATCCACGGGCCAGGGAACACATGAGAAAGTATGCGAAATCAAATGGAAATGAAAACGCGACCCATCCGCTAAGGCAGTACTTGAGGAAAATGAATAGCCTTAAATGTTTCTGCAGAACAGAAGAACGGTCTGAGGTTGACGACCTAACTTTCCAGCTGGGGAAACCAGGAGATGAAACACTCAGTAGAGGAATGAACGTAACTAGGATAGCCACAAAAATCCAGAAACTCAGAGACAGATAAGCAACGGTGACATTACCAGTGCCAAGCCTTGTTGCTTTGAGAGGATGGGGAAGCTGCCTTGGCCTTACCCTAAACTGATCCAGAAAGACAGACCTACACGTTTCTGACACTGCAGACAAAGGGAACAGCCCCACACCCACGCCACATGGGGTGCAGGGAAAAGACGGAACGCTGGACGTCACCGCGTACGAATGAACACTTTGGCCCCTGAAAATGCAAATTTAGACCAACTGAGACACGACGGAACAGAAACTCTGAATAAACCTCTGTCGCTGAAAGGACCTGAACGTGTTAGCAAAACCATTTGTACAAAGTAAACCTTAGGACCCGACGGCTTCACTGGGGAATTCTATCAAATATTTAAAGAAGAAATAGCATGATTTGTACATAATATTTATAGGAAATAGAGAAAGCAAGAATGGTTTTCAAATAAAGTTATGAGGATAGCACAGTCCTGATATCAAAACCCGATGAAGATAATTTAAAAAGGGAAAATTATAGACCCATAACCCTCACGGACGCAGGGGCAGCACTCCTTAACAAGTATGAGCACCCTGAATGCAGAAATACGTTAACAGGGAGACACGTCATAACCACATGTGGTTTGTCCCTGGAGCGCAGGAACGTCTCTGACATTCCAAAGTCAACGTACTTTATCCTGTCAGTACAGTAACAAAGAACACACTTGCCAAAACTCAATGTTCGTTTGTGGTTTAAAACCATCAGCCGACTGAAAATAGAGAGGGGCCTCCCCCTTGTACTAAAGGGCATCTTAGAAACCCCACTGCCAGCGTCCTACCTACCTGAGCTATGGCATGCTGGCGCATCTCAGGAGCAGGGCCGGACGCCCACACTTGCCACCTCCACTGTACATGGACCACGGCTTCTGGCTGGTGAGCAGAGAAGAAAGACCGCTTCAGAGAAAATCCTAGGAATTTACAAAACAAAACACTATTAGAATGAATAATTGAGCAGCATCAGAGGACGGCAGGTCAATACAAAAAAAATAAATTGCTCTTAACAAACAACTAGAATATTAAATTTACATTTAAAATAACAAATCTACAAAGTTCCATTTGCAATAGAAAAATATTTAGAAATAAATCTAACAAAAGGCGTAAGACATAGACACTGACGGCTATCAATAACGGAGAGAAACTAAATACCTCCTGAATAAAAGAAAATATACAGCAAGTGTATGTATATTGGAAGACCTAATAATGTTAAGATATCAATTCTTTCCAAATTGATTTAAAATTCAACATAATCTCAATCTTGTAAGAGGTGTTTTGTTTTTTTTTTTTTTTTGAGAAACTGACCAGCTTACTTTTCAATGTGCAGATTTGAAGAATTTAGAATCTCCAAATCAATCTCAAAAAATCAGAACAAAATTGGAGGACTTACACCTTACTTCAAGACTTGCGAAGACCAAAAACACAAGAAACAACGGGTGCTGGTGAGGACGCGGAGAAAGGGGAGCCCTCGTGCGCTGTTGGTGGGGACGCAGACCGGGGCAGCTGCTCGGCAAGACAGGACGGAGGTTCCTCAAACAATTAAAACAGAGCTCCCTTATGACCCAGGAATTCTGCTATTGTGTATTTACCCAGAAGAAATGAAAACACTGATTTGAGAAGATATTCACACCCCTAAGTTTATTAGAACAATATTTTCAACCGCCAAGTATGCAGGCATCAGTAGATGACGGATGGAGGCGGTGGGGTCTGTGTACACAAGGGGTCGTTACTCGGTCAGGAAAATATGAAATCTTGCCATTTGCCAGGACGTGGAGGGATCTGGAGTGTCACCCTAAATGAAGAGCCAAATACCATATAATTTCACTCGTATGTGGAATTTAAGAAACAAAACAAGCGAACAAAGAAAAAAACATACAAACAGAAAAACAGACCCTCCTCTGTAGAGGACAGACGGATGGTCCCCGGAGGGGAGACGGGGGCGTGGCCACAGGTGAAGGAGATTGAGGGTACACAGACGAGGGGCGTGGGGTCAGTTGGCGAGCTGCCGCATCCTCCGGGGTACACACCTCAAACTCCAATGAGACAGGACCAGAGCCTCTCCAGATGACCGCCCTCGAGAGGCATCGCCCCATTTAACGGTGGCAGATCCGCAGAACCGGGCTCTCGCACATTGTCGGTCGGCGTTTCTAATGAGGCCCCGCAGGGATGTGCACTGTGACCTAACAGTCGCCCAGCCTAGGTATTTTCCCAGGAAAAAATAAAAACGTGCCCGCAGAAGACACACATCATAGCAGCTTGATTCACGACCCTGAAGTCAGTGAAGAGAAGGGCGGGTCAGCGAAGCGAGGGTCTATGTGTCCGACGGCCGGCGTTCGGGAGTCTTCTAGAACAAAGCATGGTTCGCAACACGAACGGACCCTGAACTTCACGGTGCTGAGGGAGGGGAGTCTACAGCACGCAGCGCCCAGGAGGGCACCCTTTATGAAGTTTTGGAGCGGGCGAGAACAATCCTCGGTGGAAAATAACCAGGAGCAGCTGCTTCCGGGGCCGAGCGGGGGCCGGGCAGGACCGGGACCGGCAGAAGGAGACTCGAGGCGGCGGGAATGCGCTGCCTCTGGACGGGGCTTGTGTGGCCTCCGCACGTGCGTTTGTCAGAGCTCACGGGAGGATTCGCTTCAAGTTTGTGCGTTTAATTTTATGCAGATTTTACCTCAAAGGAAGAAATCTAAATAAATACGGACTCTGGCTTGGGACACCTGTGTTGGGGAATTTAGGGAAATGAGCACTAACGTCTCTAAGAGACTTGGAAATACATGAAAAGCGTATGACGCGCCGATGCCTGGAGAGCGGGGTCGGGGAGTCGGCTGAGTGTGTGGCAAAGCGGGAGCAGCAAGAGCAAAGCGGAGGAACCCAGCTGGGGGCACGGGCGGCACTGTGACACCCCGGCCGCTCCCCCGGGGGGTCACCGGTTCGGGAGACCGCGGGAAGGCTCCGGAGCGCACGCCCAGCTCAAGGCGCCGGGGCCCCGCTCTGCCACAGCACGGCGGGCTCTGCGGACGGCGGGCCCGGGCCCTCAGGCCGGCGGACACGCACCGGGCGCCCCCGCACAGGCTCCCGCACGCAGCTGCAGAGCCCCGGCCGGCGGGCGGGATTCCGCGGCGATGCCACGCCGCCGGGATCGGGCTCCACAACCTGATCTCCGGTGGGGGACTCGCTCCGATTCCGATCAGCCGCTCGACTCGGGCGGGCTGCGGAGCCGCTCTGTGCCGCGGGCTCAGCCGGCCCCGCGCCGTCCGCCCAGGGTTGTCACAAGAACACACCGAGCCAGTGCGTGTGAGGAACTAACTGCAGCGAGTACCCGCGTCGCCCTTGCCACTCTCTCTGTAACTCTCCTGTCCGCCACATTCACCCCCAACACAAGGGCACGCAAGGTCCCCCCATTTCCTTTGGCCAAAAACCTGATTCGCATGGACTTGGGCCTCTGACCATGGACGCCTGCCTCCGTCAGCAGCCTGCCTCTCCCCACAACACACCCACACCCCGAGATTTGTGTCGACGGCCCCTCGGTTCAGTGAGCTCGCCTTCCCCCCTCAGCCACGCGCCGCCACGGCTCTCTCCCCCCCCCGTCAGCAGGGAAGGGTGTCACTCGTGCCCACGGTCCTTGCTGATGCTGGGGGCTCTGCTGGCACAGGAGCCCGGCCCTCTCGTGACCTCCAGGACACCCTTCAGCAATGGTCATCGCTCCCTGCCGTCCGCAGCCTCTTCCTCTCCACGGAGCCCCTTCCAACGACAAGAATGCCAAGACGCCCCCCACCTTGAAAGCAGCGTCACGTGAGCTCCCAGAGGCGGGGACCCTGCACAGTCACGTCACCTCTGTTCTCTCATTTTCCCTGAATCCTGCCCACAGTGGGGGGGATGGGCATTCACACCCTCGACTCCCCACCACGGGCTCCAGCAAGACCTCGGTGGTCCCCACAGGGTGAAATCTCGCGGCCCATCCTAACCCCCAGCACGGGGGCCGCGCTCACACTCTCTTCCCGCAGCCGCCAGGACCACGCTCACCGCATGGCCTCCTGCCCCGACGGTCACACCTTCTCAGTCACTGTCTCGGCCTCTTACACCCCTGTTCACTCCGAAGCGGGCTCACCGGGCCCCTGGTCCCGAAGCAGCCCATGTCCCAACTGCATCCCGCAGCCCTAGCCCGTCCCATGTCCAGACACACCGAGACACACATCCAGGGCCGTGCCTGGCGGTCCCATCAGTACTTGTCCGTTCAGTGACGCCGCACAGACTGAGTCCGTGGCTCCCACCTGCACGCCAGCGCTACAGCAGAGAACAAAACAAACCCAGCTCCACCACTGTTCTGGTCGGAGCTTCTGTCCTCCCTTGAAAGAGAATTAACAGCATAAGCGACTAGATTATACAACAGGCTAGCAGAAAACAAGCAGGACTGACACTTTCGCAGGACTCCGTGGTGGGGAATGGGGCGAGGGTAGGACGGGGCAAGGCCATCGAGAGCGGTTCCAGACGCCGTCGGCAGAGGCTAGAAGAGCCTGGGGGCTGGCACGAAACCATCTGAGGAGGTGCTGGGGGTTCCTCTGGCCCAGTGGAGGCTGCAGGGCAGGGGGCAGGGGCAGAGGTAGGGGTATGGTGCAGAGGTCCCAGGGGTTGTGGTGAGGACTTGGAGAGGCTGGCAGGGGTCCGGACTTCTGCTCTGGGTGACACGGGCGTCCAGAAGGGCTCTGGGCTGAAATGCCATGCGGTCTCAGCCCGCTGCTCTGCAGGCCAGCCGCAGGGAGAGGGAGGTGGGGGCGGGGGCGGGGGTGGGGTGAACACAGGGCAACCCGGACAGGAGTGACGGCGGCCGTCCAGGCCGGACGGTCAGCACTGTGGGGGGAGGGGACCAGGCTCTGCGTCAACTGGGATCTGGTCCAACAAGACGTGGTGCAGAATCAGCCCAGGGACCCCAGGGGTGCTGTCCGGGCCCGTCGGCCTTCCTGACCGCCTCGGATCCGCTCGCTTTCCCTTCTCAGAAAACGTCTTCTCTGTCCAAGTGTTTGATTCACATTCTTCGGGGTTATCCTAATCTGCCTTTATCCATCAATCTAGATTTACATCACAAAAATATTCGGCTCCAAAATAAAAAAAAATGGCAGAACAACATAGGATTCCATTTTTATAAAAGGAAGCATCGATTCTTTGGGGATATATGCCCGTGTGATGAATTATAAAGAAAACCAAAGACAGGGAAATTACAGAATTTGGGACAGCAGGGAAGGGAAGGGTGACAGTTGAGGACGGGGGCTCCTGGGCCGTTGCTGCGCCGGGCAGAGAGCCCAGTCGTGGTCCTTCTGCAAGGGGCGCACGCAGCACACGCACTCTTCTGTGCATGTGAAATGTCCATAATCAAACGAGGGAAAAGGTGCATTTGGGATAGGAAACGTTCATCCAAATCAGGCTTCTCAAATGTACACACGTATACGTAAGGGGACAGAAGTGCTCTATAAATGGTATGTGACATGGTGGCAAACACGTCCGTCTTTCTACAAGGATATGGAAGAAATGAAATAGCTGAAAGCTAAAAACATTACTTCTAGAAAATCAGCGCAGAGTGGAGGAGTGAAGGGACCCTTCCTTCATGCTTTCTGTCCGCCACATCTAGGTCCTCCTTACGGAGAACGGTCAAGACCACACACACACACAGACACACACACACACAGACAGACACACACACACACAGACAGACACACACACACAGACACACACACAGACACACACACAGACACACACACACACAGACACACACACACACAGACACACACACACACAGACACACACACACACACACACAGACACACACACACACACACGTATGTGTAGCTCTAAGGTCTCCATCCTCTGTGCGCTTGACACTGTGGAAGCGGCATGGGGTATACGGTACCTTCATAATATTATCAAATAGTAACAAAATCCAAGAGCGCCGTCAATTCTGCATCAGTGATCACAGTGGAAGGAGAAGGATTTGAAAATCATGGACCCAACGCCCGCCAAAGCCAAGAACCTCCCTGCCCATGCCCGTGCGTCCGAGGAGAGCCCGAGGACTGTCGGCCGTCACTGCCCCCCGCCCCCGTGTGGTGGCACAGCCTGCAGTCACCACCCCGTCCCCGGACATAATGTCTCTGGACACGGAGGCAGACAGACGCTCTGTGAGGCTGCACTGCAGCCCCTCTCCCCAGGCTGGAGGCCCAGGCGGTCAGGGTCTCCTCATGTTCCGAGGCTTACAAAGGCCGATGTTGGGCTGGGACTTGGCTCTCGGGTCACATCTGGCACAACACGTGAGACTTCAGGCCAGAAGCAATTGACTCCACTCGTGTGTCGCAAGGAGGAGGGGCATGTGTGAGAACGGCCGTTTCCAGTCGTGAGCGTCGTGAAAACACGTGAAAACTCAATTCCCCGTGTCCACAGGTGGAGACGCCTGGCGGCCAGGATCAGGCCCGGATTTAAAGCCAACATCAGACCTGCTCACTGCTCACTCGCTGCCGACTGTCGAGAAAACAAACATATCAATATGGCTTTGACTTTTTACAAGGTGTTTGTTTGCGGACCCCGATGGGAATTACACGGAGACGAAGAACACTGGAGGACAGAGGGGAGCCGGGCGGGAAGACATCAGAGAACGTCTTGTTTTCGTATTTAGTTTCCTCCCTCTCAAAGAGAACTGCTGACCCTTCACAGATTCCCAAATTCTTAATTAGAAAAATTTTTCTTAACACCCACTGGCCTGTCCAGAAGAATGAACAATAAGAATATTTTAAGGATGCTGAAATTAAAAAAAAAAAAGTTTATTTTCCTATTATTGGCTGCTCTGAGGGACCTTCATGTGGGCATGTGAACCGGGTCACTCATCGCAGAGCAGCCTGAAGAAGTCATCGCCTCCAAGTACCAGTGAAAGAGCGAATGATTTCCGACAGATGACCCAACAGAGCCGCGGGGGCAGGGGTGAACCCTGAGCAGCTGCGAGCCATTTACCCAGGCATGTCCGGTCTTGCTGACTGCACAAGTCGGTGTCTCAGGGACAACTCACAGAAGAAGGAGGGCCAGGGACGTCAGCCGAGCCCCGGGGCCCCTCAACCCACATGTGCCACGCTGGGATTCAGACGCAGGTCAGCCTGCGCCATTCCCGGACGTCCGCACCGCTGTCCAAGCACGGTCTTCCGACACCGTGTTTTCCTTCATGGAACACTCCAGATTTGGAGCAGATTCCTTTGCCCCATGGGTCAGAAGTGCCAACCCACAGAATGACAGAGTCACGTGGAGCCCAAGCTGCTTCCTCTTGTTTGCAAAATTGAGTTTACGAGCTTCCAGAGCCCAGTGCGGTTCAACAGCACGAACCTCGCTCTCAACGCTGACCCTCATCGTCCCCCTCCCTTGGCACCAGGCATCTCCGTCCGTTCCGCTGTTCAAGCCGTGAGCGGTCATCCTTCACGTCTTCCTGTCATCCCGCGCCCTCCTGTCCGCAGCCCCTGCTCCTGCTCCAGCCACACCACGTGCCATGGCATGGCTGGACCTGTGCGTGCCCCCATCACAGCTCCCTGGGCCCATCCCTACCCTCATTCTCCGTCCAGGAGCCACAGTGCTCATTGGCTCATTTCGAACATAAGCCAGATATGCAGGTAGAATGTGCTCCCCACAAAGAGGGCGCACCCGCAGACTCCAGATGGGGAGAACGCCCCAGGTACACCTGAGTCATCCCTGCATGTGGAGGAGGGTGCAGAGAGACGGCACAGTGAGAAAAACTTGGGACCCCGTGGCCCCGTGGCCGGCCTGAACGATGGAAGACAGGGCCACGGGCCACGACAGCCACTAAGAGCAGGAAAAGGCAAGGAGACGGGGGTCGCTCCTGGAGCATAGCCTCTGCTCGCATCAGGACCTGAGCCCCGGGAGGCCCTAGGTGGCCTCCAGGACTGTGGGAGGGTTGATGTGTGTTGTTTTAAGCCACTGTGTTTGCAGGAATGCGTAAGAAAGGTAGTAAGAAGGAATTCACCCAGTGGAATCGCTCATAGCCTACAGTGCCCAGCACGTTCTCAGTGCTTTCTGGATGATCTCAGCTCCTTGCTGTGGCTAGCGGCCCCAGGGAGGGGGGCTGTCTACCGGAACCGAACCTCCCTGCGCATCACGTCCCCTCTCCCTGTTCACCGTACTCCAGGCTCAGGCCCCCTGCACGGCGATCACGGCGGCCCTGGCCACTGGGCTGTGGCCCTCGCTGCCCCTCTCTGAGCTACTCCGCCCCTTGTCCTCCTCCAGGCCTCAACTTCCACGTCACCTTCTCCGAGTGTTCTGTGCAGCTCCTGGGATTGCTGGAAATGACATTCTCAGGCCCCAGAGCAGACCTGCCAGAGCAGAGACGCTGGGGCAAGCCCCAGGCACGCCCACTTCCCAGGTACACTATTTACGGAGCCTTGTCCCCCCCCCATGCTCCCCAGGGGGGTGGCGGCTTCATCCATCTTGATCTCTGCTCCCTAGAACAAGGCAAGCCACGGAGCAGGAGCTCAGTAAATATTTGTGGGATGGATTACGGAGTTTACTTTCTCAAGGCTGCCAAGCAGGCATCAGGCTATGGATAAGAAGATGTGCACAGCAGGGCTTGCCCTGGAGAACTGCGCTGGAGGGGGAAAGGTCTTTTCCCTGCAGCGTGGCGGGCCGCGAGAGGCGCCCGTGGCAGCCCACCCGTGTGCCCTTGAACCAGGCTGACACCAGGCAGACCACATGGGACACACACTGTCAACCGTTAATTACACACGGTCTCTGCTGGTATGGGGCCCTCGTCGGGCTCACCAGAGCCACACTGACCCCCAGTAATGGGACAGCACCTCAGTCTACAGGAGTCATTAAACGTGTGTCGAATCGGGGCACCTGGTGGTTCCATCGGTGATGCGTCCAACTCATGAGCTGAGCCCAGGTCGACCTCTGGGTCGTGGGATGGAGCCCGGCACCCAGCGCGGATTCAGCAGGGAATCTGCTTGCGATGAGCTCTGCCCAGCTCCGCACGCTCTCCTGGGTGCGCTCCCGCTCCTGCTCTCAAATACATAAATAAAGTCTTATAAAACAAGATTTGTTGAATGGATGAATGCGTGTGGACTCAGAAGACAGAAAAGCCTTAGCAAGACCCCTACAAGTCACCAGCGTTGGGTTCGCTCGGGGCAGGTGGGGATTCCAGCTAGAAGGTGCGGCAGGAACAGAAGCACAGAGTTGTGAGTAGTTTGAGGAAAGCCCAGAGGGGTGGGCAGCGGGGACACCGGAGTGGCAGCGGGGTCGGCAACGCTGTGGTTCTTCTAGCTGAGGGGCAGAAGCCTGTGGGGAGGGTCCCACACAAGCCTTGTGGACAAAACTCCGGTCCGCCACTGGACACACAGACGCTGGGAGGGTCCCATCTGCCACTGGACACACAGGCCCTGGGCTCCCCATGCAGGATGAAGGGTTATAGCAGGGAAGTCACCGGATGACCCAGCCTCTGGAGACGCAGCCACCAAAGATGCTGCCGGAAGGAGGGAGGAGGCTTAGCCGCCATGGCAGGTTCACTTCCCCCTCTAACTCTGAAGGTGAGGAAGCGGTGGGTTTGAACCGTGCAGGGAAGTGCGCACGGGGAGACACGTGGTCCTTTCGGGGCGCCGGGCTAGGTCACCGGAGCCTTTTCCACAGAGCAGTGAGTAATGTGAGACAGATTCATCACTGCGTGTCACCAGCGGGCCGTGTGCGGACTGATTTGATAACGTATCTCCCTTCGGTGAATTTCCAGTGAAGGATTTCGTGCACTTCTATTTATTTAAGATGAAGAAGACAACACAGCTCTTTATCATCAAACCGGTCATGATTCGATAGCAGCCCTGCGGGTACAATGTCCCCACGGGCCCGTGGGCCAGCAGACACATACACTGTGAGCCTGGGTGCAGGCGGTTCTCTGTACACGTGCGCGGGGCCCGCAAAGCCGTAAACAAAATCACCAAAACCTGTAGCGCCGTTTTCTCTCCTTATCAAAAGTGCAGAAGCCGAAGCTCAGTGAATATACTTGGTGATCTAAGCTATTCATTGAAGGTAATAGAACAGAAAAATGACTTTTGATACACAGCCATTCCAACATGCTGCGTTTTAGAGTCCTTGCTAAATCATATTGTTAGAGTTCACTTTATTTTACTACTGAGTCAATGTGAAAGAATTAACTCTCTCTCAGAATTTCTCTCCGTAGTACTCGGGACCCGCTTTGCTAAGTTAAACGCCTCGACAGTTCCTGGCTTAATTTACTCCTCGGAACAAGTCATTACGTATGCTTCGTTGCTTTGCGCCTTCTCTGCAAACTTACTTACTTTCTTTCTTTCTATTTTTTTTTTTTTTTTATTAAATATACAGCCATGTGGTAAGGGGTTCCTAGGAGGGCGCTGTTTTCTAGGTCTGTAAGTTCAGGGAAAATCCTGCTCAGCGTGTGCCCGCCCAGATCGTGCGTGCGACAGTGAGGTCTTTGGCTCTCCTTGAAAAGTCAACCACACGGCTGTTCGGATGGTGCTTCCTGCTGCACGGATGGGTTGAGAATGAACAGAAGTGACTGCATGATTTACCAGGTGCAGCACTGACATCTTCACAAGGTGAGCGCAGTCACTTGAGCCCACGAAACGGCGCTGCCATGGGCGGCCGTGCTGGCCAATACGAGGACGGAGTGGGCTTTTTGGAGAATCCGCATGTGCACAGCTAAACACTGGGCAGGTACAGCCTGGCAAGTCCTGCTTGTCTCGGCCAACGACTTACCACGGCACGCCGGCCCTGGGGATGCCTGGAATGCAAGCTGATTCCAATTCAGGTGCCGACATAAATCAATAAAAACATGCAAAATTGAACAAATAAATAATGAACAAACAAAAAAGACATCTCTAACCCCTAGTAAATTTTATGGCACAGAATAAAGAAACATGTCATTTTTTTTTTCTCCCAGAACAAAGGACCCACAATTTCCAAGGTAAGGGAACGTGGCATAAAATGTGAGGGGGAATGAGTACCGAGCTTAGGAGCACGTCAGACCCTCTACGTGAGAACAGTGAGCTGAACAGTCAGGAAAGGCCTCCAACCCCGTGTCACCGCGCAGCCTCCCGCACGCCAGCAGCGGGGCCGGAGCCAGCAGCGGGGCCGGAGCCGCACGAGCTCTGGCAGCTCTTGCCTTCCTTCTCGCTTCCCTTCCCCAAGTGCTCCCGGGCCAGGACCTGTCACGGACCGCGGGATCCTGTCCTGAGGAGCTGGGAGGCAGCCCTCGCTCCTACGCCACTCACAGTCCAGGGGGTCATGAGTCAGAAACAGTTAACACACCAACCAGAGTGGTTTTGAAAACATCCTTCCATTCCCAGCTCACAACAGCCCCAGAGCGGCTCAGAGCACGTGGCTGGAACCCACGGGCCCAGCCGCCCTCCCCGGCCTCCCGGCCTCCTCTCGGATCAGCCTTCTGGGCTCCAGGACCAGCTTCGTTCCAGCGTCAGGGGCCGCACTGGCGGTCCCTCCGCCTGAAACAGTCTTTAGTTTGTCGCTGTGCGGCTGGCTCTCCGAGTCGCCTGCCCCGCCTTCCTTCTCACTGGGTCGGCCCCACGGCAAGCTCGCCACAGACAGCCCGGCAGACAGAGGGGTCCAGGCGACCGCAGGACACGTCTGACGGGACGGTTCTCGGGGACAGAGGCTCGCGTGAGTGCCGGCTCTGCTGGCCCCTCTGGGAGCTCTCTGGGTGCTCAGGGACAGGCCGGCGCTCGCGGCCGCCCGGAGGTGCAGAGTGGGAATGACACAGGGAGAGCTAAAAGCCCACAAAGCTCATTGTTCTTACCAATACTGAGCTGCTTTTCTAAAACAAAACTAGAAAACAGGAAAAGCTGCATTTCTGGAAGGAATGCCCTCTTCTGTCTAAATGCAAGAGCGGATTCTGGGCGCACACTCTGCCGCTTCATCTCCCTCCTTGCTGCCGCACGTAAACCTCCCCTCTTGGCTGGCTCAGCCCGTCACCGCGACGCAGCCTCAGTGTCTCCCTGTAAAAATCGCCCCCTCTGTCTCGAAGGCCCCACCTAGCCGGCATCTCGGACACACCCGCCCCCCCTGGAAGGCCCCACCTAGCCGGCATCTCGGACACACCTGCCCCCCCTGGAAGGCCCCACCTAGCCGGCATCTCGGACACACCCGCCCACTCCCGCCTCCACTCCCATCTGCCTCTGGCCCCTTGCTTGCCTGTGACCCTCCTCCCAAGGTCTCCAGAGGCCCCTTCCCGCCGGCACCCAGGGACCGTCCTCCAGACCCGTACTAGGCCTCCCAATGCCAACTCCCTCCGGAAGCCCTGCGCTTGGCCACCGTCTGCGGGACCCCCGCGGTGTCAGCCGCTCTGAGCAGCCGCTCCCCCACCTCCTCCGAAGGCAGCGTCCTTCCCCCCAGGCCATGAGTGTGGCCGTCACCAGAGACAGCCACAGAGAGACAGAGGAGGGCGCGCGAGGCCGGCAGCTCTCACTTCCTCCCGGGACGTCTCCGCTCCCCGGCTGGGCACCCTCGCCCTGGCCCTGGCCCGAGTCAGTCACACAGGGCCTGTGGTTCTCAGATGTTTCTCTCCGGCCCAGCCCCTTGCTCCGATCTCCAGCTCGTGTAGCTCACGAGCCCATCCTCTGCGGAGAAGACGAGGGGGCACCAGGATGGACGGACTCAAGACGGAGGCTACAGACCGGCCGCTCGGCCCCGGGACCCTCTAGGACTGCTGGTCCCGATAATGTCTTCTGAATCTCCCGCTCACTGCTCCAGACCCCGTCCCTCCACCCGTCCCTCCTCACGGTTTCTGTCTGTGCGCGGTTCCGTCATTCTTCCTGGCTGGAAAACGGGACCCGGCACTCCTTCCCGGCACCCGCTCCCTGCCTTCCCCACCGGCCATCCCCCACCACGGCCGGCAGGGTGCTGGCTCTCACTTCCTGGGAGCCGGCTGGCCGTGTCTCCTCTAAATCTGATTCGGTGATGTCAGCTGTAGCCTGAAGTCAGCAGATGCCACAGGCCGCTGCTTTCCACTCAAGAGGTGGCTGCTGGCGCTTACGAGGGTGCTGCCACCCCCAGAGCTCCGTGGGGTCCACGGTCCCTCCCCCCTGTGGTCCCGCCGCGACCACGCCTGCCCAGCCTGTACCCCAGAAGACAGGACATCCTCCCTTCCCCTTAACGCCCCACACGGAGCCAGGGTGTCTTAGTGAACACGAATTGTAACACGCTCCTGATTCGAAATCCCACTGACCTTTAACAACATGTCTATTGCGGCCACTGAAGTCTCTGGTGACCCGACCGCGTCATTCTCCAGGCTCCAGAGGACGGGTGTTTAGAAAAGGAGGAACGGCCGGCATCGTGAACTGTGGAGAAGGCGTCAGCCGGACCGAGTACTAGAGCGCGCCGAGTAAACTCGCAGGGAAGCTCTTGGGGTCCCGGGGCAGAAGAGGCCCCCATGGCATCCCCACCATCAGGGTTTAAGTCCACGAAGGTCGGAGATGATCTGTTTGTTCACTGGTTTATGCTCACCACCTAAATCACATACGGTGTGCAGTTGGTGCTCAATAAATGCGCCGAATGAATGAATAAATGCGAGGTGTGAATAGAACCATCCCAGAGAGGACAACAGCGGCCTGGAGGGGCCCCCGCCTCCCCACATACCATGGGCCAGGACAACCCACCACAGAGAGCGTTCTAAGCTTCTCACATCGGCCTGCATGTTGTGGATCAATTCAGAACGCCACGTTTGCTGCTGCCGGTGAACTGCCTCTCAGCTGAGCGCGTGTCTGCAGGTCTTGCGACGCCATCCTGCGGGGTACCATGCCACGGCCTTCGCCGCAATCTCACCATACGCTGGAGGACTCTCGGTGAGTCGGCTTCTGGGGCGGGAGGTGGGACGCTGCACAGATTTTGTCCCAGGTCTCTTTGTGCAACATTGAAACAATACTTTGTTTACTCTTCTTTAAAAAAATATATACCTGGGTTATAAATCGGAAGAGATGAGATCTGGAGCTGGCGGGAGAGTCCTTGGAGAGGACTTGTGATTCTCCCAGTGCTCACCCTCCGCAGTTCAGGAGGAATGCTGCCGACCCCAGGGTGAATGGGTGACGGCCTTGTCTGGGAGACGCAGGAAGGACAAGCACGTGCTGCCTAGGTCTGTCCGTCGAGAGAGTGTCTGATGCTGGGCGTCCAACCCCGGCAGGGACAGGAAGCGCTGGGATCATTGTCCCAGCACTGATTATGACAGAGGGGTCGATCAGAAATCTCCAAAAGCGATGACTGCATTTAAGCTGGGGAGTCCCTCCCAGTCGGCAGACGGAGTCTGCTTCTCCCTGACTGTCCCCCAGGGGCCGCACTCGCTGACCTGTCCCATGAGCTCCCTAGTGCAGCTGCTCACTGCACCAGAGCCAGCAAGGGACAGCCTCCTAGCCCGACAGCTGTCACCGTGTTTCGAAGAGCGATCACGGAGAAGACATTCCATCCTCTGCCATATGCAGTGGTTAAGAGCAAGCGGCTGATCACATCCGCACTCGAGGACGGGATTATATGGGCATGACTTCCGAGAGGCCACCGGAGATTCTGTCTGCGACACCTCTAGACCCCCGTCCCCCAGAGGGGTCTGATGAAGATGAACCCAAATTCCCCACAGCAGAAGAGCTCAGGGCCATGCACACACCCCTCCCGGGAAGAGGCAGGAGAGCACACGCTGCTGCAAGCCAGAGCCTGAATCATCCAGATGTTTTCAGCCGAGTGCAAAGCTGCTTAGTTACCAAGTGAGAAAAGACAGTCCCAGCCCCTGTTAGTTTCCAGTCCGCTGCCAAGTAGCGCACTCCGGTCCAATAACAAAACACGAACAGCCGGCAACAGCCATTTTTCACAGGAATTTTGTAAATCTGAAGTCCAATACAGATGCTAATAATTGCTTTATTTACTCCGAATAACTCATCATAATGCCAAAGGTCTGGTCCATTTTCCTGTCTCTTCAGTAAAGCGTGTTTATAAATACATGGTGAGGTTCCCGGAGAGCAGGCTCCATCCTTCATTCTGGGAGACAATGGATTAGTAGTAGCTCGAAGTCATTTTTCAAGGAATAACCATCAGTATTAGCAGCTGCCAGCCCTCCCCTTTTATAATCAGCTAAAAACAGTTCTTCCCCATGGAGAAAATGTTTACATTTCCAACCTGGGATTAGCTTCTCCCTCCCAGGGTTGGAGTCGGGCATTACCTGTGGTTTCTTGGAGATCCAGCGGACGGGGAGAGAGCCGTGGGCGGTCTGGAAGGGGCTGACGGGCAAGGCTGCCGCCACACACGCCCGCTCCCCCCAGCCCGGCACTGCGCCTACACGGGCACGGGGCTGGACACCGGCAGCGCGGAGCAGGAGAGACCCGCAGTCTACAGTCAGACGGACGTGAGCCTCCGTTCCTGCTCCGCCGCTGACCTCCTCATGCCCCAGGTAACTGCTTAAACGCCGAGTCTCAGCCTCTCGGGGGAAGCCACTGGGAGGCCAGCACCAGCCCGGGGACGCTGCCGGGGAAGGAATACAGAACTCCAGCGCGATTCCGTACCTTCACGGAGGGGATTAGCATTGGGCCCATCGAACTCCATCGTTTGGGGCACTGCTTGTTTTCAAAAACCTCTTTCTCTAATGAAAAAACATAGACAAAAGTAGAGCGAACAGAATAATGGGCCACACCCACCCACCAACTGGGATCGACCATTACTAACTCGTGCTAATGTTACTGCATCCACACCCACAAATGCTCCCCCTCAAATTACTGTGGAGCCGAACTCAAACACCATTTCATCCTCGGGTCCGTCAAACCGTGTTTCTAAGCGAGGCTCCTTTACATCGAGGCTCGGTGTTACACTACCCTGGAGAAGGCCTCCCTCGACACCACAGGACATCCAGCTGGGGTCGTTTCCTGATCTTCTTACACGTTCTGTCTTACCGTTTGCAGAAGGTCCCCACGTTATTAGTGGGTAGCTCTCTGGAGTCTCCTACCTTCTTCGGTGTTTGGGTAGCTCACACAGCCTCCTGTCTTCCTCAAAGCCTAAATTTTGGAGAGGGCAGTCTCCCAGTGCCACATAGCCTGTCCATTGCCCCTGAGTTTCCTCCTTGTAAACGGCAATTAAACCTAGAGGCTTGCATGACAATGACTCAGTATGTAGTAAGATTGACTATGTGTGTATACGTGTGCATGCGTGTGTGCGCGTGTGTGTGTGTGTGTGTATGTGTACCACTGTATGTATTGATGTTCAACTGTTTGTTTTTTAACTTCGGACACAATTTCTCAACCCTGAACTATTGACCTTTGGGGCTGGGTAGCTCTCGGTTGTGGGGGCCCCCTGTGCCTTGTGGAGTGTTCAGAAATACCCCTGGGCTCCACCCCCTCGATGCCAGGAGAACCGCCTTCTCCCAGTGGTGACAACTGAAAATGTCTCCAGATGTGGCCAAATGTCTCGTGTTTGAAGGGGAGGGATCAGCCCTGTTGAGCATCACAGATCTGGAAGCTTGGAGGCACCACATCAGAAACAGGAAAGGGACAGTGAGTCTCCCCATGGGTCCAGAGACGCCCCTGCCAGGTCCACAGGCATTTGATTGGGAATGAGCCTGAGCCATGCACACTTCCTCCATGAAACTCCCTCCGCACTGGGATGCACACTAGTGATTTGTAAGGTAACCAGAAACCACGGAGCACTGTCGCTGTACCAGAGTCTTATATCTCTTGAAAATTCAGTTCATTAAGGGACGCCTGAGTGGCTCAGTGGGTTAAGCCACTGCCTTCAGCTCAGGTCATGATCTCAGGGTCCTGGGATCGAGCCCTGCATCGGGCTCTCTGCTCAGCGGGGAGCCTGCTTCCTCCTCTCTCTCTGCCTGCCTCTCTGCCTGCTTGTCATCTCTCTGTCTGTCCAATAAATAAATAAAATCTAAAAAAAAAAAAAAAGAATTCAGTCCGTGAAAAGTATTGGATAGAAGGTTTTATAACAAAGATACGCGTGTATATTACGTTTGGTCGGTAGAAAACCTGTTTCTCTTAGTTCCCCTGCGCCTGCTGGTCTAGTGACAGGCAGACTGAACGCGTCCAGCCAGGCCGCGTGACCCCGCGTGTGGGATGAGGATCCCCGGCGTGGTTCTAGGGGACTGGGCGTGTACAGCCCACTGCCATCCGCGCTCTGTCCCCGCCACCACCTCCAAGGCTCCAGCTCCTGTTGTGGGGACAGGACAGGTGGACCTGGCAGCCCACACTGGCTGAATGGAGCCACATTCCATGTGTGGGTCACACTGTGTCTTTGGGCCTCCACAAACACTCCACCAGCTGCCTTCCAGACACCCTACCTCCGGCCTCTGGGTTCGGAAACCACCCCATCCCCTTCCAGAACCCAGAGCCAACAAACCGCAGGGACGACGGCTGGACCCCGCCGCCTTCAGAGGCCCCATGTTGAGGGGCTTCTGGGACCCAAACCAAGGCAGGCTTCTCGATCGCATGAGGGCCTTCACCGACAGAATGTTCGTGAAAACACCCCAGTGCACACGTGTGCACACTCACTCACTCACACACTCAAACACACACATTTCTCTGGGAGACTACAACAGTGTCAGCTCTGAGCGTGTAAGGCATGAATTCTACACAACTGCTTCTTTTAACAAACTACAAGCTTTGGAGGAGAAAAAAAAAGATGTGAGGCCATCTCTGCGGCAAATCGGCGAATGATCCACCGTGATGGTGACAAGGAAGGGCCTCGAACACCAGCTACCCCGGGAGTCTGGATGGATTTGCACAACCCACAGGGCGTGCAGACGGCGGGGGCAGGGACTCAGGAATGCTCGGTCCCAGCAGCGAGCACGCGGCGGCACCCCCCTGAGCCTTCAGGGTCATCTCAGGAGCTGAGAGCAAGGCTGCCCCCTTTTCAGAGACAGAAAACAAAGGTCTGAAATCTTCCCGCAATTGTCCCTTGGTCTGACGGCTAATACGGTGTGCAGTGGGCACCGGAGTTCTTCTCTGGTGCCACTTCCCAGTCTTATTTCATAGTGAGGACGGCTTCTAGAACACGCCCAAGGAAGGAGCCAGCAGGGCTTACAAGATAAACATCGACTTGCTTGAAATGACAGCCCCCACCCCCACCTGAGATAAGGCTTTTTACTTTTACCCTTTACCTGGAAAAAACAAAACATAAGAAAACACTGGCGTTATCTTTTGAAAAGCTTACAAATGACTCTTGCCGGTATTATAATAACGCCACGGCTCTGTAGGCTTGCAGACAGGCATGCGCTGGGACAGTCCCTTTTCTCCCAAAGGGACAGCACGCTTAGCAGTAAGTGTCCATTAGCAAACCCTGCCCTGGCTATCAGCACAGAGCGAGTGCGGGGTGCGTGGCGCTCTCAGCAGGGACACAGAATTATTTTATTAGAAAAAGACACCTGAAGTGAAATCTTGCTGAGAGAAGGACTTGGCCGGGAAGGACAGCACTTTCCACTCCGATTTCTTCGTTGCTACACCACTGAACTCTGAGCGTCCCGCGAACGGTCAGCATGAACTCTGCCTTCAGGGGGTCAGACACCAGCTAGAAAAACGCACTTCGCGCAGGCTGCCACTTGATCATCTTCCTCGAAATGGACAGCCAGCGTCTTTCCCGTTCCTGGTGGTAGCTTAAAAATGAACACTCCGAAGAGGTCCAGATGTTCAAAGGAAATAGAAAATCGAATCTTCCTTCCAGCCCTTCAAACCCTTTATCCCCCCGGACACAGTGAGCCTCCGCCATGGTGTTCGGTGTGGGCCCGGTGCCCGTGTTCACAGCCTGGCAGCAAGGCTCCGCAAGGGAGCAGGGGCGGCCCCGCGGGGAGCAGGGGGCAGCCCCGCTCCCTCCCCACACCTCCCCCTGCAGACTGGACTCCAGCCATCAGCTCCCCAGTGACGCCGGCTTTGGCTTCGGGGCTGCAACCGGAGGCTCTCGGATCTCTTCAGCTCCTAGGCGCGGGGAGCTCCCGGGCCTCTGCCTCTGCCAGGCCAGCCTCCTTCGGGGAAGCACCTGGACTTACGCGCCAGCCAGGGCCAGGACACAGAAAATGAGGAGACCCTTGCTGACTATCCCATGGTAGTCAAAAGACAAGATGGGACGGAAGACATCACCTCTCTATCTCTCACACGTGCGCACAGAGGAAAATCACTGCATAATTCAAAAAATCAAATGCAATAAAATCGGGGCTCATGCAGTTACAAAGTCAACACCATGACCACAGCAAGGCTGCCGCAGCGAACGGCAGTAATCACAGTGACGCTGTCCCCTGCGTGTGGCCTCAGGCCCATCGGAAACAAAGTGTGAGCAAACCGCGCCACCAGCACGCTCCAGAGAACCAGAGCCAGGGAGGACAGGAGACGAGGAGGGAGGGACCCTGCGCCCATCACCGCGTTTCTGAAGGAGCCTGGGACTCCCCCTCTGGGCCGCCCTGTTCCAGGGGGTGTGGACCCAGGGGTGACCAAGGCGGTTCTGCCCCACACGACAGACATGGCAGGACCCAGGGCAGGACAGTCACAGAGGAATGCAGCAGGTTATGCAGAAGCCACTCTCCACTTTGCTCTGAGAACAAGGGCCCAGAAAGAGCCTGATGGCCAGCGGCGGGTCTGGGATTCCCTCAACAGTCCCGCCCCCACGTGCTGCTTGCGGGGAAACAGCTCTCCGGGGCTCTGATTCCAGGATTAAAGATACTTATCACGTAATCAGACTCTAAGACGCTGGCCACCCCCTTTTATTTTGGAGAACAGCTCTGAACTCAGATCACGTCTGCACACGTTCACGAGCGGCGTGAATTTGCACGAGTTCTTTCACCTCTCTGTTCCCGTCTATACATGGCGATGATCCCAGCACTCTCGTCCTGGGGTTGCTGTCCAGAGTCCGTGGGCGACTGAAACACGGAAGGCTCCTATGATTACAAACGGCTACTCATATTATTTCTTCTAGGACAGGATGGTTCTGTCCCCAAACAGGAAAGGGCAAAAATGGGATTTACTGGAGTTACTTAGTTGCCAAAGCCATGATGCCTCAATGAGTTCTGCTTCCCAGTGTGACTTTAAACCTCCTCAGAAGAGGCCACGTGAGGTCACCACTCCGACAGTAGCCGCGGCGCGTGCTCCGCTGCACGGGGCTTGGGGCCTGGTGTCACAGGGAGGGTGGCCAGAGACGGGGATGCGTCCGTGGGTTCGAACGGCGGCGCCTTGCTTCCAGCCCTGCTTTCAGACTGTACTTCCTGCCGCGTGCGCCACAGTCCCCCCACGGGGGTGCCCCGGCTGCGTCTTCACAGCTGCGTGACGGCTGGTGGTGGCTCGTCACGGTTATCCACCAGGCCCCCTGGGACCAGGCCCTTCTGCCGGCCTTGGCTCACCTCCATGGATGCCAGTCCAGGGACACTCCCCAGGCGGGGGCGAGGAGCCCCACCCGCCGTCCGGGCTCACCTCCCACCGGCTCCCGTCCCGCTGAAGGGGAAGAGGGAAGCCCTTCCCGACGGCCCGGCACAAGCCCCAGGACCCCCTCGGCTGGCTGATGACTGGCCAGGCCAGGGCCGGGGGGTCTCTGTGACTGGGGGGAGTCAGCCCCCACCCACACCGCACAGACTAAGAGTGGGTGCAGAGTGGCCCCCCCAAAAGAAGAGGTGAGGGTCCTTACCCAGACACAGGGGCTGTGGGAGCACGGAGCAGCCGTCCGCCGGAGGGGAGGGACACAGCCGCGCTCCGGGCCGGCTCCAGGAAAGCGGGGAGGACCCCAAGACCCTGACCTCTCCACAGTGCTAAGACCTCGTTTCGCCAGTCGCCAAACGATCCCCTGACAGCGCGCACAGGGGAGCCCGGGACGACACGTGTTCCGTGGTGCTCAGGGTGGGGCTGCGTGCAGACCCTGGGGCGGGCTTCGACTCCCCCAGCCCTGGGCCCCACTCTGGAACCTGAGTGCGCCGCAAACACCCCACACAGAGCTCACGCACCTGGTCCGGGAACGGCATTTTGAAAACGCCGCCTTCGATCCACGGAGACGTGAGTGGGGCCTGGGAAATTGCTGCGCATCTTTAGAAGAACAGAACAGCCCGAGGATCTCCACGTAACCGGCGGCGTCAGAGGGAAAGGCGGTGTGAGGGGCATGAAGGAAGACTCGGCTCCCGAGAAGAAATGAAGCTGCCCGAGTCGCCTCCCAGGCCGCGCTCCAAGATAGAACAAGACAAACGAGAGAAGAGTACCCTGTCATCAGAGGAAATCGAGAAAAAAGGGAAATGGTTAGCCAGGTAGGGCAGCGCTCTTTGGGGAGCGGGAAGACCTGGTTCCGTTCCCTGGCGGCTCCGTCCTTCAGCTCAGAGACCGCGGGCACCTCCAGGCCCGGCCTTGGGCTGGAATCTGCTTCCTCGTTCGGGTTAGAAGGTTTGAAGGTGTAAGGACAGGCCATGACGACGGAACACGGGTCAGGCACACAGACAGCCTGGCACGTCTCCCCGCCTCCGCCGAGGCCGACAGACACGGGCACAGACACACACACAAGCACCCGGAGCAGTTTCCCCGATTTCCATGATGTGAGAATCTCCATGTCGAACTTGATTTTTACATAAAGAAAAAAACACAAGGAAGCTAGAAATCAGGATGGACCTGGCTGTTAACTACACATCAGAGGAACAAACGGTTTCCCGACCCCCGGGGGCTGGAGCAGCCTGGCATCCTGCTGGGGGCGCCCACCCGGGACCCAGGCTGAGCGGGGGCTCCGCACTGTCCCCCGGCTGCTCGGGGTCGCCGCGGAAGAGAGGCTCTCGGGGTGCTCACACGGGCAGTGATGTGCTGGCAAGGACCGGCCAACACCCCTCACCACGCGCGGGCCGGAGCCATCCTGTGACCCCACGCGCGGGCTGGAGCCATCCTGTGACCCCACCCGGCCCCGGGGCCAGCCAGGAAATGGCATCGTGCCTGACACACGGAGAGGGGCAGCTAGAGATGCGCCTCGCTTTGCCCGGATGACTAGCACACTGGAAACGAGCAACGGGACACACTCAGATCATGTCACACGCACACTCAGATCATGTCACCCGCACACTCAGATCATGTCACACACACACAGACCATGTCACACGCACGTATCTGTACACGCACACACTCCCCTCGACGCACATGTCCGTGCAGAGAACGAGCCCTCACACTTGGCCCACAGTAAACACTTGCAAAGACCAAAAACAGATGATGACCCCAACTCCAGACCCTCCGGCCGTCCCAGTGTCCCCAGGACACTCTCACCCGCCTCAGCCACACCGCTTCCTCGAGGAGGGGTGCGCGGAGGACCGCCCCAGCCCCAGGTCAGGTGGAGACGGGCACCGCCACCGCCGCACCTGCTCACCAGCTGCACACCTGTCGCAGGGTCTGGCGCCGTTCCAGGTCCCCGCCGGCAGCGTGAGCTGCCCCCCCCCCTCCCAGCTGACGGTCCACTGGGGAGACGGACACCGTGTGGATGAACCACCACATATGACTCTCCAATGGGGATAAATGCCCTGAAGGAAACGAAACAGGTGCAGGGGCAGGCGCGGGTTGGGGGGGGAGGCGGTGGCAGAAGCCTCTGCGGGCAGACAGGCCGGGGGCCGGCATGGAAAGGAGGGGCCGTAGCCGAGCGGCTGGAAGAGGCGCGTGGGGACCCTCACCAGTCCCCGGGCAGCCGGCCCAGAAGGATGCGCTCAGCCCTCCCGAGCATGGGGCGGGGCAGGCGGGTCTGGCTGGGGCAGCTCCACCCAAGGGGGGCAGCAGCCACTCCCTGGACACCCTCCGCCCCCGGTTCCTCCTTTAGACGGCTGCTCGAAGATGTGCGGGACCGGCGGCTGGCTGTGCAGGACCTCCACTCGACGGCTCCCGCCACCCCGCGCGGCGGCCTTCCCTTGGAGACCAGCTGCCCCGCGGCGCAGCCCCTCCGCGGCAGCCTCCCCTTCTGCAGAGCCGTCGGCACGTCACAGCCTGCCACGCTCGGCGCACCGCCTGCTCACATCGTCTTTATGGTCTCATCAGCAGCAACCGGACGATCACAGAGGCGTCTTCTGCTTTTAAAAACAATGATTTATTGGCTCTCTTCAACCTCTTTTTCCTGAGTCTGTGTGTTACATGGGCTCGTTTTGTTATAATTAAATTCCTAGATTACTGTCAAGCCAATTGTTTTACCCATCCAATCTGTAACAATGCGTTTTATTGTCTCTTCTTATTTTTTAATTAAGATAGAAATAGATGTATTCTGAGATCCAGAAAAGAAATAAAACAGCCCTTGTCTCAAGGCAGAGAGACTCAGGAGTAGGGAGGCAGGAAATCCTAAATGAGCTGTACCTAGCATGGAAGGAGCCAGACTTTCTGGGTTCAGCCATCTGTCACTCAACAGGGGTTTTATTGAGCACCTACTACATGCCAGCAACTGAGAAGGTCACTGGGGAGTCAGAGTCGAACAGATGGGACAAGGCTATCCTCAGATGCTTACACACGATGAAGAAGTAAGGGTCAAACTGTAAGATGGCGGTGCACGTTACAAAGACAAACCAACACGTGCATGACAGGAAGGGACGCCGACTGAGAACGACCGAAATCAAGGGACCTTGGAAGCCATTCTGAAAATGATATTGAGATGAGATCACAATTAGGACGTGTCTAAGCCCAAGACGAGAGCATTGATGGCAGAGGGAAGAGCAGGTCCAAAGGCCCTGGGGCAGGGAAGACCCACTGCAGACAGTGGGGCATCTGAGTGGCTCAGTGGGTTGAGCATCTGCCTCTTGATTGTGGCTTCAGTCATGATCCTGGGGCTGTGAGACGAGCCCAACATCAGGCTCTGTGCTCACCAGGGAGTCCGCTTGAGATTCCCTCCGCTACTCTCTCTTTCTCTCTAATAAATTAATTAAATCTTTTTTTAAAAAGTGGCAGAGAGTGTGAAAAACACCAGGTGAGGTTGAGAAGCTGACATGCGGTTGAATTTGCAGGAAAAAAAAGAAAAGGAGCTCCTTCTGGGAACAGATAGGGAAGAATAGATTAGGGGTTTCTAAACGAGCCCCGGCTTTGGTTCACAGGGGCCTGTACGGTACACCTGCCGTACACCGCAGACCTTTCAACCAATGACTCTTGCAGCCTGGGATGGGCGTGAGCCAGCATGGACCTTGGTACTGGGACATAGGCGCCCTGGCCTGATAAGCAGTGACCAGAGCGGCTCCTCAATGCCGGACTGTGGCCTCAGAGCGTGGATGTTCTCCAGAACCCCGACAGAAGCTGATCCGAAGAGCAAGTGTGGCTGAGTTTTCCTCTCACCGGGAAGGACGGAGGCTCAGCATGGTTGCCCCCTCGATGTACAGAATATATGAGCATTCAGTGTTCTGTGCATGTCCCAGTCTGGGGACCTGATGAATCTACATGTGTAGCCTCGATACCTAGGTTCGTTCCTCGCATGTCCTGGGGGCTCAAGAAAGAATAAAAGAAAGACTGGCCTGGAGGGACCACCTGGCCCCTCTGTCACCCCTCAATACGGCCTCACCATCAAGTGTTCATTCCCACGGCCCCTGCAGCCACGACTTGTCCACCCTCGAGCACACTGCTCATTCCCTCTCCATATCCCCGCAGGGACACTGACCACTTGGAGCCTCATCAGCGTCGATCCTGATCACTTTCTTCCCTCTGAAGCCCGCCTCCCCCGGCCCTCCCGCTTCCTCTCTCCTCCCTGCCGCCGCGGAAGTGAACCGTGTTCTCTGTCCAGGGCTCACGGCAAGGTTTCCTCCAAGTCCTGTGGGCTGCTCAGAGATCCTGGCCTCAGTATTAGGCTGACTTCCTTCCTGCAATGCTTTCTCACTGCAGAGATGCTGGACGCAGAAGTAGCAGCGGGATCCACCCGGCGAATCGAATCTAATGTACAGAAACACGACGCAATCTAACCTAATGTACAGATTCACGACGCACGTTGGCAAAGTGAGGTCCCAGCCCGCCAGGGTCTGGCCCACGTTGGCCACCCTAAGATGCGAGCAAACCTCTGTGTGTGTGTGTGTGCGTGTATTTACCTGGGTTGGTCAAAGCTCCCTTGGGTTTTCCATGTCACCAAGACAGTGCAGGTGGGAGTCAACCCACACTTCCTGGAATAGGCCACCCCCTGCCCCCGACAGCCCACAAGAAGAACAAACTGAGGCTCCTCACAGACTCCCTCCCACAGACCCGCTCCAATGATTCCAAAGAACAGCAGAGCTTCCAACTCCTTTCTAGTATGTTTTTAGCCAGAAAACAGAGCACAGAGAGGTTTGGTGTGTGCATGTGTGTGCATGTGTACGTGTTCTGTGCATGTGTGCGGCGTGCATGTGTGTGCATGAGTGTGTGTCACATGCACGGGTGTGTGCATGTGTGTGCTGTGTGCATGTGTGTGGGTGTTCATGTGTGTACGTGTACGTGTGTGCACACACGTGTGCCCAGGAATATGTTGCGGTATACATGTGTGTTTGCATGTGTGTGCGCATGTGCATGCATGTGTATCCATGTGTGTGGGCATGTGCACGGGTGTGTTGTTGCATGTGTGTGTGCATGCTTGTGTGTGCATGCATGTGCACAAGTATGCATGTGTGTGTTTGTATGCACGTGTGTGCCTACGTTCAGAAGACCGTGCACAGCCACAGACGCCCTGTGTCCACATACGTACTAAGAGCAGCAGCAGGAAAGAGCTTCTCTGCTGAAAGTCAAGTCTCATGTCTGCTCAGACACCGTCTGGTTTACAGACATGGGCACTTGAAAGGCTCCATCAGGTTTTTAGTCAAAACAAAGGCACCTTCTTGCTTGCTTACTTTTCTTCCGATGTAGAAAGTTCCTGGATCCTGAGCCTGATTTTCTGCCTGAACCAATCCTGCTCTTGGACCGGAGAGTCCCGGGCCCCAGGTGACAAGGGCTCTTGTGGGCACTGACGCTGGCCTGCCTGCCCCAGACGGTGCAAGGTGACACAAGCCAAGAGCCGGCCTGGCATCTGGAAAAGTCCACACATGGGCAGTGACACTGAAATCAAGGCTGGCTGTGCAGGGTCCCGGGCCTCAGGTGGGGGGGCTCCCGGGTGGGGCTGGGCCTGGGGACACTCAGGGCCCCGGGGGGCTGACAGAGCCCCTGGGAGCGAATGTGGCCACGCCTGGGCTCGTGGCCGCCAGTGCCGTCCGCCTTGCTGTGCTTACGGAACACAGGTGCGAGCTGAGGAAGGGCTGCAGCGAGGAGAGGCAGTCCTGAGGGTGACGAAGAATGCGTCCCTCCGGATGCACCGAGACACTGAGGGGAGATTTATCAGAGGAAAGACGTGCATGTGTTCACTCCTCCGATGGATGAAGAGGAGGTTGGAAGAGCCCGGCTTCTTCCCTTCGGTCATGACCGCCGTGTGGACGCCAAGCAACCCTCAGGGGGCCTTGGGCAGGCCCGTGGGTGCTGCAGGGCCCCCTGGAAGGTGGGAGATGAAAGTAACCAAAGGACCTTCTTAAACATAGTGCGCAATCCAGCCGGCGGCTGGCGAGGGAGGAGAGCAGGCTCCATCCTTTAGCAGCACCCCATGCGCCAAGCACCGAACGCACCCCGAGAGTCAACTGCCCAACCCAGGACCCCAGACACACGTCCTTGGGACCCCGCTCACAGCAGGCCTCACTTTCTCGTGTGTACGACCGGAATGATGATAGTGTCTCAGCTGTCGCAGGAAGGAAGCCTCGGTGCCTGACCCATCAGAGCCCGCGGTCATTGCCCAGGATTTCACTACCCGCCCCCGCAGGGCTGGCTTCCAGCATCTGATCTTTACCGTCCTCTGACGGGATGGATGCATTTTCCCCCGACACGGTAATCGTCTGGTTTATATTTTATCTCGTGGTTCATTCGCTGAGACTTTCCTGGGATCAGTAAACAGAGGCCCAGGACCCTCAGACCACCTGCCTCTCTGTGTCTTGGGGCTCCTGGGGATGAGAGTGGTGCCGAGAGCCAGCAGGAGCTCTCCAGCCTCAGTAACAGGTGGGGGATAAGCCCCAGGCCCCCGAGGGCAGGCTGCAGCCCAGAACGGCCCGGCTGAAGCAGGAAGCCCAGCTGTCCCGAAGACAATACAAGCCCCACAGTCTATAAATAGACAAGAAATACAGGTTAGCTGACAGGTATATTTCATCGTACGTTGTCTTGATTAGTTTCTGGGAAGAAAATCTTCAGATGTTTTATGTTATTTTAATTATAGGGACTCGTTCCAAAAGCCCCTCAAATATCATTTTCTCGTTCCCTGCCATAGATCTTTATGGACTATTTCTCTCGCATACATCTTTATAGACAATTGAAGCTCTTCTCGATATATTTCTATCCCCTAAGTCTTCAAAGCCACGGTTTCTTCTTATTTTTTTCATGACTTGTACCCTTTAGCATGCTGAGCTTTTGAAGTCAGCTATCAATTTTTAACTTTTAATTTTGTCTCCAGAAAGTAATGTAAAGAGAAATATAAAGGTTAAAATAATACTTCTCATAGGCGTACAGCTGCAAATTTCATGGCTAAAAATGGAAAATTAATAGTACCTTTTCCTTTTAACTCTTAATGTGGTAACCGGTTCTTGATTCCAGCATCTCAATGAGATCCTTTCAGAAAAGGGTTTTACTGGGGTTTTATGGATTCAGCATCTGGGACAGGAGCCCTTCTCAGTTGGGACCTAGCAGAGCTAAGGAGAAAATTGCTGCTTTTAAGGCAGATCTTTCAAATGGACTCTAAACATCTTGGGTTTTCATCCTTTAAGGACTTCGGATTACCCACAGAACCAAAGGGTGCTATCGGGGCGAGGATAAGAGACCTGCGGAGAGAATTTCCGGGGTGGTTTCTCGGAGGTATCGTGTCACAGACCCTCGGAAGAGAGGAGGAAGGAGCCAGGAGCCGAGCCTCGCTGCTCTTGCTGGGAGCCACTGGTGCTGCTGGAGGGGCAGGAGTCCCACTGTAGAAACAGGCTTGGCTCTGGAGAAGACATAGACGAGGCGGGTGCAGGAGGGAGCACATGGGGTCGGAGCTCCCCCCACACACACGCCCCTCATGAGTTTGTGTGTGTGAGTCCCAGGGGAAGGCCTGGAGGCCCGGTGAGGTCGCAGGAGAAAGGGAAGGAGAGGATTGGAAAGACGGTCACGGGCCTGCCGAGGCCCCCGGGTGCGCAGAAGCCACAGGGCCTGGAGCCACCAGTCAGGCCCCCACCCCAGGCACCGTGCTCGGCCGGGCCAGCCGCCTGCGTACACCGCAGTGAGTGGGCAGCAGCAGGGAAGGGGCAGAACCAGGGTCTTTGCTCCTCTGCGCTGAGCTCAGCGTTTGAAGGTAGAAGTGACCATGGTGGTGAGCGGTGTTAGCGGGACTCAAGGTGGATGTGTGATTTCTGAGCGGCTCCCGCTTCACAGACAGGAATACTGAGGGTCAGAGAGTTAATGGCTGAACCCATGGAGTGAATGGAGCCTGGGCAAGGATTCAAACCCACACCCGACGGACCCCAGGGCTCTTGTTCCGTCTCCGCCCCACACCAGCCGGATGCAGACTGCACGCTCTTTCCAGATTCAGGGATGAAGACGTGAGAACAAGAGCCTCCTGAGGCACCTGTTAACGCCGGAGAAGGGGCAGGCTGGCTGCCGCCACCGGAGGTCAGCTAGAAAGTGCAAACGGCCTCCTGATAGAAACATCACCTGCCAGCTCTGACAGCTGCTCCCAAAGTGCTCTCGGGGTGCCTGGGGCTGGAGGGAGACGCCCAGGAAAGCAGCGGAGAGCCCCCCACAGGAGCCTGTGCGCCCAGCAGGGCCCCAATCACGGGCCCAGGGCACACAATGCTTCGGTTTAACGGCGCCCGCAGGATTAACCCAGAGCAAAAGCTCCCTGCACACCACCGGCGTGATCCCGAACGCACACGTGTGATCCGTCTTTGTGGCAGGCTGCCGCTTGTGCTGGGGATCACGATTTCTTCCCCGAACTGCAGAGGGAATATTTATCCTGTTTCACCCTGGGCTACTTCTCCCGGCGCATGATAATTTGGTGGGGGAGAATAAGGGCAAAGGGAAAAAAACTTGTTTCGTTTTTAATAGATTTTTAACAAGGCAGACGTCCACAGCTGGAGTGCAGAAGAGGGCTCGCCCTTTCCAGTCAGGAAGTGTGGGTTCGAGCCATTCTCTAGCCAAGAGCCCCGAAGCTTAACAGCCTTACGCCTCATTCTGTCCCATCTCTGGATCTCGGCCCCGCCGTCCTGTGCCCGTCACTGCCCCGCAGACCCCTGAGCAGCAGGACAACAGAAGCTGAGCCGGCTGAGCCAATACCAGCGCTTGCGCATTGGAAGAGGAGAGGCCCGCAGGAGGAGGGACACGTCTTGGAGGAGGACCTTCAAGGAAGCCCCACCTGCGTCTATGTCCCGTCTGTTCCCCTCTGTCTCCATCTAGGGCTCTGCTCTCCTCTCGGCTCCTCAAAGCAGAGTGCGGAGCTCCCCACACCCCCATCGTGGCCTCTTCAACCCGGCCTCCCGGCCTGAGGTCCCTCCTCCCAGCCAGTGCAGGGGTGTGGCTGCACCGTGCACGCAGCTCCCAGACTCCGTGTTCAGTGACATCCCGAGTGGCTGGGAATCAGCCGGCGATGGCTGTGTGACACCATGGGACTGGCAAACGGTCAGACTCAGGGTGCTCTGTTCTGAGAGAGCCGGCTAACCTACGTGCTACGCCCACAGCCCAGTTTGTTTCTCCCCATTCCCACCCTCTTCCTCCCCTCCCTACCCTGTCCCCACCATGACCCGTCCCCAGCACCACCCTATCCCCACCACGACCCCATCCACACCCGACCCTGTCCCCACCATGACCCCGTCCCCAGCACCACCCCAGCACCACCACGACCTTGCCCCCCCCGACCCCATCCCCACCACGGCCCCATCCACACCCGACCCTGTCCCCACCATGACCCCGTCCCCAGCACCACCCCAGCACCACCACGACCTTGCCCCCCCCGACCCCATCCCCACCACGGCCCCATCCCCGGAATGACCCCGTCTGCAGCATGACCCCATCCCCACCACGGCCCTGTCTCCACTGCAACCCCCATCCTCAGCACAAGCCCATCCCCATCTGACCCTGTCCCCACCACAACCCCATCCCCAGTACAACCCCATCCCCACCAAGGCCCCATCTCTACCATGACCTCGTCCCCACCACAACCCTGTTCCCACCCGACCCTGTCCCCACCATGACTACAAGTTACCACCTCTCACTTGGGCAGGCGCCTTCTCTTTCTGCTCCTTCCAGCACTCTCCCTTTACCAGAGCTAACGAGGAGTTTTAAACCTAAATTGAGACGTCACATCCAATCCTTGCCGACCTTCCTATTGGAAGAAAAGTCCAAACTCCCGCCTGTGCCACAGGATCTGAGGGACCTTGTCCTTTTTGCCTCTCCCCAACCCACTTTGGTCCCTGTGCTCCCCACACCCCCATCGTGGCCTCCACGCTGAATCCATTCTGTCCTGAACCATGCTGAGTCCCTCCTTACCACAGGACCTTTGCACACGTCCCGGGTCTGCCTCAAACAGGCTCCCCAGCACTTTGCCTGCGGGGCCGAGAGGCCGCCCCCCATGAGTGTCCTCCCCGGTCAGCATTCTGGCGGACGACCCCACACGCCCGTGCCAGCGCTCTACCAACAGGGGCACGGAGCGCCCACAGCCGAAGGAACTCTGTAGTGGCTCATTCATCTCCTTAGAGTCTGGAAACTCCCCTGGCCTTTAAGCCCTCAAAGGACAAGAACTGTGTATTGTGTTCATCTGGGCACCACTACAGCCTATCATCCACTCAACACCCAAAACGATGTTCACCAGACGGATGAACAAACGGGCGCGTCCGCAGCACAACTGAGACTAGTGCTCCGCAGGTGAGGCTCTGAGGAGGCAGGTACCCCTCGGAAGTCCCGGAAAGTCCTGCACCTCTGTGCTGTTTTCTTTCTAAACCTTTCCAACCGTGCTCCCAAAACAGCAGCCTGCTCTGGAAAATGTCGAGGGGAGAGCTTTCCCCGGATGGCGGTCACCTGAGTCTGTCCTCACCCGGCCCTTAGCCACCCACGGGACCCGAGCTGTAGTCATGTGCCCAGAAATGGCCAGCAGTCTCCAGCCAGCGGTGCTCATCCCAGTCGCCACGGCCGATCTCTGCGGCCGGCACTGAGTTCTTGAGCTGCGGTGGCCCAGTACCTGTGACGGCGCACGGTGAGGGGCCCAGGAGAAACTTCCTACAGAAGAGATGGAGGAGGCGGGCTCGGCCCTGGCTGAACGCCATCATGCGGTGGCCTCCAGAGCCCTGGGCAGAGCCGGGGAGGATCAGACGCCGGGCCGGCCTCCATGGGATACAGGCTAGGGCACCCGGCATCTCGGGGAAGAATCGGGAGTCTGGGGAGCACTACCCGGGGAGCGCTGCTGGGAGATCTCCACTACGGACCTCCCTGCCTCTTCGATCAATACCTAACGCTCCTATTGATCTCAACGGGTTCTAGCAGAAGTGGTAAACATTCCCCAAATAAAGGAGACAAAAAGGCAATCTGAGCAGAGGCACATTTAAAAAAAAAGAAAGAAAGAAAAGAAAACAAAAGGAAAGGAAAGGAAAAAAGGTTTTCTCTAAAATCATAAAATGTGTATAACAATAGCAGATAATGGAGTAGCATTATCTTCAGAAGGCAAAGGTACCAATTAAATCTCTGTTGGGCAGAACACACCCTCCTGCCAGGGATGCATGCCCAACCCCAGAACCGAATTTCTTCTGCTGTTTGATCTTCTGCCTCTGTGATTACAGAACCTGCAAGGACTTGGCTGGAGGTGGAGAGAAAACTCATCTATTCAAAACCATTAAAAAAAAAAAAAAGAAAGAGAGAAAACGTGAGAACAGGACTCAGGAGGAACGGATTACAGTGTAGCTCCAGACATGGGGAGAGGAAAAGAGAATGCATTGCACCAAAATGTTAGAGCTCCTGACCTGGAGGCCCCTGAAGTCCAGCTAGGAGTCCCCAGGGTTAGGGAAAATTGGAGGTGTTTTCTAGAATTTTCCCCCTTGACACATGGCAGGTCAGTTTTTCATGGCAGGAAACAGATTTTTGCAATAATGCATTCTGATTTTAATTTATCCTCCTGTAAATTGGATACTCTGAGTCTAGACCCTCATATTTTTTGATATGTAATGGGTGGGAGTGGGAGCGCGCTGCTATTTTAAGTCTCTCAGCAATTTTCTGAACCGTCTTTGGGAGGGAAGATTGCTCTTTTATTTCAGAAAAACAAAACAAAACAAAGCATTTCAATGAGCCCTTTGATTTTGCAAAGAAGAAGCCAAACCCTATTTGGGAGTGCAGAGGTTCCAGATAAGGAGATGTGAAACAGGCCCCCATGAAATGTCATGCTTGTCAGTGGATGGAACTCACCCCCGAGCTGGCAGGGTGACCCTGATGTGGGAGAGGAGCCCGGGCGTGTGTGGGGGGCTAGGGGGTGGAGGACTGGGTTCCTTCTGCTGGTTCCAAAACACTGCTGTTGACAGCAGGCAGGAGAGGGGTCTGGGGACCGGTGGCCTGGCTCCAGAGACACGGGGTCAAGTGGCTTGGTGAAGAGAAGCGATCCAGTAGGAACCCCCCCTATGCTGGACTTGGCTGGAGACCATAGCCTTTTTTCAACTTCTCTCTGTCCCTCCAAGCTTTCCGTTAATTTTGGTAAGTGTTAGGGGAGTCTGACTTACTCCCACCTTAAGGAAATAGGGGAGGACCTGAATCCACATTTAGGATAAAGCTCCACAGAGAGATCAGTGTTCTTCTGGAGAAGGTAACTGCAGAATGCAGATGACTGTGGAGGGCCAGACCACCAGTCTGAGAAGAAGGGCAGAGGACGTCCTTGGACGTGAGTTGCATCTGCCCCGGCCCTGTCTTCCTTTTCCAGGTGTGACAGTCTCTCTTTCTCATCTGAACCCCTCTGCATGCAGACTCAGCCCGTCAGAATGTTTTAGTGTTTGGGCTCAATCCCGGCCAATGAGAAGCCCTCGGACTTCCACCCGAACCATCAGCTATTGGCTGAGAAAGCTGCTGTGGAGGCGATGTGAGCCTGCAGGGCTGGCAGCTGGCTTCGGGCTGGCACACGGGGGCCCAGCTGAGAATGAAGGACGGTGGAGCTTCCTGTGCCTCTGGGTTCCTGTCCGCCCCGCTGTCAGGAGCCGGCTTCTTCCTCCTTCTAAAGCCCTCATTTCTGTCTGGCTCCCTACGGCTCTCCTCCCGGGGTCCTGTAACTGCTCCCTCCCTGCTCCTTCCCATCCTGGGACAGAAATAGTTCTCCCACTATCATAGCCTAGGGATTCCTCAGTTTGGGATCTGTTTCCTTCCTGAACCCTGATCGGGTAAAGATCGGGCTTCTGTGGTCAGACAGACACAGGCTCTTCTACTGTCAGCTGGACAAAAGCGGGAGCTCTGAGCCCTAAAGATGGAGAAGTTAGGAGCCATGTGGGTTAAATTCATGATGAACACAAGTTATCAAGTCCAGCCTTTGCCCACAAAACCTCCTGAACCTGTCCAGAGTTGCCTCTGGACCGCCTTTAACACGCTTACTAGGGCTCAGCAGGGCTGACTCCTGAAAGCCAGGGCTGGGTGAGTGACGGCAGCAAGATGGTGGGACACGTTCATATCCCCCTTCAGCAGCAGTAACTTGGCATCTGTCCATGGACAAAAGTGCTTCTGTGGGAGCCTTGGAATCCAGATAGGAAATTCTGAGACGCTGTGCAGAGTGAGAGCTGGTTTGAAAGTGCAGGCCCACACCAGGTGGCTGACCCGCTGATGACAGTCTCAGCTGCAGACCCAGAAACAGCCTCATGCCCCGACAACTCAGCTAGAACGTCATCTGCAGTCAGCGCTGTCAACAGCCCCAGGTGTCAAGGGACCTGGGAGAAGTCGCACTCATGGGTGCAACAGCTGATAGGCCCATAGACCATGGTCTCTGCTGTGTACCTTGAAATGGCCCACAACCCAGTTCCAGCCCCTCTCAGTCACACACCAAGGTCCAGTGGGGATTATCCCTGGGATAGAAGGATGACTCCATATACACAAGTTGATAAAAATGTTATACTGGATTAACAGAATAAAGGATAAAACCAAATGATTGTCTCAATAGACATAGATTAAGCATTTGACAAAGTTCAACATCCTTTCATGATAAAAACTTTCAACAAATTACATATAGAAGGAACGTACCTCAACAAAATAAAAGCCATATATGACATACCACATCTAACATCTTACAATGGTGAAAAGCTAAAAGGTTTCCCCCAAGATCAGGAAGAATGCAAAGATGCCTACTCTCCCCAATTCCAAGCCAGAGTAATTAGGCAAGACAAAGAAATAAAAGGCATATAAACCAGAAAAGCAGTTAATTTGTCTCTGCAGATGACATTATCTTACCTATGGGAAACCAGAAATCTGTTGGAACTAATAAATTCAATCAAGTTGAAGATGGGCACCTGGGTGGCTCAGTGGGTTGGGCGACTGCCTTTGGCTCGGGACATGACCCTGGAGTCCTAGGATCGAGTCACGAATTGGGCTCCGTGCCAAGCAGGGAGTGGGCTGCTTCTGCTGACTTCTCTTCTCTCGTGCTCTCTCCCTCTCTCTCTCTCTCTCTCTCAAATAAATAAATAAAATCTTTGAAAAAATAAAGTTGAAGAATACAAAATTGACATACAAGAATCAATTACATTTCTATATACTAACAACAAACTCTCTGAGAAAGACAGAAAATAGTATCATTTGTAATAGGATTAAACATAATAAAATACTTAGTAATAAATTTAACCAAAGAGGTAAAAGATCTGTACACCAAAAACTATGATACCAATGAAAGAAACTAAAGAAAACATGAAGAAATGGAAAGAGGACCATGTTCATGGATTGGAAGAATGTTGTCAAAGTGTCCGTACTGCTTAAAGAAATCCACAGATTCAATGAGATACCTATCACAATTCCAATCACATTGTTCACAGAAATAGAAAAAAAAAACTTAAATTAATATGGAATCATAAAGACCCTAAGAGTCAAAGCAGTCTTGAAAAAGAGGGGGGAAAAGGAAAAGCATCACACTTTCTGATAACAAACTATGTTACAAAGCTGTATTAATCAAAATAGTCTGGTACTGGCAAAAGTTAAAAAAAAATAAAATAAACAAACCAGACACACAGACCGAGAGAATAGGACTGGGAGCCCGGGGATAAACCCAGGTATATGCCACTGTCAACTAACAGCACTTGCCAAGGGAAAACGAGCACTTACTGCAGAAAGGATGGTCTCTTTGATAAATGGTATTAAGGAAACTGGATGTTTTCATGCAAAAGAATGACGTTAGACCTTATGTTATACCACTTAGAAAAAGTAGCTGTAAGTAGATCACAAAGACTTAAATGTAAGATCTGGAGCCATAAACTCCTAGAAGAAAATGGGGAAAATCTCCTTGATATCGGTCTAGGCAAAAATTTTCTTGGATGTGACACCAAAGGCATATGCAACAAAAGCAAAAAAAAAAAAAAAAAAAAAAGTGGGACCACATCAAACCCAACCGAAAGGTTCTATGCGTCAACAGAAATGATCAACAATGAAAAGGCAACCTACAGAATGGGAGAAAATATTTGCAAACCATATCCCGAATAAGGGGTTAATATTCAAAATAGCTGAGAAACTCATACAACTCAATAGCAAAACCATCACCATCATCACCGACATTCTCATCCAATTAAAACATGGGGAAAGTACCTGAATAGATATTTTTCCAAAGAAGACATACAAATGACCAACAGATACATATGAAGGTGCTCGACATCCCTGATCCCAGGGAAATGCAAATAAAAACCATAATGAGACCCCACCCCACACCTGTCAGAATGACTATCATCAAAATTACAAGAGACAACAAGTGTCAGCAGAGACGTGAAAAATGGGAGTGGACCCCTGCGCACCACCGGTAGAAGCATGAATTCGTATAGCCACTATGGAAAAGAGAAAACATGGAGCTTCCTCAAAAAATTAAAAATATGATTTCCACATGATCCAGAAACTCCATTTCTGGGTATATATTCAAAGGACATGAAACCACCATCTGGAAGAGAGACCTGTACCCCACATTCATGGCACCATTACCATAATCAAGATGTGGGAGCAATCTAAGTGTGTCGGTACATGAGTAGATGAAGAAACTATGCTACATGGGCACATGCACACACGCACATGCACACACACTCACTCACAGAGAGAAATAGTACTCAGCCATGAAAAGGAAGGGAGCCCTGCCATGTGTGACACGGATGGACCTTGATGGCATCGTGCTAGGTAAAAGAAGTCACACAGATAAAACACTGATCGTGCAGATCACTAGATGATCTCACTTATAGGTTGAACCCAAAAAGGTCAAACTCCTAGAAACCAAGAGGACTGGTGGCTGCCGGGAGCTAGGAGCTCGTCAAAAGGGGAGACGCTGGTCAAAGGGTATACATTTCTAGGTATAAGATGAACAGGTTCTGGGGACCTCAGGGGCAGCGAGGTCACTGCCGCTAAGAACACGACACTGTGCACTTGAAAGTTGCTAAGGGAATAAAGCTTACACGTTCTCAGAGCAACAAAGAGAAAGGGGGACTTCTGAAGTGATGGATGTGTTCCCTAACCCTATTGCGGTAATCATCCCACAGTATGTACGTATATCAAATTATCACGCTGCACACCTGGAGTTTACACAATTTTGTATGTCAATTATATCTCAGCAAATGTGAGGAAGAGGGAAGGAGAAATCAGAGCTGCCCGCTGAGCTCCCACTTATTAGCAAGCAGGAGCTGACGGGGAGGGAAGCTCCTTCCTCTCCGAACTGAATCAATGGGGGGCACTGAGGGGCCTCCTGCCCTGCACGCGCATTCCCTCAGCTCATCCCCTTGACCGCTGTCTTACAGGGGGGTGGCCTGATGGCAGGGCCACGTGCCTGTGCTGCCTCTGCTGGTGCGAGACAGAGACGGGGTGCCCCGAGCCTGGGGCTCGCCCCCACACTGGTGGTCTCACGGGCCCTGCTTTCCCCGGGAAGCAGCCAGTTTATAGGGCAGGCACGCTCTGGTCCTTGACAAGAGTGGGACGACTCCGAGGAGTGACTGAGAGCACTAGCTCTGGCGTGCGCTGGAACCTGAGCCGGTCACCTCGCCATTAGGACTTGGGGTGGGTTCCTTCTCGGTCTGCACCCCCGCCCCCGACGCTCCTACATAAACCAGGGAGCAAATCTGTGCTGCGTGGGAAGCACTAGCACAGAGCGGCGTAAGGCAGCCCGTCGGTGGCAGTCAATACTGTTATCTCGACATCCGTGCCCTATTTGCTCTCCCAAACCCCCCAGGGAGACTGGAAAGGAGAAACCCTTGTTTCCTTTTCCGGACTGGGAACCGGGGCTGGAGATGGATCAGGCTTGCTCGGGTTATGAACCAGGGACGCCACAGAAAGGGCCTGCGCTCAGTCTCCCGCTGCCCACGCCCACAGGGCACCAGGCTCGGGGAAGGGAAGCAGAGGGGACCAACATCAAGCCAAGATATCAAAGCCCAACATGTCCCCGCCGTGCCTGGCTCTGGGAACAACGTGAGGTCTGGGCCTCGCAGGAGCGTGCTTGGCACCCAAGAGGGGGTTCGCCTCACTCCCCGGACTCTGTGGATTTTGCTGCTAGAGTGCCCGCCTCGAAGCAGCACCCCTGGCTTCCTCCGGTGGAGATGAAAGCTAAGGAGGACGTGCTTCTCTCTCCTCCTCCGAGCTTGGTTCTCCTCAGCCGCTCCTTCCTCTGGTCACATTTGCAAATTAAAATTAAGCCCCACCAGGAAAGGGCCCCTGTCCGCTTCCATGCTGAGCTGGCTCTCACCCTCTTTGAGGTCTTCAAAGCTGCTCTTAAGCAAATCCTTTAAATCCTCTCCCAGTGCCTTGATGTCTTCACAGGGCGAGTGCTCCCGCTCAGGGGTGAGCGCGGCATTTGTGAAGTTCAGGGGGAAATGACTGTTCAGCTGCTTCTGCAAAAAGCCATTTGACAAGCAGTTAGCACAGCCCCGCTGTCAGGGACCTGCTTTCTCACCAGCAAGCAGAGGGGACAACTGCTGGAACCTGCGGGCTGATCTGTGACAATGTTTATTTCCTGGTGTCGGAGCTCCGGCGAGGCCGAGACGTGATGCTGAGGAATGTGCCCGCGGAGGCAAGCAACCCGCGCAATTCAGTCCCACCCCCCTCCTTTCCTGGGGGTGTCTGCACAAAGGAGAGCAGGAACAGTCCTACTTCTACAAGTTTGCCTAAGACCAGAGGTGCGGACGTCGATTTAAAGGCAGTGAGCCTCCTAGGAGGTGATTTCTCACCCCCCAAACGTGCGTCCGCCTCCTCATCCGGTGTCTGCACGTGCAAGTGGCCAGCCAGCTCGCTTGTGGAGCTGATTGAAGTGCTTCTGCAGCACAACTTATAAAAGCCATAATTTTGGTTCGTGGAGAGAAAAGCCCACAGACTCCACGTTACCCTAAATTTCCCTCCGAAGACCCCAGCAGAGGCTCTGCTGACATGATTTGTCTTCCTCCAGTGCCGCACAGGGCAGGCCAGGCAGGCCAGCATCATAAATTGGTGTCTGTGTCTCTCAGACAAACAGGAAACACGAAAGCCCTGGGCTTTGTGTGACAAAAGACAACATGATGGCTTCCTATTGGGGTCACTGGTAGGGGACAGGCCGGCTGGACTGCTTACAGGCTATTTTCAGGCCTAAGAACAGACCCCCTCAGTGCTCAGGGCGCAGCTCTACCTCTGCTCTTTGGCTGCTCACCAGTCACCACCAATGAAGCTACAGAGAACAACAGACATTTACTGTCTCACTGTTCTGGGGTTCAGCAGTCCAAGACCGGGGCATGCATCTGGTTGGTCCCTCTGGAGGCTCTGACAGGCAATCTCTCCCTTGCCTTCTCCCAGCTGCTGGTGGCTTCTGCAATCCATGGCTTCCCTGGCCTGTAGAGGCCAACAGTCCTTTGCACCTCTGGCGTGTAGGAGGGTAGGGGCGCCACTCCAGCCTGTCCCTCGGCCTTCACAGGGCCGTCTCCCCGCTCTGCATCTGTGTCTCCAAGCTCTCTCTCCGTGCTCTTCTAAGGACGCCGGTCACTGGACTCAGAGCCCACCTTCAACCCAGGATGTTCTCACCCTGACATCCCAAGCCTCTTTACATCTGCAAAAACCCCATTTCCAGGTATGGGCGTTAGGACCCGGACCTACCACTTTGGGAAACAATAATGAACCCACAACTACAGCCAAAGGGATATGGGAACCCCAAGCTTGTAAGCGAACTTGCTTGCTGCGCTCAGAAAAGGGACAGTGAGCAGGACAGAGAAATGAAGAACCAGGCCAGGATGGGGGCCCCGCTGAGTCCCCCCCATACCGGCCCCACAGCTTTCCTGCTGGATGACCACTGGGTGACCACTGGGTGACCGCCAGTTGCTGGGTTTGCATGGTTCGGGTACTAAAGGACACTAGCCATGTGCTTTGTCACTAGATCAAGAATCCAGCGTGGTGTCCGGCAGAGCACAGGTTCCGTGGCTGGGGGCTTTGTCCTTGCTTCCTGACGACGGAGAGGCTGGTGGAAAAGACGAGGTCCGCTCTTGCATCGTTCTGGTTATAGGGGGCAAGATCTTTGGTTTTTTTTTTTTTTTTTTGACCTGACTTAATGAATCATTTATCTGTGAGCATTTGGGGCGGGACACAGGCTGAGTGAAAGCTCATCAGGAGAATGGGCTCACACTTCCCGTTGGTCCCAAGGAGGCTGGAGGTGCTCTGCAGCCGGTGGTAAGTGGAGAGGGGACGGGCTAACTCCGCGGAAATGGGCAAGGCAGGAACAGTCAGCACTCAGGTCCAGGCGTCTTCACACAGAAGGGAGCGCCCTTCTCCAAGGACCTTCTCTCAGAAGCTTCCCTCGTCTCCCTCCCCGTCCTGTCCTCGACTCCAGAGGCTGTGTTCAAAGCACGTCCACATGGACACTCAGGGTGGGTGAGCGCTGCCAGATCAAAGCAAGGCACCCAGTTAAAGCCCAATTTCAGAAAAACAACAACTATTTTTTTTAGCATAAGTATTTCCTAAATATTGTATGGATATGATTATACCTAAAAAGCCATTGTTTATCTGAAATTCTGGTTTAACTAGACATTCTATGTTTTTATTTGCTAAGCCTGGCCACCCTGGAATGGTGGTCAGCTAGAAACAACCAGCCCATGCCCGCTGAGGAGCAGCTGGGCTGGGTCCTAGAAGGACATGACCGCTGGCTTGGCCAAGGCTCAGTGCTCAACTCTCCCGGCCTGCGTGCTCACTCCCTCATCAAGGGACGGGCTCTAACACCCTCCTGTGAGTCAGGGGTGGAGGCGCTTGTAGCTGGCTTCTAACCAGTGGCATAAATGTCAGCTTGTGACTTCCAAGGTAATGCAGATCCTATGTCAAGGCTTGGACACTGGCCTCTGGGGTCCTCAGCCACCACACAGGACATTCAAATACCCTAAGGTAGCCATACTGTGAGGAAACCCAGGTCCCAGGGCCAGGCCACCTGCAGACCTTCCAGTCGAGAGCCAGAAGCCGCTTCATAGTCCCAGACAACTGCTGGCCTCAACTGACAGCCACATGGGGAAGCGGCCAGATGGCTGGAGCCCCCTGCCGCAGGCCAACCCCAGTTTTTTCATCTTCCCAGATGAGACATCAGACATCATGCAGCAGAGACAGGTGTCCCTGACGTGTTCTGGATGGACTTCTGAACCACAGACTCCAGGCACAGAACAGAACAGCTGTTTCGCTCCACGGAACTTCGCGGTGTTTGTTACGCAGCAGAATCACGGTCAGCTGCGCCCTCGGTCATGTCCTGCCTCATCCCAGCTCCAGCCACTTTTGTCCTCCTCCTCGCTTCTGAAGGCAGAACAATGGTCCCCCAAAGACACCCACACCCCAAAACCCAGCAGCTCTGTCTCTGTCACCGGATGTGGGAGGAAGATTAGGGTTACAGAGGGATTTAGGAGTGTTAAACCAAGAGCTGATAAGCAAATTCATTAAAGCTGCAGGGTACCAAGTCCATGTACAGAAATCTGTTGCATTTCTATACGCCAAAAACAAAGCAACAGAAAGAGAAATTAAGAAAATAATCCCATTTACGATTGTACCAGAAATAAGATCCCCAGGAATAAACATAACCAAGAGGAGAAAGATGTGTAGTCCGAAAGCTGTAAGACACTGATTCAAGAAATTAAAGATGACACAAAGAAATGGAAAGACATCCCATGCTCCTGGGTTGGAAGAATGAATACTGTTAAAATGTCCATACTATCCAAAGCCATTTACACATTTAACACAGTCCCTGTCAAAATACCAAAAACATTTTTCACACACAGAACTAGAACAAACAATTCTAAAATTTGTATGGAACCACAAAAGACCCTGAACAGCCAAAGCAATCTTGACAAAGAAAAGCAAAGCTGAAGGCATCACAATTCCAGACTTCAAGTTACACTACAAAGCTGTCATCATCAAGACAGTACGGCAATGGCACAAAATCAGATTCACAGATCAATGGAACAGAATAGAAAGTCCGGAAATAAACCCACAATTATATATGGTCAATTAATCTTCCACAAGAAAAGCAAGAATATCCAATGGGGAAAAAACAGTCTTTAACAAGTGGTGCTGGGGAACCCAGACAGCTGTGTGCAAAAGAGGGAAACTGGACTTCTTACACCGTATGCAAAAATAAAATCAGAATAGATTAAAGACCTAAATGTGAGACCGGAAATCACAGAAACCCTAGAGAACACAGGCAGAACCTCCTTGACCGTGGCTGTAGCCACTTCTTACTAGATAGGGATTCTGAGGTGAGGGATACAAAAACAAAAATAACTGTCGGGACTTTATCAAAATAAACAGCTTTCGCACAGCGAAGGAAACAATCAACACAACTAAAAGGCAACCAACTGGGAGAAGATATTTGCAAATGACATACCATAAAAGATCAGTACCTAAGATACATACTTAGGTACATACTAAGCCAACAACAACAAAAAAAAACCCCGATTTTAAAAATAGAAGACATCCAGATGGCCAACACATGAGAAGATGCTCCACGTCACTCGGCATCAGGGAAATACAAAGCCAAACCACAGTGAGACCCACCTCACACCTGTCGGAATGGCTACACTTCACAGCACGACAAACAGCAGGTGCTGGCGAGCACGCGGAGAAAGGGGGACCCTCCTGCACCGTCAGCGGGAACGCAGGCTGGTACGGCCGCTCCAGGGATCAGCACGGAGGTTCCTCCAGAAGCGAGAAGTAGAGCTACCCTGCAATCCAGCAATCACACTAACAGGTATTTACCCAAAGAGCAGAAAAACACTACTTCAAAGGGACACATGCGCCCCGATGCTTATGCTGTGTTCTCCACCACAGCCAAATCCTGGAAACAGCCCAAGTGTCCGTCAACTGCTGAGTGGTGAGAGGAAGTGGTGTAAACACAGCACGGAACATTGTTCAACCATCAAAAAGAACGAATTCTTGCCATTTGCAATGCCACGAAGGGGTCCAGAGGGTATAATGCGAGCAAATTAAGTCAGAAAAAAGAAAATCCTGTATGACTTCACTCATAGTTGGAACTAGGAAAAAGGAGAGATGGACACAACAGCAGGCTCTTGACCACGGAGAACACAGTGAGGTTCCCAGGGGGCGGGGAGCGAGGAGCGCACCTGCCGTGACGAGCGCCGGTGACAGATGCAAGGGCTGCATGTCTGCGCTGTGCTCCTGAAACCAATACAACACGGGGCGTTTGCTGACTGCGTTTGAAATAACAGGCCACTGGCGTGACTCGGAGATGGGGAGATCATCTGGGCCACCTGGGCCGCCCCACGCAATGACAAGGACAAGGAGACCAAGGCAGAAGGCTAAGAGCTAGAGGCAGCAGCACGGTGTCACGGGCTGTGACAATGCTGTGGCCTTGAGGATGGAACGTGGGCGTCCCACCGGCTGGAGGAGGCCGGGACGTCCCCTAGAGCCAGCACTGTCCCCTGGAGCCTCCAGAAGGAGCCAGCCCGGCCAGCACCTTGCCGGCAGCCCTTTGGGGCCCGCTGCAGACTTGGCTCTAGAACAGTGAGATGTTACATTTGTGTTTGAAGCCACTGCCTTTGTGAGACTTGTTCCGGCAGCCGTGGGACATGAACAATGACGCGCTGCCTCCGATTTCTGGTAAACAGTGAAATGCCTTCCTATAATGACACTGGAGAAGACCAGCTCTTCCCAGCCCTCTCTCCGTGAGGCCTGGCCTCCGCTTCCTCGCCACTGCCCAGAAGGCACTCCACGCGCACCTGTAGACCTTCCTGGCGCAGTCTGCCTGCCGGACATCAGGCCCCGGCACTCCCCGTTCCGTTCTGCCTCCCCGCAAGGTTCCCACCCTAAAGGGCAAGGGGTCAACCACCTGCTTGTCACGCCAGCGCAGCTCACCTGACACCAGCCCTCGCAGGTGACCTGCCGGGCTCCTGCCACTGCAGCCCCTGCTTCTTGCCCACCCCACCCCCCAGGACCTTCCCCACCAGCCATTCAAGTCTTCTGGGACTTCTCCCAGCTTCTAAGAGCGCCTGTCCTGACCGCCGCCAGCTGCTCTCCCTCGGACCAGTTAAGGGCGAAACACAGTCTCAAGAAGAGAAACCGTCTGAACCCCGCTGGTATCTGAATGTGGCCGTAGAGGTTGTCCTGCCGGAACTCAAACGCACTCACAGGAAAATAAAGCAGAGCGTCCGAGAGCTCAGCTCAGCAGCTGAGCCGTCAAGGGGCGTCAGGGACCCGCACTGCACGAGGCTCGCCCCGCACCAGGACAGGTGGGAGGCACAGTCACCCTGAGAGTCGTAGGTGGAACACAAGTGTGTTCTGTCCTTCCAACACCAAGTCTAAGTGGGGGAGAAGGAGCTATTGCAGACGGATGGTCCATCTACGGCGAACTTGATCTTAATTCAGTCTATAAAAATGCAAAAGGATGAAACCGCTTACCAAGTCAGCCGCTCACGCTCAGCAGTAATTTACAGGAATGGACTTGATGATACCTCATGGGGACGTGTTTCCCAATCTGCTTTCCGTTCCCTCGTGCGTCTTGAAAATAGACATTAAAGGTCAGTTTCAAAAAAAATTGTAAATATATCACCCGGACTGAATATTACCAAAGATTCCTGTAAGGACTCGTCTTATATTATTCAACGTTTTAAGCACAGTTGCTGGGGTTAATTAGATTTCCGACCCTGAAAAATTTTAAGTGCCTCTGATGACTTACTTCCAACTGATAATTTTGTGTGAGAAACAGAAAAAGAATAACAAATAGACATAGAATAAATACATTCTTCATATCCCTCCTTGTGAGTACAGAGAATATATTTCTGAAATTTAATTAAATATCAAGATGTCCACAAGATCTATAATAAACCACTTTGCAAGACCTCTAAATGTCAAGGAAAAACACATTTTACGTGAAGCCCCCCCTCCCCACCCTGTAAATCTATGAAGATTCAGGACTTTTTCTCAACCTGCAGACCCTACAAGCACATATTTTATCTCAGAAGTACTTTTTTCAAAGACCTGGGAGTAGCTACGTGTTTGTTTGCAGTAGGACAGAGTGGAAAGTATTTTAATTTATCACACGGCGGTTTGTACCATTAGTTTTCGAGATGCGCCAGACGGCTTTAAAAAATAACGCGAGCGCCGAGGTGCCGAAGCTGGAAGTGGTGGGGCTTGGGTAAAAGGTGGTGAACTATCTCGTCAGTGCTTCCCACTTTCCGATGCAGACATGCCAGGTCCTCAGCGAGACTCAGACCGTGCGGGAAAGAAGGTGGCATTTGGGGGGGGGGGGGGACGTAAAACAAAAACAAAAACAAAACCATTCGTCAGCCCCGAGAGCTTTATCGCTTTAGTAAGTCCTGCTGTCTCCGTGCCGTGGTCTCCGCGCCGTGGTCTCTGTGCCACGGTCCCCACGTGTGGGCCACATCTCACCAGCAGCAGCAAGCATTCAGGGCAGCACGAACAGGACACACAACACCACGGACCACACGGCGTGGGAGCAGCGCCCTCTCCGTGACCGTTCGTGTCTCTTCTACGTGCAGGACAAAGTCTTGCTTTGCTGCCAACACGTCTTTAACGCGGCTGGGGCTCTTGCTAATAGCTTCACAACAAAAAGAGACATCAGGCTCGGAGCCTTTGGCAGACCACAGAATCTGGCTAGGATTCTACAATATGGTCTAGTTTGCCCTGTTTTCCTCTCCAGGGCACCTGCTCGGTAGGGCAAGCACTTCTGATTTTCCGTTTGCCTGTGGTATAAGCTGGTGGCCCGGGACCAGACGCGGGATCCACCTGCTCATGATGCCAGAGAAGTTCCGGTCTCAAGTAGGAGCTGCACGAGTCCTGCCACGGACCTGGGAGTAAACACTGTGTTTGCGGGCTGTATGGCTTCTGTCCTAACTGCTCGGTGCTGCCCCTGGGGCCTGAAAATAGCCACAGACAATATGGAAGTGAGTGTGGCTGAGTTAATGCAAAACTTTATTTATAAGAACAGATGAAGGGTCAGCTTTGTACTCTGGGCTCTGGTTTGCTGACCTCCGGTCTAAAGCTGTCTTTGCAAAATAAACTTATTTTTCATTTCTTTCATGTGAATTTTTTAGAAGGAGACGTAAGCCCCAACTTGTAGGAACGATGCATCTCCCTGGGGTAAAGGCTCCCACCTGTTCTCATAGATCACTGAACACAGACGGACAATCAGGATTCTCCAGAGAAACAGACGAACAGGAGACAGGTACACACATATATAATTTATTTATCCTATTATGCATTTATGCTTATTTTACCCTATTATTTACCCCATTTAAGAGATTTATGAGGAATTGGCTCATGTGGTTATGGAGGCCGAATTACGGAGAAGTTCCATGGTCTCCCACCTGCGAGCTGGTGTCCCAGGAAATCCGCTGCGTAATTCCAACCTGAGCCTGAAGTTCTAGACCCAGGGGATCCACGTGGGTGACCTCAAGTCTCAGGGGAAAAGGGCGGAAGACTCGCGCCCCAGCTTGCGCCGTCGGACAGACAGAGAAAACGCACCCTCCACCTTTCTGTCCTATTCAGACCCTCAAAGGATGGCAGGTGCCCATCCACGTGGGGACAGCCATCGGCTTTACTCAGTCTAAGGACTCACAGGCTAATCACTTCTGGAAATACTCCCCCACGCACACCCAGGAAAAAACGTGCCAGGTGTCGGGGCCCCGTGGCCCCGCTCAGTGGACACATCGAGGCGCCATCACCACAAAATTGGGAAGCGACGTGCACAGTCCGCTCTCCGGAGCCGCGGGAGAACCTTGAAGGTGCCTCCACCGGGTGGACTCTGTCCCCAGCCCATCGTGTCCGCCTGAAACCTCCCATGTGACCTCATTTGGAAACAGGGTCTATGCAGAGGTAATCAGGTGAAGATAAGGTCATACCTGCTTGAGGCAGGCCCTCGTCCAAAGACCGGGGTCCTTACAAGAGGGAGAAATCCGCACACGGAGGCCCACAGAAGGAAGACCACGCGAAAGGAGTCCTCAAGCCGAGGACTCCGAGGGCGGCTGGGGTGGGCAGGGGCAAAGAAAGCATCTTCTCGGGGCCACCAGAGAGCAGATGGCCCTGCTGACCCCTGACTTCTGACTTCTGACCTCCAGAACCAAGACAGGAAGCTTCTGCTGTCCGAGGCTGACCTGTCAGCGGCCACTGGACACTCACACAGTGCGACCCAGGGGTTTGTGGATGCAGTGGAGTCTGGGAAACACAGCCAGCCAGTGTCACCATGGACATTTGGGCTCAGCCATGTCCCACAGGAGAACCCACATCCTTCACGATTTGACTTCCCGGCTCCTCGGAGAGAAACGCAAAGGGAGATGCTGTGATGTCCAGCCAGACTTGCAGGTGCCCAGAGCATCGGAGGGGCGCCCACATCAGAGGGGCGTCCACATCAGAGGGGCGCCCACGTGAAGGCCAGACAGGACCTTCGGTTTCTCCGTCCAGGGTATCGGGGCAAGTCCAATGGCACAGACAAGTCCAACCCTGGGGTGCCCAGCAGCCTCGCCTCCGAGCTCAGGGTCATCTCAGGACTCCCCCCCATCAAGTTTCCACCGAGAAGTTCCGCATCTCAGCTACTGGGCAAAAGCAGAGCTTCAAGTTGAGCACAGCCGCCCCTGAAGTTGTGCTGGTGTGAGCGGGAGGTTGTGCCTCCCACCACCTCCCCTCCTTGGAGTTTATCTTTTTAAAAAAATTCTCTGCAAATTCTTTTTTTTTTTTAAAAAGCAAACAACCAAGATGGGTCTTCTTTCTTTCTTTCTTTCTTTTTCCCTGTTTATTCCAGGAGGTCTGGCTCTGGTGGCTACTCTGTTTGGAAGCAAGAGGAGGTTAATTAGCTTTTGTGACCTGAGAACTCTCAGGGAAGATGTCAACTGATGCATTAATTGCTCCTCAAAGTTGGATACGCCTGGAGGGGCAAGGTCCAGGAAGCAGGACGCTAGGCCCGTTCGGTGGTGAATCCCGCCCGGCGCGGCGGGGCAGCACCCTGCCACCCTCCTGAGCGGTCTAGGCAAAGGGCCGTCCCTCGCCGGGGTCCTGTCAGCTGGCGGCCCCCAACCCAGGCCACTGTGGACTCCGGGGCCAAGTCTCACACTCTGTCACAGAATCCGACCCTCAAACCCACACACGTCACATTCGGCCTCCTGAGCGTCTGAGAAACACGACATCCACACCATCCCCACTTGGCCCAGGATAGCCAGGCAGACACCGGCGATGTGCCCAGCCTCCGCCTTCCCAGTCACCAGACGGCGCTCTGAGAACCAGCCACCTCAGGGTCACCTGGAGGCTCGCTGGAAAATGCAGAGGCTCTGACCTCCCCGGGGGCATCTCCCTGACCGCCGCCGCGTCAGCCGGAGGAAGCCTGAGTCTGCTGCTCGGGACCACGCCCCTTCCTGCCCATCTGGAGCCGGCAGAGCAGAAGTCACCACCCATCCCAGACCATCTGTCCAGCAGGATGTAAGCCCGTGATGGGGACGGAAAGCGAGGTCTCCACGGGAGTAGCTTTCGTGACTTGATGTTCCTTGGTGAGCACCCTCGGCACGTCTTGAAGCCACCCAGCAGGTGTGGTTTCCTGCCTGTCCAGGCCTGGCCGTGTATTTCCCGATTCACCTACTGTTGACCATATTCTGCCACGATCGCACACACACGGTCACAATCATGCATGCTCCTGAGCCATTTCTCCGTCCTGTGCACAAAGCTCTTTCCCCCCGGGGCCTGCTGAGGGCTACAGACACGGTCACCCGGCCGCCGTGGCCTCCTCAGCGGACTCCCCGCCCTGGCTGGAGAAGGCCTCTTGGGCCCCAGCCGCTGCCCAGGGAGAACTCAGCTCGCCATCCGTGCTTGTCTCCCCACGGCTGTGAGGTCTGCGGTCTCGGCACAATTATGCGCACCCCCATCTGCCAAGCACAGGCTCTGGGTGGCCCTCTGTGGCCACTCTGCCCAGATGTCACAGAACCAGCGGCAGTGGCCTGTTGCAGCTGAAAGTGCAGCCGGGCCCATGCTGTCTGCACATGTGATGAGCGGAAGTCCCTTACGTTTGTGTCTGAAGCAGACAGAGATGCCGGCACAGCCTCGGCAGTGAGCGCCTCGAGGGAAAGGGGGTCTGCCTCTGAGCAGTTTGTCCGGGGGCACGACAGCCTGTGGCTGCTGGAGTTCCCCGGTGACAGGACTGGGACAGACTGCAGGTGAGCAGGACAGGAGGCAAGGTCAGCCCGGAGCCCTCACTCCCACGGGGCTCCTTCCGGGGCCTGGAAGAGGCTCCTGGGCTCCCACACTTTGCAAAACCGCCGGGAAGGCACTCTTCCACTTCCATCGGATCAGACCACCGTCCCGCGCTGCTCTGACTCCCGCATCCCGTCTCCCTTGTGCTGGATCGTGGTAACAGCGCTTGGCACTTCCGGCAACACCCATTTAGGGGCTGGCGGCAGCTCTGGACAAGTTCACTTCCAGCAGAGTGGTGTGATGCTGGCCGCCCCGGCGCTGGTCTCCCACAACGTCCGATCAGGTCCAGGGCACCCAGAACCAGCAGGGAAGTGTGGACGAAGGCAAATAAACAAGGCATTGAGTGTGTGCAGCCAGAAGCCAGACCGTGGGAACCTCTGACTGCAGAGAAGTCACTACGAGAACAGGATGCTGTTCTCGTTGGCTCTCCTCAGCCCTTGTCCGAACGAGTGTTCCCGTGCCCCTGCAAGGGGTCGTTCAAAACGCATACGCACAAGTGTCAACACACCATGTATTTTTTGGTGGGTCGAGATAGACTTTGTCTGAATTCGTGTGTGTGACCGTGAGTGTGCCCATGTGCCAATCTGTTAGGGTGACGCATTCCACCGTCTGTAATAGTAAAACCCCCACTTTCGGCCAAGCACACAACAAGACGTGTGCAAATCTCTTTCTGTTCTCTGTGCGGGAACAATGGTGCACAATCGTCTCACGTGAAGAGGCAGTGGAAGAATGCAGGGGGGATGACTTACAGGATCAGGTCACTAATTTAAAAATTCTACAATTTCATAGAATTTGTGATTTTTAAAAAATATTTTAGCTTTTTAGAATTTAAATAAGGCCTTTTCCTAACTCACTTTGAATGTGTCATGTTGTATTCTTCTCACGTTTCAGTTTAGAGCCCACCGCCTGCATCTGGAGCAAATCATTTGCTCGTGCATTTGCTCAGCAGAAACCACTGAGCTCATGCTGCAGGCGCAGTGGGCACGGCCGCACCCAGGACCGCCAGACCCGCCCCCTCCGAGTAAGCATTCTGACGCAGGGCTCAGAGAGTCAGCATGGAGACACATAATACACAGAACGGAGAGAACTGGCCAGGGCGGTGGTAGGCAGAGCCCTCTAAGGAGGTGATGCTTAAGCAGAGACAAGATAAATGCAGAGGGACCAACAGGCGAAGCTTGGGAAGAGCAGTCCCGGCAGTAGAGCAGCACGTGCAAATGCCCTGAGGTCACAGGGAGGGAGGGAGTTCTGATGCTCTGTGAAGAGGAAGAAGTCAGCAGGGTTACACAGAGGACAGCAGGGGGCTGCGTGGTGGGGAGAGACAGGGTAAGACGCTCTGCACAGCCTGCCGTGTGTTAGCACTCCATGTGCGTGGCTGTGATCACACACATGGTGAACAGGACACAAGGCCCTAGCCTTTAGAGCTGACACAGACATCCATGTTCCCTCCACGCACCCTTCCACGGTCCACTCTCACTCCATACAGGAGCCCTTCCTGACCAGGCATCCCAAAATTCATGTGCAAACCTGGTTCTGAGAGACGAGCCCCACCAAAGTGGGAGAAAAGCCTTTTGTGGGAAATGGGAGGTGGGACCCCTGACCTTGGCCAGCGGGTGCAGCCTAAAGGAAGCCAGGCAGAAGCACCGCGTGGTGTGCACACTCTCTCCAAAAACCAAAGCTGGATGGATTCTCTTTCAGCCTGGAGACCAGGATCCTTCCCCAAACACCACCCATGAAAATCCCCATTGTCCTCCTCTGGAGACTTCTCCACTATCAGTCCCCTTGAGCGCACTTGCACACTTGCAGGAATCTGCATTCTTATTTCTCTTTGGAAATGGTGGCTAGAGCCCTTTGCTGCACAAAAAAGGCCTGTTCGTACCCGAAGGGAGGCCATCTGGGAGGACAGAAGGAGGTGGCGTGTGGGACGACTTCCCCAGCAGCAGGAACCCAAGAAGTGGCCGGACAAGCACCGTCCGCAGAGCCCACCCCAGATGCCAGGGAGATGCCCCGCTCAGGCCGCCCGGCAGCTGCGGAGGAGCCCTTCAGAGGGCAGCTGGGTCCTTCTCTACCAGGCGGCTATGACCAAGCTGGGTTACAGCGCGGCCACCAAGGAGAGCCTGGGGAGGAACCCCCACCAAGCCCGGCAGCAGCGAACAGCCCACCTCTGCCCTCCACGGGACCCTCGGGGCACTTCTGTGGCCGCCTCTGGTACCGGGGTCCCTGGTCGTCACAGCCTTCTCTCCCCCAGGCTTGAACCCCTGGAAGGCGGGAGCATGTGTGGTCTGACTCTGTGTGGTTTAAAGTAGCCCCAACACACTCACAGGCGCCCAGCACATAGCAGGAATGCAGGACGGCTGAGTGCACGCACCGAGTCCACACCTGCCCCAGACAGAGGAATGTGCACGGAGAGCTACGGGCTAGAGAGAAAGCCACAGTGTCTGTCAGGCGTGCGCTGACCCTAAGTCACCCAAGCTTTCCCCGAGAGCACACAAACGCATCCTGGCTGAGCGCTGCTACCCTTTACCTCTGAGCACGCACATGAAGGCACTGACGCGACAGTCACACGGCCGTGCCCACTGCCCGTCTTACCCAGGCCAACTTCCATGAGAAACCGACATGTGGAGGGAGAAACCGAGATGATCCGAGTGGCAAGGACGCAGGACAGGGAAGGGAGAGAAGCAGGTGGGGGTGGCGGGGCCCTCCCATGGGAGTGGCGTGGGGCCGCCCGCACGGGGCACACACAGCCAGAGTGCCACCACCTCTCGGTCCGGTGCCACCCATCGGTATTTGCCGATCCCGACGAAGCACACCGCCAAACGTCGGCTTGGCCGCTGCAGTCAGAACCGATCAGAAACAGAGCCCGGACACGTCCCCGTGCAAGCCCACTGCTCGGTCTGTCGCTCGGCAGACTTCACGGAAAGAAAACCGGAAGGTCGCCAAGTGGGATGTCCTTCACTCAGTGACTTGATGACTGGGTTTCCAGCCTGGGCCCAGCACTGCACTCGGCCAAAAGGGGCCCGCGAGCAGGGAAGCCATTCCGGAGGAAGCGAGCAGCCGGAGCAGGAGAGAACATCTGGGGAACATCTGGGGAAACGGCCCGTCAGGAGCAGTCCCACAAAGGACACCACATGGCACGGAGCAAGAGAACCCAAGGGCAGGCCAACTTAGGGGCAGGGGCAGGAAGGCCTCTCTGGGGAGATCACACCACACTGAGAAAGGGCAGGACTTTCCAGAGGCAGGGGCAGCATGAGCAAAGGCCCTGTGGTGCGTGTGTTGTGGGGGGTGACCACTATGGCCAGGGCATGAGGTGGGGATGAGCTAAGGGGATGAGCATAGGCCGTGGGGCTCATGATGACCAAGGCCCCAGGGGTGGCACCCAGATGTCATTTGGCACAAGCCCAGCATTGTGACCAGAGACCTGGGGACTAAAGGGAGACCTGTGCAGCTCTTCTCATGCACTGCATACAAGTCACATTGCAAAGGCCCTGCTGTGTGTGCACCTGAGCCTGGCTGGCCATGGCGGGCTGCAGGCGGCCTCCTCGGCAGCCTGGCTGGACTCCTGGGCAGCGCTCTGCGTGAACGTGGAGGCACCGTTTCTGCCCATCTGCTGCCCACAGGCAGGAGCCCACCACTCTGGCTCATCCTGCCTGAGCTCTTTCCACTCGCCCCAGACTGCCGGAGCTGGGCTGGGAAGAGAGGGTGAGAGAGAGGGCCGCCTGCTGTATCAGAGAGTTCCAGAACCGCCTGTGGATCTGTCTCCCCCTTCTAGGCTCTGTACCTTAGAAATGCCTCATTCTCTTCTTCCCCTTTTGGGTGACAGACAGTTATTTCATGTACTGCTGAGAAGATAATTCAGAATTCTGTTTATTCTAATGCAGTTCAAAATGTCTGTGACTAGCATTTGAAAATAGCTCTGGGTGTCAGGCAGCGGCAGCCAGGAAACTTCTGGAACCTGCTTCTCAGCATCTCCCAGTCTGGCAAGTCAGGAGTGGAATCGCAGAGACATGACTGCCGGGTCAGATGGACAGAGCTGGGGCACGGAGGGCAGATCTGGGATGCTCCAGTCACATGACCGACGTCCACACCAGCCTCCTCGGTACATGTTGGACACCCTTCGGCTTCACTGCCTGCTATTTCCCCTTACTCTGTGACTCCCAGCCATGAGGACTGCCTTCCAATTCACTGAATTCTAAGCTCCCGCTTGCCCCGGGGCCTTTGCTCATGCCATCCCCTCTGCCCAGAACAATGATTCTTCTCTCTGAGCAGTCATTACCTCCTCCGGGGAACGCTTCCTTGCCTCCTCCTCCCAAGGACTAACCCAAAGCCTCCTACTATTCACTCTTACAGCCTTGAAACTCTATATAAAATTATATAAACGTTCAAGAGCTGTTACCTGTTTTCTCTATTAGATTTCAGCTCTTTGAAGATAGGCAGTGACCACATTTGGCTTTGCTCACAAGCAATCTATGTTACAGGAATGAAAACGACACTTTCGAGTGTGTGCATAAGTGCAAACTCTTAACAGAATGCCGTGACAGCCCAGCCCGCAGAGGAAGTGGGTCACCACACTGCAGTGGCTATGTTCCCTCCAGACCCTGGTGGCACGGCTGGAAGAGGGCGATCTGCCTCCGGTCACTGCACAAAAATCACCGCGATCCCATTTGCAGGAATTCAGGCCTCCCCTGAGTGCTTCTTCCCACCACTTGGACTACAACCACTCTGCTGAATTTGGAAAAATGAAGTCAAGTGGTTTGGCATTTGATCCATAAACCATCAGGTAATGCAAATATTTGGACTGAGCTTGTCTTGTAAACAGCTTTCAGTGTGCAAACCCAACATGGAAATGCAGGGACCACAGGCTCCCCGGGCTCCCTGGGCGCACACGTCAGGACCACATTCTGGGAACCTTTCTTTCCCCCAGTGCCAGGGCTGGGATCCTAGAGCCACAGCCACAAAGCACCACTGTCCCTTCATGGCCGATGTCTTTATTCTGCCCGCTCTCACCCAAGCCCACAAGGGGCAGCCCCAAGAAAGAGCTCCTTAGCCAGAGTCCATCGGTTCCCTGCAAGGAAAATCCAGGATTCCGACCGCACATCAGGAACCAGACTACCTGGCCCAGCCCTGGTGTAGGCCTGGGGTCACCAGCACTCTCCCAAGTTCAAGCCAAATGAGCTCCAGTGTGCTGCCAGGGCCTGCTGAGTGGCCTGGACCCAGGCCCGGGACACGGACACCGACTGGTAAGTATCTATGCATCCCCAGAGCTGGGGACGGAAGAGCCACGCGTGTGTCCAGAACGAGGAAGGCTTGCACGGAGCGCGCTCCAGCCGGGGACGGCCAAGTCGCTCCGGAGAAACATGGCCCCTGGAGGCAAAGAGGAGAGGCCGAGGGCCTGGAAACAGTGGTCCTGGCCCCTTGCCCCGGCCCTGCCCTCACTCCCCTGGGCATGGCTGTACAGGGAGCCAGTGATGGGAGGGCACCCCAACAGTCCAATTCAGAATGCCCTTGATAGCCAGAGGCATCCATTCCCCCCAAAACCCTGGAAATGCCACTGTCCAGAGAAGAGGGATGGGCGCTGCTCGGAGGTGATGAAGTGAGTGTCTGCTGTGGAAATCTGCCAAACCAACTCTTCTTGCTGAAGTTCTGTCAAAACACTGGTTTTCTAGTAATTCTCAGTAGGATCTTGACACAGGATTATAAAATAATATCAAAGCAACAATTTCCTATCTTTCATATTTCTCCTATTCCAAATTTAATTAAAGTTTTAGAAAAGACAAGGCTCTTGGGGGGAGGTGCCTTCCCAGAAGAAATCTAGGGGCGTGCACCCAGACTCGGGGGGGCAGGGACACGCCCAAGACTGGAAACGCAGATGCTGTGAAGTCAACAGTCAGGCTCGACTGCCTAAAAATTGGGAGATTTTACATGGCAGAAGCCTTTACAAACATGTCAACAGATAAATGGAGGATTTGTAAAAAATAAACACAGATCCTTTTGGGCGCACGATGGGGCTACATCCCAATAAAGCCATTCTAAGTAGAAAATATCTTAAGTTGACGATGTACTAATACACCTGGCCAACCGCCCACCACAGCCCAGCCTGGCCTGCCATGACCATGCCGGCAACACCCCCAGCGGCCGTGACCGTGCTTGTGAAGCCCCCGTGGCCATGACCACACCAGGAATGCTCCCCGGAGCCTGCAAGCTGCGCAGGATCTTTCAACCCAAAGCCTGCCTGGTCACCAACTGTTGACTGTGTCACCTAACATACCGGACACTGTCCCGAAGTGGGAGGTGGAAGGGATATCTGGGGCAGGGGGAGTATCCACGTACGCACGGCAGGCAGGAGCCGCCGCTGCCCAGCGTCACGGGACAGGAGCCAACTGCAGATCGCTAACCCAGGAGGGAGTCCAGATGCAAGATGCCAAGAATGGGTTCTACCGAGCGCGTACTGCTTTCAGGCCGCAGCAGGGGCGAGAAACGGTTAAGTCAAACCATCGTTAGCTGGGGGCCACCTGCCTTTGTAACACAGAGAATAAGGAATGGGCTAGTAGCTTTAACACAGACAGAGCTCTTACAAAAATGACAAGAAGCAGCAACCCAGTTGTTTGTAAATGAATAAAAGGATGTGAGTAGGTAATTCTCGAAAGTATCTCCAAGTGATCCACAAACATGAAAAAAAGTCTCCAACTCACTCATCCAGAAATGTAAATTCAGTTACAGCGAGCCATCACTTTGCCCTCATCCAACTGGTAACGATTTCATGGACGAGTCCAATGCCCCCAACGCTAGTACAGACTCTGGGAAAAGAGCCCCCAGGGCGTGGGGTGGAAGGGCTGGGGGCACCCCAGTCAGACTACTGTTCACTCTAGGAGACCCCCTCGTGCCCATCAACACCGACTGTGCCTCCGCGGACGCTGCTCCCTCGGGAACGTCTCTCCTGGCCCATTTCAGGCACTCGGGCACATCTGTCAAATGACTTCTTTCACTTGGGCTTTGCCAGGACACAACTGCAGAAGCTGTCCCCGTCACGTGGCACGTTGGTGGTACCAACTGCTCTGAGATACCCAGGAAGGGTCCCTAAGAAAGCCATCCCCCCTCACCCCTGCTCACCACCCTGGGAGGGGGGCCACCCCGCAGCACCGCATGCTTGCTCACGGCATCTCTGACTTAAGGTATCTGAGAGTCCAGACGAAGGTGGGTCCCCCTAGGTCCTCCTAGGCATGCTTACGTCCTCGCCAGCCAGTCCCACGGGACACGAGAAGATAAAAGACATGCAGTGGGCTCCATGCTCCCGGGATCAACCACTTTCTCCCCACTGGCCATTCTCCGTCCACCTGAAATACATTTATTTCAATCCCCAAGCTGCCAACTCTCACGAACCTCGGTGTCTCCTCCCCACCTCCGAACTTCTCCAAGACACGGCACCCGTTTACGGTCTCATGTCCTACCATTCATATGTCTGCTGCTCTTTCCGCCCGGGCTTCCTCTCAGGCCCTGGACGGCCGCTGGCAAGTCCCTGCGGCCACAGCCAATGCTGTGCCCCCATCAGCCTCTGTAACCTCCAGAGTGTTTGACCTAAGAGTAGGGACTCGTCCTCACATGTCACATCTGGAACTCGCGGGTGCCAGACACGCGCCTGTGGGTTGGAGGAATGATCGGAGAAAGCAATAAACACACACGTGGGAGTGAGGGCAGAGTCCGCGTGTCAGGTCCAGGCTAAACTCCCACTATTTACACCGGAACAGAGAGGAGATGACGACAGAGGACGAGGCCTGCGGAAGCCTCAGCACAGCTGGCAACGGGCACAAGCTCTTGTCGTGCTTGGCTGGGTTCGGAGACGTCGCACCTGGTGTGCTGGCGGCACCGTCTCCTCCCGTGTCACACCGCACTGACCGTTTCCATGGGAACTGGAGCCACGGCCAAAGTTCAGCCACTGCATGGGGCCCTGCCCACCTGCCCGAGGCCTGTCCACTCCCTCCTCTGGGTGATGGATCCAACCTTCCTATGATCTACTCCCCCACCTCAGACCGGAGATCCGCAGACTGACCACACGGGATCAGGACACCAGCCCTTTGACTTTGCTCTCTATTGCTTCCAGAAACTTCTCAGATAAGAGAGCCGGGCCCCCTTGGCCATGTCCATTTACACACTTCCCACCACTCGGTTCTGAACACGGCTTCGGGACAGTAGGTCCCATTCCCATCTTCCCCCCCCCACAGCCTCGTAATGGGGAGGAAGGAGACCCCCAGTGCCCCCTCCTGATCTCCCTGTAATCGTGCACCTTTTCCTTACATACACACACACACGTGCAGTCATCACAACCACAGCCTGGACGTAAGCACCACTGTTGTCTCTGCTTCCAGATGGGGACAAGGCAGAGCGAGGCAGGCAGGGTGGGTGCAGAGAGCCTGCACGCTTGGCCACTATGCCCCATGGCTCACTAGAGCCAGAAATGAGGGCTGTGTACCCTCGTGAGTGACACAGGGCCTCGCATGCAGGAGCTGGGCCAGCAACTGGTGTTGAAAGAAGGGAGGGACGCAGGACGTGTGGGAGGCATGTCACTCGTCCTACTCAGAACCTCCGGCACAGCCACCCCAGAAGACCCCAGAAGACCAGGACAGATGCTCCCAGGTCTGCCGCCATCTCAGTCAGATGCATAACTCGGCACATAACTTATCCCCAGGTCGTAAATGTTGGGGGGCATCTCCTTCTGCATTTGAATTTCATGTATAAAATTTGCATGCGTAATAACCCCTGCCAGATGCTCACAGGTGCCGGACGTACAGCGCGCATCCTTCCGAAGAATGCAGTGGGTCACTTCCCGGGTGACTGGGAAGAAAGCCTCCAGCCGCCGGGGCGGGCACTCCAGTCATCCCAGTACATCCACTGCTGCTGAGAAATCTAAAAGGAACGCCAGACCTGTGGAGAGCCTCTCTGAGAAAGTGACTCCCGGTTTGGGTCCTAATCTTCCCAGGTGCCATGCATTAATGGGGCAGGTGCCCTCAGGCTGGAGAGCTCTGCCCGGAGTAAAAGGTCACCCTGTGTCCCTTCCTGACTCCTCCCAGGACATGTGAACATGGAGAATGCTTCCAAAGGCTGGAGCCCTTGCCAGGGAGATCCGCTCACACAGAGGCCTGCCTGCACTCTGTGCCAGAGAGCCAGCCCAAAGATGGGGAGGGGGCCCGCCTGGGCCCCAGGGCTGGGCGCTTTAGTGGTCCCCAACTGAGAGCGCTCCGAGACAACCTCCTGTTTGCCGGAGGCTGAGGCTGGGGAGCCCTCGGACAGAACGTCCCCCTCCTCCCCCAGACGCACGGACACGAGGTTCACGAGCGTGAGACCTGAGGCCCAGCACGCCAGCTTCAGACCCCGGCTACACCGCCTCGCAGGCTGACACAGTTATCTGAGCCTCAGTGTTCCCATCTCTAAACTGGGAATGATAACATCTATTCCAGAGTAAAACCAAATGAGAAATGAGGATGGGCACGGCTCGGCCGCCGTTCTGTGCGCCTCACCCTGGTCTATGGACGTGGCTGTGGGTTTTTTCCTTTACAGCTGGTTTTCAACCCTCCTGACGAGGAAGAAAGTCCCCGCGCCACGTGTTTGCATCTTCGACACCTCACGTATTTATCTCTTCAATAAAGAAAACAGATCTTGGGCTCTGATCCTTTGTTAATTAATGATCTGTAGCTGACATGTATTCACTTTTTACTGTGTTCACTCCACTATCCCCTACGACTATAAATGATAGTAGTTTTCCATCTACAACCCTGATTCCATTTAAAACAAACTCTGTTCAGTTTAAAAGTCACCCAAGGAATCAACATACATTACGAAGGGAAAGAAGCCAGTCTGATTCCCATCTACGACTTTCGGCAACGGGCCGGACTGGGGAGACAACACAGAGATCAGTGGTTGTGGGGGGGCTTGTGAGGGGGAGGACGAGGAGGGGCACAGAGAGCCCGCAGGAGCGCGAGACCACAGCGCGTGGCGGTGTGCCAGGGCTGTGGCATGTGGAGACCACAGCGCGTGGCGGTGTGCTGGTGGACCGCGGCGTGTGGCGGTGTGCCGGGACCACAGTGCGTGGTGGTGTGCCAGGGCTGTGGCATGTGGAGACCACAGCGCGTGGCGGTGTGCCAGGACTGTGGCATGTGGAGACCACAGCGTGTGGCGGTGTGCTGGTGGACCGCGGCGTGTGGCGGTGTGCCGGGACCACAGCGCGTGGTGGTGTGTCCGCTGCACATCCATCCGGACCCACAGAACGCACACCTCAACAGTGAACCCTGGGGACTGTGGACATCGGGTGACGATGACTCGTCCCATGTGGGTTTGTGGACTGTAACAGATCCCCATGGGTGCACTGGTCACAAGGGAGGCTGTGCGTGTGCAGGGCAGGCAGTTTTGGCCAAAGTCTCTGTACTTTCCTCTCAACTTTGTTGTGAACTGAAAACTACTCTAAAACATAAAGACTGTCTTTTTGTTTTTTTTAAGGGTACCTAAGAGGAGACAATCAGTAAACTATAACAAAGGTAGTATTTCTCGGTGGAAAACCGAGAAGGCAGAAAGTCGGGTCAGGCAGGCTTGGCCAGAACCATGAGGTTGGAGAACACTGCGGCTGCACGTGGGAGAACACCACGGCGGGTGGCCCATGAGGGGCAGCACCAGGCATGCAGAACCACGTGGCTTGTGTGCATGTGGAGCCCAGGGGGGCAGGAGGAGAGGAGGACCTGAGCCAAAAGCAGGACATGACTCTGGGTAGGGGTGCTGGACCGCCCCAGCACCCAGCAGCCCATCACAGAGCCTTGGATGCCACGACAGCTGCACACGTACAAAGCCCCTACCGGGCTCCTGGCAGGTTCTCACCTGGCTGGAGGCGGGGCAGGGATGGTGGGCACTGTCACTTCTTGTCACCTGGTGTGTCCATTTTCCCGAGGGCAGCAGATCAGGGAGATCCTGGCTTGCCACTTGGTGGCCAGCAGCCTCCAGGAACTGTCCAGGGTGCTGAGAGGCAGGGGGCGGTGTGCTCAGAAGCAAGATCAGGGACTGTCCTCTGGATTACAGCTAAGGGAGGGACTTCCTACAGGCACCACGTCCAGGGTGGCTTCCCGGTCCTGACCTTCTGAGCCCTCCAGGCCACGGTGGTCAGTGCCAGTGTGGCCGGCCAGCAGTGCCGTGCCTGGGGAGTGTCCCCCAGCCCGGCCAGAGCCCCCTCCAGTTCTTCCAGTAACAACCTGTGAGCATCTGAGAACCCCACGCTGAGTTCACTCTCACCCTACCCCACAGAGCGGCTCTGTCTGGTCACTGAATCCTGAGGGGTGCAGCCTACCCCTCAGCTTTGTGCATGACATACAGAGGCAAAGATGGCATCGTCACATGATGTGACTTGTTCAGGACAAGGAGTGCTCGATGATTCAGCACTTCTGACCTGTCCTTCCTTTGCTCCTCAGGAAGTCCCTGGGTAGATTCTCTTAACCTTCTCAGAGACGTCCTCCAGGCAAACCCATGCCCACCAACGCCACCAGGAGCCTTGTCTCTGCCCACACACTTGTCTGAGGGAAACGGGGCCGTCTGTGCTCTCTCAGCAGCCCTGAGCTTGGAGACTGAGGCTACAGGGCGATGGGGGGACACCGGGCCTCCCCCTGCAATCACTGTTCTCACCTCTGCACTCCCCCAAGTAGCTTCAAGGCCCCTCCTACAGACTTAAGGGCGGAATGATGTTTTACCGAGAAAAGAAGTGGATAGGCACAGTTTCTACAGGAGAGAGAGGGAGGGAGAGAGAGATGAGCTGGATCGCAAAGGGTCAGCAGGAATTTAATTTTTTGAGCACTATCAGGATAACCCTGGCTCACCCTGGCTCTCCCCATCTCTGCTTCACTCTGATTAACTTTCCCAGGACAAATATATGGAAACTGCCCACCCCAGGCCCTCGGCAGCCAATTCATTCTCCTGTGGCGACTGAGGAGCTGCCTTCTGCCGGTCAGGAGCGCAGCACGGCTCCCGAGGCGGGGGAGGGGTCTCTGCTGCTGCTGCAAACCCATTTGTCAAGCAACAGGATGTCATCTGTTCCAACGGCCGTTTGTTTCTTGCTGCAGTTTCTACCTGGAACCAGCACCCGACTATCCGTGCATGGGGACCTCAATACAAAGTCAGTTACTGCAAAGAAAGAAAACCAGGAGCCCCAAATCTCTTAGGGCCATTTCTTCTCAAATGTATTTCAAGGGAAGTGGAGGCACGTGGGGGGGAGGGGAACAGCGCCTCTAACCAGGGGTGGCACGTGGGGGCTGCAAGAACAGCCCCGCACCCTGCTTCACAGGTCTCCCCACGGAGCCGCCGGGACGGACAGAACCAGAACGCACGGCTGGATCCTCCCCACTCTCCACCGTGAAGCCTGTGGCGCTGAAGGGACCGGATGGGACTGGTCTGTTCATCCCTCCTCTCTCCACACTCTGGGAACCGCCGGGGCAAAGAAACACGGCTGTTAGCTTCCAGTGTAAGTGAACTTGGCCACGGCGTGCGTCACACCCTGCCCCCAGCTCTGGGAGGTTTATCTCGACCGCGGTCTGGTGGAGGGACCTGGTACCAACCTAGGTACAAACGCTTTGTCTCCTGAGAAACAGTGAACTTGCGAGGGCTGAAAACAGATACCGAGGCCGGACGAGTAGGAAGGGAGGCGGTCAAGACCAGCCTTCCTCCCACTGTCTCTGGACAATGTGACGGCTTTAAATAACGCCGGCAAATCTGCATTACTGAGGTTGTCATTTTAAGCCACCTTCTTCATCGGGTGGCAAGCAATTATTCCACCCAAAACGGATTTAATGTTGTTTGTATTTGTCACAGAAAACAGCTGTGCAAGCCTCAGGGCCTCAGGGCCGTTTTGTATTTTTGTTGCTCTGAATGGATCTCCCAGATGCTTTCACGCCTCCTACCACGAATCCCTGATGCCTCACATACACACACAGCCGAGAGGTGGCGTGCATGGGGCAGCTGCCCAGGGCAAGTGTGCGGACGCCCTTATGCAAGACAGCCGCACGAGAGGGATCGTCTGGAAGGCTGGTGCTGGGAAAGTCTCGGTGCACTTCGCGGAGCCAGTGGCTCACCACGCTCACGGCTTGCCCAGTGCCTAGCACATAATAGGTGCTCAATTAATGTGTGTGGATGGGTGAAACAATGGACAATCACCCAGAGCCCTGGCGTCACTCTAGATGAGGGCTCAAATGGTCCACCTGAGTCTGGACCAAACGATGATCACATGATCATTGACATCAGTGAGCTCTCTTGTGAGGCAAGACACAGAGCCTCGTCTCGGGCCACACTCTTCGTGGCAAGGCTGACATCAACCAGTTTCAGACCCTCTTGGAGTTTTGTGACAAGTCTTCCAGACTCGACACTCTTTAAGAGCAGGGAGTCTTTTCAACGACTGTCCCTGATCCCCACCATGGTCAAGGACTAAGCACTAGGACTGTGGCCCCAAATCACCATCGTGAGGGTCCTAGCTTGGATTCTCTCTACTTTGATGCATTTATTTTTCCGACACGGGACTAGACTCACTGACATTTCACCCATCTGCCCTGCTATTTTCTCTCCCCTAGAGACACCCTTCCTTTAAAAAAAAAAAAAAAAACTTATTTGAGAGAGAGAAAGAGATGGCGAGAACACGAGGGGAGGGGCAGAGGGAGACGGGGAGAGAGGGATCTTACGCAGGCCCTCTACCGGGTGCAGAACCCAGGGCAGGGCTCAATCCCATGACCCTAAGACATGACCTGAGCCAAAATCAAGAGTTGGACGCTTAACCCATAAACCACCCTGGCGCCCGAAGCACCCAGCCTTCATGTCCACTGCAGCCCGGCCCTCGAAAGCCTTCCCTGGCGACAATAATGTGAGGCCGATAAGCCCTTGCTCTGGCATCAGAGGGACAAGGTCAGAACTCCGAGCTCCCACTCTGGCCGTGGGCCCTGGGCCCCTCTCCCTTCACCACCCTCCTCTTGATATCTCCTGTGGTAAGTGGCTGTGGCGCAGCACGGCACGTGGGGCCTCCTCTCATCCAGCCACGTGACCCGCGGAGTTAGAAAAGGGCCATCTGATGATGAGAAGCAGAGAGCCATGAGTGGGCACCCCTGGCCGCAGTGTAGACACGGACGCGGGGTCGGGTGGGTGGGAGCAAGAAGTTTAGAAGCCAGGGGCCATTCCCCGGGGGGACAGCTTGTACCAGCTGGAAGCTAGGGCGGCCGGAGTCTGGAAGCATTGAAGGCGGAGCTGAGCCTCACAGTCACGGTCATGTGTGAGGGATGGGGAGGGGCCGCGAGGGCGTGGGATTTGGCCCGAAGCACCTGGGAGGTTTTAAATCTGCTGATCAGGGGAAGCGCCGAGACAGGAAGTCCTGGAGGTGGGAGCTGAGCTCACTCCAGACTTCAGATGGCTCCTGGCCATCCAAGTGGAGAAGCGGACGGGCGTCTGATCTTGAGCGAGGGAGTGAGTGCGGAGGGAGAGGAAGTCCCCCCATCGGATGTTCGGGCGCTGCTGGCCATCTGAGAGACCCTGTAGCTCCTTTTCCCGAACTCAGCTGCTCTCACAAAGACGCAGCAAAGTCATCCAAAGGAGGGGAAACAAGCAACTTTAAAACGCATCCCTTCATCTGGTTCCACATCTCTAAATTAAATTTCAATGACTCGCTAGGAAAATGTGTTCCTTTATGTGTTTCCATAAATCGCTCATTGCAATGCTATATGTTTCTTTTTTATTATAGAAGGAGCTAAAAAAAATAGTTAAATAATCTACATGAGCAATATTTTACCTTGTAAAAGATATTGCCGTCTACCTAGACACTGAGGGCAACGAGCTTTGCAAGCCAAGCATCCCTACACTTGGGCATGGGCACCTGGGCGGCTGCTCCAGGAGCCGTGGTGTTTGCACATCAAGGGGCCGGCGGACAGCTCTCCCAGGTCACCAAGCAGACCTGACGGGGGGCTAACTGCTGCTTACACCTCAGCTCCTGTCTACAGTGCCTTGTTCTCTCAGAAGTGAGGCGCCAGGTGCTCAGGACTGCTCTGTGTAAGCCGGCGGGGACGAGAGCGTTCTCAGGAACACAGGAACGCACACAGCCCTGTGTGTGTGCAATCAGTGAGCACTGTTGGACACTCGCTCCACGGAGCCATGACAACAACCGTGGCACGGGTCCCCTTGGAAGGCACAAGGCCCCGCTGAGGCCTGCACATGCGCCCCTGGGTGCCATTGCTCTGTGTCTCTGGGCTGGGGGCGAAGGCCTGGCCCTCAGAGACACCGGGACCCCGTGGGCTGCCACAGGGCAGTTGGTGCTCTGGTCACAGTGTCCCCCACAGACGACTGCCCAGCTCAGCGGGGATTAAACAGGATCGGGAACGTCCTGAAGTTGACTGTCACTGACGGGGATACGTGCCTTAACTCTTTCAGCAGGGAACACGGAATGTGCATTCACGTATCCGTCCGCCCACCTCTGCCCTCTGGCTTCTGGGCCCATGACGCCGTGTCCTGGCCACAGAACCTGCTGTGAGGACACGAAAGTTATCAGAAGCCACCGTGGGTACCGCCATCCATCAGGCCTGTCACTTTCTCACCAATCCTTTATTGCAGATTCATAGAAACTTAATTTGAAAGAAAAATTTTAGTACCTTGCCTTTTTTGAGCCTTTCCAAAAATGCAACTGTTTTTATAGAAACAACCGCCTTCTTCCTGTTTGCACTGAAATGTCATTGTTTTATGTGATATTTAGTTACATGATATAATTACACTAGCTGGTACAACTGGCATAAACAGATTTGGGAACAAAAATAACCAGTCTTTGCAAGCGCACAACCCCAGAGTGGGAGACGCACTTGGGACTCCAGGGCTCCAAAGCCAGGAGAGCCCACAGCCGGCAGACGGCCAGGCAGGGACCTACAGGTCGGTACACAGACACAGACGCAGACGCAGACGCAGACGCAGACACAGAGGGATGGCCTGTGCCCAGCCCGTGCTCCCCTCCAGCCACAATGTTCAGCGAGCACAGCACCTGGCACAAAGTGGCCCACGGTCACCGGAAGTCAGGAGAGCATGGAAGGCGTGAGTGCACGTGGGTCCGCCATGAGATCCGGGAGGCCGGGCCAGAGGCCAGGGTGAGAGGGCCTTGTGCAGGGCTCAGGATACAGACCCATCTAAGAGCACCAGCCACAGGCCAGGAGCCTCCGGCCCTTCAGTCCCAGACCTCTGGCTGCCAAACATCCTGGTCGGATCCCTGAAGTCCCCTGCTGGGGGAAGAAGAAGGCTCAGACAGCCTTGGAGAGCTCAGAGCCACTCAGAAGCCTCGGACGACAGCAGGGGCCAGCAGTGCCCTCACCACGTGCCATCCTCCCGGGCCCCACCTGCCGCTCCAGTGAGAGCAGGGGGCTATCAGCCCCGAGGTTAGACACTGAGGAGAACTGGTTAAGGGCAGGACAGCTGAGCTGCTCAGGAAGAAAAACACACTCAACCCTCAAAACACCAGCTCCAGAGAGACCCACCGTGCAGATGCCAAGAGACAAGTTCAACCGAAGCTGATGGGAGCCCTGTCGCGCTCAGCAGGCCAGGCAGGGCGCCCCGGCCCATTCTCCCGCCACCGCCGTGATGCCATCTCTCCTTTTCCTCTGTTCAGTTTAACCAAAGGGCCAGAGGGCTGCCCAAGCCCTCCCCCAGGAAACAGGGTTATTACTGTCACAAGGACAGACAGCATTCCTTGAACACCCACTGGTGCCAGGCACTGCGCCAAGTGCTTTGATGGAATGACCACTGCCGAGTTGAACGGTGCCCGCCCCTCATTCCGGGCACATCCTAGAACCCGTGAGTGTTACCTCATCTGGAAAAGGGTCGTTGCAGATGCAGTCATGTTAAGGGTCTCAAGATGCACTTGTCCTAGACTACTACAGCAGTGTCCTTATACAAGACAGACGATGACTTACGGTGGAGGTGACGTGAAGAGGAGGCAGAGGTCAGGGTGACACCATGACGCAGGGACGGCGGCTGGGGCCACTATAAGCTGGAAGAGGCGGGACGGAGGCTCCCCTAGAGCCTCCGGAGGGAGCACAGCCCTGCTGATGCCCTGGTTTTAAACGTCTGGCCTCCAGAACTTGTGAGAGAGTGAGCTTCTGTTGTCTGAAGGCTTCAGACGTGGTAGCTGTTCCGTCCACCCAGGAAGCCACAACCGCCCCATCTTCTCTTTCTCTGGATGGGGATAAGCAGCAGCATCTTCCAAGCCTGTTCTCCAGATGTCCCCATCATGGGAGTCCCAAACACGGACACGGAGCTTTCTCCAAGAAGGTCCTCTTAAAGGCAGGAATGCGGTCACCCCACAGACCCGGATTCGGGACCTGTCTCCACCACTTTGCAGCCGAGCAATGCTGGACGAGCTCCTTAGCATCTCCGGCCCAGCGCCTACGACGGGCGATCACAGGACTGACACGGGGGCCAGGCCAGAGCATGGGGTCACAGTTACTGCCAGGTCGCTGTGCTCACTCTGCCCCAAGCCCCTCGTGACGAGCACAGAAACCATGTAGCGAATGCCCTCTACCCTGGCTTCTGCCCACCAAGAGCTGTTCCATGGGAACCTGCTTTCCAGCCCTGGTGTGGGCAGTCAGGGTGGAAGTTCGTCACCTTGGGGGGCAAAGCAATCAATTTCATCACTTGTATCCTCATTAACTGCTGGTTTTACACACATGATTAAATAATTAATTGCAGCATCCCTACGAGTGTGACCAATAAGCCTGGGAAATGGAGGATGTTATGCCCTTGAAAGGTTGGCCTGAGACTCCATGCATGTCACCCAAATGGGGGCCTCTGAGCCCCAAATGCTCTCCTGCGAACTGCTGGTCCCCAAGGGACAACAGGCAGCCGGCACCCCCACCCCTGCACATCAGTCACACCGCCAGCTCCCCCGCACTGTGGGCGTTAATCCCGCACAGGGTGGCAGCAGGGAAGGGGTGCACGGCTGGGAAGAAGCAAGCTGAGAGTAAGCTCTTCCAACCTCAAAGACACAGCCGACCTCAGAGAAGCTCTTTGGCCGTTTCTAGAGCATCAGCATTTACGGTGAACATGGGTGGCTCTATCCACCATTGCGCTTCCTCCCAACCTCACAGCTTCAGAGAACACAAGCTCAGGCTCGAACCTCTCCTTCCCTGGTCAGTGCAAGCAGGTGCGGAGCTGGAGGAAGGTCCCCTTCCGTGCGAGAGAGAGGAGGTGGTTGGAAGTCTCCGCTCCGGAGCCTGCCTGCGGCGCCGTGAGGGGATGGAAGTCAGCTCACGGTCTCCCTCGTCGGCCTACGATCCTTCAGCGACTTCTGGTTACGCTCCAGCTAAAACCAGAATCCCAGCCACAACCCACCAGCTCTCACAAGGCTGCTCTCCCCGACTCCCCCAGCCGTGTCTGCATACACTCCCTCTCCCTCCGGGCCCTACACCAAGAAGACCCTTGCTACCCCAGGACCTCTGCACATGCCAGGCCCCCTTCCTGGAATACTCTCTCCTACCAACTCCCCACCCCTGCACCCCTTGCTTATCCTTCAGATGTCACTTCTTTAGGGGAAATGCTCCCTTAGCCCCCATCCGGACCAGACCCGGACGACCTAGTCAGGCTCCCGCCGAGCCCAGGGTCCCTCCCCTCCACCGCACATACACAGGACCTAGCCACTTAGACTGGCTCAACCACTGCACTTGTCTCTGCCCCATAACGGCTCCGTGTGTAATACTGCTGTTCCTCGTTACATCCCAGCTCCAAGCCAAGAGTCCGGCACACAGAGGACAGCCCCCTGCTCTTTACGAATCAATGAACAAACAAGCTCTCCCTGTGACCTACACGGAGTCACACGATTACTGGCCACTGACTCAGCTAGGACACACTCAGGTTGCATTAGAAAGTTCTAGTGATGGCATTAACAGAAGCAATCATTGTACACATAACCCAGGTGTTTAAAACCAGGTAGTAGCATGACCTTGGGTCCAAGGCACTGAACTTCATGGAGGGGTGTCCCTCCCCTGGATGTGTTTTTTTGTTTGTTTGTTTGTTTTAATTTTTATTTATTTGACAGACAGAGATCACAAGTAGGCAGAGAGGCAGGCAGAAAGAGAGGAGGAAGCAGGCTCCAAACCGAGTAAAGAGCCCGATGTGGGGTTTGATCTCAGGACCCTGGGATCATGACCTGAGCCAAAGGCAGAGGCTTAAACCACTGAGCCATGAAGGCGCCCCCACTGGATATGGTTTTAAAACAACAGAAAATGTTAAGGAGACTCAAAGCCAGGCCAGGGAAGGAGGCTGGAAGGACACGGCAGGTACTGAAGGTGGTTACTGCGGGAGCGTGAGCACCACCTCTGGCTGCCTACGGTCTGTTCTCTGGGCAGGACAGGCATTTGATGAGTGGCTCCAAGTGGGGAGCCTGGACTGTGACAGAAGGTGGTCCCAGAAGGAGAGACAACACATTCCAGAGGTTGGAACCCTAACACACATCACCTATGCTATCAGGGGCACATCAGCCCCACTGAGCCTTGTTTCCACATCTGTGAAATGGGGTGATGGTATTTTCCAGTTCATAGATTATTATGAAGATAAAATTAGAAATGACGCTGTTTCAGTCCACTTAGGCTGCTATAACAAAAAATACCATGGACTGGATAGCATATAAACAAGAGAAATTTATCTCTCACAGTTTTGGAAGCCAGGATATCCTGATCACAGCACTGTGTACCCAATGCTTAGTGAAGGTTTCTTGGTTAAGAGAAAGCTTCTTCTTGCTGTGTCCTCACATGGTGGAAGGGGTGACGGAGCTCTCTGAGTTCTCTCTTTTGTAAGGAAGGGTACTGAACCATTGCTACGACCAATCACTTCCCAAAGGATCACCTTCTAATACCATCACATTGGGAATAGGGTTCAACGTATGAACTTGGGGGCTACACAAATCTAGACCACAGCAGACACACACGGAATTGCTCTGCAAAGCACCTTGTCCACTGAGGACTCACAGCCATGGTCTTACCAACATTTCTCTCAGAGCAGGGACCTTGGCTGCTTTGGGGACCTAGGATGGGCCCTTGCTCATTCAGGCTTATGGAGGCAACAGAAATAGTGGGGAAACACCCAGGGCTGGGCTTTGGGGCAAACAGGCGGAAAATCCAAACACCCGCCAGTCACCACTGGCTGCTTTCTCTCTGCTCACTAGTTTTTGGACTCTTCTTTCCACAACTACTGACTCAAGCTCAGCTGCTGCTTTTCGGGATGTTTATCTTAAAACAGTCAGGAAGGGCCGGTGTTGGGTCTGCATCAGACTCTTAGGTCCTTGCACAGATTGTGGGGCCCCTGGTCGGAGCCACTGTCATGCTCTCCCCACTTCTTCCTCGCGGATCTGCTTCCACGTGAGAAGGCGCAAGCCTCAGGGACCCTACTCTCGGTGGAATGTTCCTAAGTGGGCTCTTTATCTTAGCTTGGGCGCAAGGGTTATGTCCGCAGCCGCCTGCTGTTCTAATGCAAATATTCAAGATCACGCAACGCCCTCTGTATCTCTGGCAAAGGTACACATTCGAACAGCTGGAAGGCAGACAGCGTCCGCAGGAGTGAATGACAGGTCTGTTGCCGGCAAAGATGCAGCGTTCTGCAAAACCAGGTCTCCGGTCCTTCTAAGGCCGCTACTGAATGGGAGTGTGTCTGCTGCTCACTAGGATGTCAGAGACAAGACATGCCATAGCAGCGAGTTAAACTCTTTATCTCACTTCACAGGACACGCAAGAACGAAGACGTGGTTATCCGTCAGGAGGAGCCCATGGCCTGAGGACTCCGGACTCCAGTAACAGCCGCCACGGCAGCTGCTGTGCACGGAGGCCTCGGCTCGGCGCCGGTCCCTGGGCACGCAGCCCCTCCTGTGAGACGAGGTCCAGACACGTGCTGTCGATGCCAGAGTCACCTGCTCATAGATGCGACCTCAGTCCCCTGGCCCGGCTGGGACGGACCCCTGGCCACCACTCCCAGCCTCCGCACAATCTGGTTGCTTCCAGACATGGTCAGTTGTAATTGCGCAGAACACCCTCCAAAAACAGTCGTGGGGCTTTAAATTAAATTTCTTGATGCATTTTTCAGTATTTAGCCCTTAGACAAGTGGATGCCTTGTTGGAAAGTGATACGGGACTCAGAATTCATGATTCTGTGCGGGAACATTGCTGAGAGCCTGCGTGCGGGGGGGCCGTTTCTAGAAGTTGAGCACAGCAGGCCAAAGCCTCATGCTTCTCCCTCATGAGATTCTTGCGATCAGAGTCCAGAAACTCAGACTCAGAACAGCACAGCCAAAGAGCAGCCCCATCGGGCCTGTGAGCTGACCGCAGGGCTCACCTCCGGGCTGAGCCGGGCATGGTCCTCCTGCAGCTCGGGAAGGCTCCTACGAGGGTAACGGGAGGGCAGCGCGGGGCTCGGTGAGTTCCCACAGCGCACCCCACCCTGGAAGGCTCTGGAGGCACCAACAACTCAACACTCAGGGTGTCGTCCACAGAGGGCACCCACCACAGCTGGAGCGGAGGACGCAGACACAGTGGGGCAGAGACGCGGAGGGCGGGCTGGACTGAGACGCAAAGACCTCTTCACCACTCCTGGCTTCCGGCACGGTGAGCCCCATCCTCACCCGCACTCGTCCCACTTCGATCTCGAAATAACCCTATGAGGAAGCGACTCGTGTGCCCTTCCACGGCCGAGGCCTGCTTGAAATGGGCCATCCACCTTCCAAGGGATGGAGCTGCATTCGAACCCAGGTCTGAGTCCTGGTCCCAGGCAGCCCACAACACGCCCACGTGGATCCACAAGTATTTCCACCCACACCACCACATGGAGTGGTCCAGAGAGATGGAGGTCACTGACTCTGTGTTTAGGCAAGTATCTCAGAGAACATCAAAGATGATGCAGTGTACAACGCTGACAACCCTACCATCCACCGGTTCCACTTTCCACTCACTCTCAACTGCTCCTCGCCCTGTGGCCATCCTCAAAGTCCCTCATCATCTCCCTCTCAACTTCCAATCCCAAACAACGGCACAGTTCTCCCTAAACTGGGCCCCTGCTCCACTGGCACCTCACTCTGACTCTAGTTCTCCAGAAGCAAATCTCCCCCAGCTTTTCAACCACATGACTTCCTCAGACCCTTCTGGGTTCTTCTACGCCTTTCCGCCCACCGCCCTGATTCCCACAGGGACCTATGGTCCCACAGGGACCTGATGCAGTGTCTGCCAAGGCTCCAGGGGGTCCCCTGGAGGGCCCCAAACAGGCAGGGGACACGGCCTGGAGCCTTGGCAGACACTGCATCAGGTCCACAGACAGATCTCTCTTGAGGAGCTCGGCACAAAACAGGTGACAGACTGGGCACGTACTTCTCCCTCCTTCCTCACCCGTCCTGAGGCCAGAGCTGGGGACTGGCGTGGGAGGAGCCTCAAGGGCGGCTGTGGCCAGAGGCAGACCCGCTCCACCCAGGGGCCACGCTCGCACACCTCCCAGAGGAGGGAGCTCTGAGTTCCCAAGCGCAGGATGGCGGCATCTACAGAAGAACAACATAGAGCACGCGCAGGCTAGGAAGGCAGGGAGCAGGCGCTGGCTGGTCCGCACCGCTCCCCCTGGAATTGGCCAGGGTGGGTCCCGTAAGACGGCGTCATCACTGGCCTGGGTCTGAGGCCATGCTGGCGAGAAGGCGCGTGCACGGCCGTCGGAGGTGGTTGCTGCTCTCAGAAGGACCTATTACCCGACGCAAAGTCGCAAGCTCAAATTGGATGGGAAAATGAGTTTCTACTTCATAAATACATAATACAAGCAGTTTCATTTTTTTTTCAAATTGACTTATCTCTGCAAATTGTGTCTTCTTTTCATGTAAAAAACCTATAGGCTGGTTCTAATTTAATTATTGCAAGTTTTTATTAGAATTATTGACAGAATTCACAAGCAGAATTTGAAACACCTTTTTAATCCTGCATGGGGCGTGGAGCCGGGGGCCCGTCTGTCCACAGAAAGGACTCACAGCCCCATGCACGGCGGTTACGGGGACTGCAGGCGGGGGAGCAGTGTGTGTAGCGCACGAACACGAGGCTCCTGACGATTCCAGCTGCTAAGAAATCCACCCCCTCCACTGCAGGGTCTAATTTCGAGGGACCCAGAGACCAGGGCTGTGACACTGAAGCCGGCCCCTGCAGGACAGCGCGGTGGCTGCAGGCGTCCCAGACAGGAGCGGGAGGCCCCACCAGCGGCAAGGTCAGGACGGGACCTGCAGGGGAACCCTGGTCCCGGGCTGCTGACATGCTCAAGGTTCCAACACTGGATAAAAAAGTGCAGCTGTCGAATCTTGGCCCCAAAGCAGGGACCCAGGCTGGAGGCCACAGGAACAGACAGCCAGAGGCAGCAGGGACCGCGTCAGAGGGAGAGCAGGTGGGAGCCCCGAGCGGAGACCTTCGCAGGGCGGCGCGGGGCACGGGGCGGCGCCAGGAAGCCGCAGCGCAGCCACCGCGAGCCGCTTCGCCTTCTCTCCCACCTTCCTCCTCCTGCTGCCGTTTCCCCACGAGTGTCCCTGTCTCTGAATCGGCGCCGTACCCCCCGATTCAAAATCAAACCCTACTCCCCCCACAACCTCACTCTGTGCCTTCGCCCTCCGGAAGCCCCTCCCATCAGACCGTCCGACGTCTGTCCGGCCCCTCACGTGGCCAGCTGCTCGGACCCTGCCCTCACCGGCCTTCCCTGACCGTGCCCCCATGCCTCAGCCCACTGCCCACCCCATCACCGCCCCCCATGCTCTCACCATCGGAAAACGCCTGCTTGTTCACGGGGCTGCCTCCGTCTTCCGACCACACGACGAGCGTGGAGAGCAGGACCACGCCTTGCCCAGCACAGACGCGGCACGTGGCGTGTTCCACAGACGCTCGCGAGTGAGGGGAAGGTCGTCAAGGAGCACGTCCTTCCCCAGAAACAAAACACCTTTAACATCAAGGTCATTTCTGTTCTGAAACTCCAGGCTTTCCCCACCCGGTATCCTGCCCAGGAGTCTCTGACTCCTGGACGGTGCCCAGGACCCTCGGGAGTGGGGAGCAGGCAGTCTCCACACGTGGCCTAATACCGGCTCAGGCACCTTTGGCGAAGGCTGGAGCTCAAAACGCCTGGAGTTCTGAGACAGCGAATCTGCTCCATTTTCCTGGGTCCCCAACCAGGTCAAACAGAAACTAAGGGCCGTCTGCGCATCAACACCGGGTATCGGTGCTCTGGGTAAAATGCGCGAGGGGCGTGGCACAGGGAGGCCACACACGAGCCTGCCCACGCTCCCCAGGTCCTCTGATCACCCGAGCAAACTGGACAAGGTGCCTTCGGTCTCCTCCCACTGAGGGTGAAATCCGGCCGAGGCACAGGCCGTTCTGCTGGCTGGTTTCTTCCTGTTCCTGACGTGTCACCTTGACTCCTCTGGCACTTGTGATTTAGGAGCGTGTGCTCTGCTCAGCACAAATGAATTTTCAAGGCATATACGGTCTTTTGTGATGTGAGAGCCAGATGGGGTTTTTATTGACTTGTGCCACCGTTGAGCATAATTAGGCAAAGGCAAGAAACAACAGTCACGGAAGGAGAGTGTGAGCAGGCTGGGGGCAGAGCCAGGAGAGGGCCTCACAGACGCTCTCCGCGGGAGGCCAGACCCAGGGCCCCCCAGCGGCCTGCGCCAGTCCACAGACCCACGTGCACCCCCAGCCACGGGGGCAGCGGCAGCGAAGGCGGAAGGATGACCCACGGCTCCATCCGGGTGGCTCGGAAATGCCCCGCACGGACGCTGAATCGAGAGCCCGCAGCTGTGCCCTCCGTGATGACCGACCCCGCAGGGCTGTCCAAAGACGGGTAAGCCCTGGAGCTCTCCCGCCACCAGAGGGTTAAAGGACGTGCCCTCCTGTGGCTGTGCCTGGAGCAGTCATCCCAGGAGAGTGCACCAAGCACCTGCTAATCCCTGCTCAGCGGCCCGTCTCACTCTCCTGATGCCGCCCGAGCCCCAACTTCTCCCTCCCCATGCCTCCTCGCAGTGCCCTCCGAACACCACTGCCTCCCTGGCCTCCACGCCAGATGTGTTTGCGGTAATGTCAAATACAGGAAAACACACAGAATAATAGCACAAACGTCCAATAGGTATCATCAGTAATTAACACATGCTCGCAGCGTGCCATTTTGGCTTCCTCGTCCCGACCCCAGAGGCAGCCTCTGTTATGAACCTGGTGAGAATCTATCCAGTTCCAAACCGCAATCCCTTGCATATAAATAGAAATGAATAAATGTGCACATTTATATAGAAACTATATACACACATTTACCTATGTGCCTCAATGCAAGCAAATATATTACGGATTATATGTGTGTATATATGTATATATGTTAATAAACAACATATGGCATTGTTTTATTCTTTTTAAAATTGGCATCAGTGCTATCACACTGTATATAATTTTATGGAACGTGTTTCTTTCCCTCAACCTTGTGTTTTTGAGTCTTGTCAGGCGGCAGCATATTGCAGAGGAACTGGCCAAGCTCCACGGGACGACACAGTCCTCCAGATTGCCAAGTAGGCCTGAGACTTCAGATGCCCGACACACAACCGGGGTCCCCCAGGCCACCGTCCCTTCCGACCACCTGGCTACAAATTCTGGGGTCCCCAAGATTCCCTCAGTTTTGATACCAAACTAGAACACCTCCAAGAACTCAGGAAAGATAGCACCGTGTTTATAATTACGGTTTTATTATAGTAAAAGGACACAAATCAGAACCCACCAAAGGAGAAAGGAGCGTCTGGGTAGGTCCACGTGCAAGTTCCCAGGCGCTGCCCTGTGGAGTCTGGGGCCGCGTTACGATCTCCCAGTTTCCACGTGTGACCACACTCCAGACTGCGGCCGGCCTTATCACGGCCTTCAGTGTCCAGAGTCCTCGCTGGGGCTTGGCCACATCCTGCCCACTTGACTGATCTTTTGTTTCAGCCCCTCCTGGAGGTTTAGCCTCAGAAGTCCCAGGATCCATCCTAAAGGCCCCGTCATAAATCACACCACTGGACTGTCCAGTGACCAAAACCTTCAGCAAACAAGACATTCCCACCGGCAGGAAGCGCAGGGCCCTGGGGATCAGCCCCCTGAGGCTGAGGGCGAAGACCCGACCTCCCCAGGGTAAAGAGAATTCCTTACACACGTATAAACACGGCTCCTTCACCTGCACACCTGCATGGAGCTCCGTCTCCCGTGCCTCCTCTCGATGCTGGACCCTCCCTGGACCTCCAGGCTTCCGCGCGACAGCTACTTCCTATATGTTCACAGAGTGGGTTCCTGGCCCCACTCCGGGACTCAGGGAGAAGATACCCAAACATCGGTACTCATAATAAACTCCATGGATCATTCCAATGTATATGAAACTTTGAGAACTACTGTTCTAGAACACACGCAAAGCTTTGTTGACTTAATCACAGCGGTGTGCGTCCCCTGCCTGTCCACCACGCGAAGGTGTTGATGGCCCGCTCTCTCCGCCTCCAGCAAGGATTTCCCACCCCGAGTCTGCCTCCAAGCGTAGAAGGCAAAATGAAGAAGACACGCGCCCAGACATACAGGACTGTGTTTGCAGGAAGAGGTCATCCCCAAGGGGACGTTGACCAAACTGAATCAAAGAACTCTTGGGATAAGATGAAGGAATCCAATGTCTATTAATAATATTTAGGTTGCTAATGGAGACATATATGCATGTTTTTATCACATGGAAAATATCAGTTTGGAAACACGGGTCTTTCCACCTCGCGTTTGCTGAGACGACTTCATTCAGACTCCATGCGCGTCTCTGCCATCAGCATCCTTGCCGTCTCTAGGGCGCCCATTGGAATCATCTCGCACACTTTTCCAGAGCACCTCATTTTATCTTTCATCTCAGATGTTTGCAATTAAGCACTTTTTGATTCCACACATGAATGTGTTTCTGGAAATTGCTTCCTAATCCAAGCACTCATTTATATGACACAACGACAGTCTGCTCTTCATTTTTATTTTTCCTGTAGGTGTACATCAGCTAGCTCCAGAGTAACTCCTTGCTGTGTTGCTTTTTAAAGTGGTTCTGAAAAGACCCGTGTCCAGTAACACACGAGGCCTGGAAACGTGACGTCCTACCCGTGGAACAGCTGCCGAATCTGTGCTCCATTTTCTTTATTGCTGTTAAGAAACCACCTCCACTACCCATCCTGCCGTGTGCCCTCCATAAGCAGCCCAAGCTGGGATTGAATGAGGCTCTTCTAGCCTGAAGTGTCTTCCTGAGTCAAAACTGTGTTATTCAAAACAGAGCGAGAGCCGCAGGAAATGAAAGGCATTGAAAACTCAGACACGAAGTCACTCCCACTTTCTGAGGAATGATTTTTAGAAAAATAGTTCTTATACTCAGGCATACGGAATAAATATAATCTCCTAGTTGAAATCTGAGCATCAGGATACGCAGTGGGAAATGCCACAAAATTTTAATCTGGATTTTTAACTATGCTTCTGCAGAAACAAAAAGAAGGTAACAGCACACAATTGCATTATGTCCCACAAAGCCTCGAAAATAAGTCAGACCTCCTCTTCAAATACCCCAAACACTACATGAATACAGTGAGAGAAACAGTCTATTTTCCCTTATTAGAACCCCCTCCAAAGGGATCTGCCTAATCAGCAGTCCCTGGGGGAGTGTGGGAAAGAATCCGCCCCTGCTTCTGGGACGGCGGACATCTCAGGAAGGCAGGACAGAGGTGGGACGCACCGTGGCCTACACGCTGCCACTGACTTGCTCCACGGACGGCCACACAGATGACCAAGATCGACGCTGGAGCTTTAACGCACCACCCGTTCCAGATCCCTGTGTATCTCTCACCAAGAAACATGCTCCGAAACACAGCTGCGAAAGAAACTGCACGGAGAGGAGCTGCATTCTCCAGGTTACAGAACGCCTGCTGGAGGTCTGGAGCGGCGTGCTACGCGTGCGCACGAACCGGACACTCGGACCAGTCTGGGATCTGCAGACACGGCCTCGGTGCCCTGCGGTCCGGGCCACCCTGCAGGGCATCCCCCTCCATCTGCAAACAGCACACATCGCTGGGCTATGGGTCCCTTTAGGCGAAGAGAAGAGGGCCAACCTGGCTGGCTCACCGCTGGTCCAGCAAATCACGTTCTGTGCCTCGTATATCCACAAGGAGCACGGGTCTGCCTTCTTTGTTCAGAGATCACTCTTATCTAGGCACGATTTGCCCCTCCCTGGGAAGCCCCACCACTGCAAGCGTCTTAAATATCTGTTCTAGTTAGACGGGCACTAACTGCTCCTCCGCTCATTACCAGCTGGGAGAAGGGAGTCGGCTGCACGACCGGACTTTGGCATTCTTCTCCAGGAAGCACTAGTTTTTAAATTATTTCATATAATTTCAAGATATGACATAGTTGCATCCACATAACAAAGGTCATCAAGCAGACGGGACCCCACATGCCAGGTCACCACCCCCAAGGTCCGATGATGAATGGGGTGAGAAAGAACTCATCCCACTTTGGGGTCCATGTCCTGAAGCCTACCTCCCCGCCTGTGGACAGAATAAAACCCTCTCCTCCAACACTACCCGTCAACGAGGTACACTCAGAAGAACTGAATACAGAACCTGTTTTGGAAGTGCCATTTCCAGGGCTTCCCAGGCAGCTCAGCGGGTTAAGCGTCCGCCTTTGGCTCAGGTCATGACCCCCCCCTTAGGGACCGAGCCTTGTGTCCAGCTCCCTGCTCAGCGAGGACTCTGCTTCTCCCTCTCCTCCCCCGTCTGCTCTCTCTTGCTGTCTCTGTGTCTCTCTCTCGCAAATAAATAAATCTTTAAAAACTATTTTTTTAAAGGTGCCATTTCCAGACAGAAAATGGGGATTAGTCTAGAAGCACCCGCCTTCGAAGGACCAAAGTCAAAAGCAAGTGTTTACTCGACGAGGACCACCCGTTAAAGAGCAGCAAGAGTGAACATCCGTGCCGAGGACACACACACGAATAACCCTTCTTTCCGCGCACTGTTCCTGTCATTGTGCGTCACGCGCCCCGCCTTCTGCCGGCGCTCCCCAAGGAGACACCCCAACAGCAGGAGGAAGGAAGGAGTCACCAGCAGCGAGAAAGGCATTCCAGAGCGCCTCAAGGCGGAAACTGTGCTTCCGAGACTCTTGGCCCCCCACTCCCCAAACCACCAGACACTGTTGCCTTTATTTGCATTTTCGTAGTTACCCCAATTCCAAACTTAAAATTATAGACTTTTCCCAGCTGCTTTTTAAATGCTACATTATAATTTTGAGGAAGCATCATACATAATTACATTTAATAGACAGAGAATTGATTGAAACACTTAGCTGGAACAAAAAGCCCAGACCTAATTCTGTAAACATGTTATTGTACAGTAACCCCCAATGAGTTTGTTCTTAAACCTCCTAATTAATTTTTAATTAAAAAGCTCAAAGATGCTATTACAATTGCTGTTTTAAATGGCGGTCTCACGCTAGCAGAGACGACAGAGCGGCGCAGACAGATATCTCCCATTAAAATCTGCGTTAATGAGAACTGCTGTGTTGGGTACTTCTGAGATGGAAACAGAAGCAGAAAGCACCATTTAAGGGAGCCATCGGATGAAGGCTTTTCTCGCTCGACGCGTAGAGACGTGTGTACCCGGAGGGTGATGGGTTTTGTATACGACAAGCTGTCCGAAGCTTTACTTAAACATCTCCTCCTCCTACCCTGTCCGGAACCCAGCTAAATATAGCTTCCGTGTTCTGTGGCAAAGTACGTGCAATTCCTCCACAAGCAAAGCCAAAGACGGCTTCTGCTTCCAGAGACGCGGAGTCTGCCCCCAGCTCGGATGCCGTCCTGCCGTGAAGTCGCATCCGTCCGTCCTCCCTGCCCAGGGCAGCCACCTCCAGCCTCTCCGCCTCACTGTCTCCGTCTCCCCGCCGGTGCCAGCGGCAGCTTTGTGGGAACACAGCCATCGAATCTCTGCTTCTCGGGGGACGTGGGTGATGTCACAACAGAGAATTATTAATAGCAGCAAAGACAGCAAGTGCCTCTTTCCAGCGCCATCTCTTAATAACAGGAGGGGAAGTGTTTCAGAAAGAGCAGCCGCATCCCTGTAGCTCAGCCGGGGCCGGGGCATCACGAGAGGGGCCCCTTGCCACCGGCTGCTCGGGGCACCATGTCCGCTGGCTGTACTTAGTTAAAGGGGAGTCTCCACGGCTGCCGCGGTCGTGACTTTCTTACACGCACACGCCTCACTCTGTGTGTGCAGCATGTTTCTCCTCTTCCGCCTTTCCAAGCAAGTTCCGAGGGCTGTCGACCAGCTCTGGGCCAGGCTCCCTCATCGACCAGCTCTGGGCCAGGCTCCCGCACCAGAACCAGCCGTCCTTCCGCCTTCACGCTCGGCTCCCCACCGCGCACCCCGGCATGACCGACATTTGGGGCCGGCAGTCCTGTCGCGGGGCATTTCGTGCACAAGGACGCTTAGCCGTACCCTCGACTCTCCCCACAAGAGGCCAGGAGCCAGCCCCAAAGTTGTGCCAACAAAAATGTCTCCAGCCTTTGCCAAGTGTGCCCTGGGAAGGGGGCAAAATCAGCCCCAGTTGAAAACCCTTCCTACAGACTGAACACAGCTGGGTTAAGGAAACCATCTGGGGAGGAGCGTGAGGGCGGATTCGGTGCGGCAAGGAGGCTACAGACAAGGGCTCCCCACGAGGTCTCAGATTTGCTCCAGTAACTAGGAGGATGGCTTCATGTTTGTTCGCTTGCCGAGGAAAGCCCGCGCGTGTGTGTGTGCGTGCATAAGCCCACGTGTGTGCGTGTGCACGCATAAGCACCGCAGCGTGTTGGCAGCAGAGGCGGCAGGTCGTACAGGGCACTGGGCAGGAAGAGGTCCGTCAAGCTGAACCGTGACGAGCTGACCTGTGCCCAGACCCTGGGGAGCACCTGCTCTGTCCGGCCGTCAAACACGGACGAGCTGGAGGCCAGGCTGGGGGCAGCGAGGCCCCGTCCAAGCTCGCCGATGATGGAGCGTGGGACGGACGCACGCGGGCACCCATCCCGGCCTGCTGCGGGGAGGGCAGGGCAGGAAGCAGAAGCACAGGAGGCGCAGGGCCACATGGGCGCTGCCGGCAGGGCGGCCCGCGGGGGGAACGGGCTACGGGAACGCGCGGGAACTCTCCCTGAGCGTCTTCTCTTCGATGGCCTCGGTCCACCAGATGGACTTGCTCTGGGACGTTCTGCCACGTTTTTGTAAACTGAATGACAACTGGCAACATACATGCATATTTTTATTTAAAGAAACATGATAAAACCTTCTGAGAAGAGGAGAAAATCTTCCTGTGAAGTGAGACATTTCTCTCCACTTGTTTTTTTTATTTCTAAATTCCGACACGGAGGCTTTGCCAACAAGGACCGCGGCTGTAGAGCCGGCTGCTTCCCCAGCAGCCGGAGAACGGAATCGACGACCCCGGGAGACGGGAGATTCCAGGCCTTCGGCAGCCGGGAGAGCTGGACTCGAGCCCCATCTCAACCAGCCACAGCACACAGTCCTTCTCGATTTTTCCAGGGCAATGAAACCCGTTCCCTTCACCTCCCAGGGTGCGTGAGGGCCACATGTGCAAGAGGGCAGGGACAACTAGATCACCGTCGCACACGCTGGTTACTTTTTCATAAGAAAACATGTCCTGGTGGTCGGCGGCAGTTAACCAAGTAGGAGCACAGGAGACTTAAGGCCTCTTTGGAATTAACGTCTTAGAAATCCCTCGCAGCCTCCAGCAGCCTCAGCCCCCAGGAAGGCGTACTTCTCTCCCTGGGTTTCGAGGTCACCTCCAGTCCTCTGCTTTCTCAGTTGATTTCCCTCTCTAAAAGTCCCTATTTTTAGCTGTTTTCACAGGGGTGGCCAGAGGCAAATATTATACAGAAAGTGCCACATCGGACTGTGATAATCTCTACCTGCCGGTGGGAACTAACCTCCACATAAAGAAAGGACCCGCTAAGTCAATTTAGGGCAGGCACAGTTTGGGTAAAGCAAAGCAAAGCCACATGGACTCAAGTCTTTCTCCAGCATCCTAAAGCATCCCAGAAGCACTGGACAATTAATATGTTAATGACGAACCATTCTTACCTATTCAGAAAACCAGAGGAGCCTGTTGGCTTGATGAAAGCCACAGAGTCCGAAGACATAGACTCTCCTTCCCCAAATCCTACCCTCCATCAAGCTCCCAAACCTGAACACAGGGGGCCAACCTCACTTCCAAGTTCCCAGTGAGGGCCGGACTGTGTTTCTCCTGTGAGAGCTGCAATCACCCGGAAGGAGGGCAACCACCATCCTGATTTCTGGCCCCTTCCCCGGCCAACCTCTCTGAGCTTCAGGACCTCTTCTCTGATAAATCTCCTCCATCACTCACATTCGGACCTACTCCTCAGCAGAACTAAGCTCCTACAGCCACATTTCAGCACCCATTTCTGTCGCCGATTCTCCCACGTTCTGGAACTCTCCACCCTTCAGGGCTGCCTTGCAGCGATCTGAACCCCGATGATCATTACCGAGGCCAGTGCAGTCCTATGGCCCCAGGCCATGAGCCGTGGCTTTGACACTGGAGGAAGTATGTAAGTATGTCAGGGATTCTTTGTGAAATTCCCTTCCTCCAAGCAGGACTGGGAGCTGGAGGAGTTTCCCCTAAGATCAGCCTGGATTTCTGCCAACTGATCTGACGAGCCTCACAGGCTCCACTGCCTGTGGCTGGCATCCGCGGTCTTGAGGAAGAGGAAGGGGAGTTTGTATTTGTCTTTGTTTTAGCTTTACTTTGCATCAGGCTTTTCCCTTCTAAGGGAGACACAGCAGTTCTACCTGTCATTTCCAGCCAGCCCTCAAGGGGCATTCTGGAACCTAAGAGAAATTGGTGCTTTTGCTCTGCGATGGTTATTAATTCCAGCATTCCAGAATCTAGCATGGCAATGATTCGAATAAGCCACCAAGTTTATCAGCTCACAAAGATTGCAAACGTCTACAAGATTCATTTACTCCCCATCCTTTGGACTCTGCATGAAAGAAGTTGGACCAGGGTAGATTGATTAAGAATTTCTAAGCCATGATATCTCTCTAGGACAAAGGCACACAAGAAGAGGACCCTATTTTTATGCAAACAGATTGTTCCTAAAGAGAGAGAGAACAGGGCAAAATTTGGGTGAATTCAGTAGTAATTTTCCAAAGACGTGTCTCATCATCATCGGAAGGATAACGTGCATTCCTTTTTGGTGTCTATCAACAGTGGTATGATTCTTAAAATACCAGTGGTTTTTTTTTTTTTCCCTCCTGTCAAGACTGCAGTTCCAGATTTCAGTCCAATGACCTAAGAGAAATAAAGGCTGGCATTTCTGGCTGTGCCGGGCGCTGCGTCTCTTCCATGCGCTTAACACTGGCTCTCAGGACAAGTCTCAGACTAGATCACATCTTCACTTCATTCCCAGATGAGAAACTGAGACAGGGAACATCAGCGACTCTCCAAGCGCTATGGTCTGAATGTCTGTCCCCCAGCACAAGCTCCTGTGCTGAAACACTAAAGCCTAATGTGTGCTGACAGGAGGTGAGGACTTTGGGAGGTGGTTGGGTCCCGAGGGTGGAGCCCTCAGGAATGGGACCTGTGTCCTCATGAATGGGACTGGTGCCTTCAAGAAAGACACTCCAGATGTCCCCCGTCTCCTTCACCACGCGCAGGCCTCTAGGAACCAGGAAGCAAATGCAGAACACCGAACACTGAACCTGCTGATACCATGACCTTGGACTCCTCAAATTCTGAAACTCTTAAAAAGGTCTGTCTGTCATTCACAACTCATTCTGTGGCTCTGCATCGCAGGAGACAAAATGCACTGAGTGGTGAGAAACAGAGGCAGACAGGGCCCCAGGGAGTCTGAGGGGAGCCCCTGTGCTCCTCAACACAGCGTCTCACTTACCGGGACCCCCAAGCACTCTCCGCTGCTCTTCCTAAAATGTGCCCCTAAGAAGTGCTTAACTCATGTCATGACAAAGCACACAGCCTGGGTGTACGCCCGAGACGTCCCGTCACACACAGACACAAACGAAGGAACAAGGAGCCAAGCGACCCAGCCAGCATGAAGCGGCCCGGATGGATTCAAGCAAAGGCGAGACCTGGAGGTCAAGCCAGCCCGGTTCCCACAGGTGAATCTGCAGAGGTGCTCCCCCTGCCAGCATCTCTTCTCTGAAGGCCCCCCCAAGTGACCGAGAGGGGGTACCCTTGGCAGGTCCTCAAAATGACCTAGAGGAGGTGCCCTTGGCGGGCCACTCTCTGACACGGCCCATCAACAGTCGTAAGACTTCAGGGAAATCAGAAGTCACTCCTTGGAAAAGGCTGGAGACCCTCCGGCAAGGATGCGGCGAAGGCGCAGACACTCGGAGCTAATGAAGCAAGGAGAGACAAATCGGATCTCCTTCCTTCAGTGCCGTCTACAGTGACCTCCGGATTTTCGTCGCTCTGGGGATAATTGATTGGTGAGCTCTTTGCTTGGGAGCAGACCATTTCCACCCGATGGAGGGAGTGCTCTGAGGGAGGGAAAGAAAATGTTTTCCCGGGGTTTCTGCAGAGCAGTCCCAGAATAAATAAGACACAGCTGAGTAATGAGGTAATGACAGATTTTGTCTTAGTCTGGGAGGGCGTCATCACGCAGGAATAATTCATGGCTTGGTGCTGTCAGTCCTAGTGACGTGATGCTCGGCCGTCAAGCTCTATGAAGTGAGAGTGCATGGGAGCCCGTAGTGCCTCACTCGATTTACTCAGGTTCTGGAAATTCTGAGAGATTACCAACTGTCACTTGTTCAACAAGGGGCTTAACTAGTTTGACTTTCGTTTAGCTCATCAGAAAGACAGCTCCTGCCTCCAAGACCAATGCTTGTAGGAACTCGATACACTCTGACCCTAAAACGTTGACTCAAGTTACATCAAGATTACATTCAACACATACAAGTATTGAAGTCTCTTTTCTAGAAAGGCAAAGCTTTTCTCTGCCTGCAATCCGTGGATAAAATACCGTTTTCTGCATTGCTGAAAAGGAATGAATTACAAGAGAAGTTGGGAATGAAAGTGCATTTTCATTAGCATCTATTGGTAGCCAGGGAATTCAGGAAGGAAATCTGTCTCGGAGCAGCACTGAAGAAACGCACGTTCATTCAGCTGCCATTCTCGAGACGGGGGCTCTCTCCACGCTACAAGGCTGAACACCGAGGGCTTGAAAGAGGCACCTTGTATCTCTCCCAGACGCTTCAGAAGCCGGTGGCCTTCGTGATGGATGTGCAGGAACGGCACACCTCTCCACAGCCGGCTGCCGCTGGGCCCTGCAGGGGAGGGCCACTGGCTTCTCCTCCCAGAGCCGGGAGTACAGTTCCCGACCCGAAACCCCTCCCGTCTGCTCTGTGCCGGGCACGGTGCGTGCTCTGCCGGCGGCCAGTAACAAAGACTCAAACTAGCCTGGGCAACGCAGGAATGAACTTATAGACCCAGAAATCTCGCAGAGGATGTGAGCTTGGCTGGTCCAGGCCTGGGTCAGGGGCCCATCTCTAGAGGGAGGTGGGGAGACTGATCCAGATGAAACGCACTCCCCAGAGGAAAGGGGGCCTCGCACAGGCAGAGCTGGAAGCAGCACCGGGCAGGCAGGAGCAAGCCTCACCCTAGAGCTTCGATCCTGAGAGCTGCACACAGCAGCTGGTACCCTCTGCACCCTACAGGAGGGAACGCGGGCACGGGGAAATGACACACCCCGCCCGGCCTCAGGGCTGGCAAATGCTGGCCCAGGATCCAAACAGGAGCCATGCAAACCCAGACTCTGCAGCATTTCCTGCAACCGGCTCTCAGCGCGGACTCTAAGCCCTGCTGGGGCCGTGAGCGCACCACGCTCTAGAGCAGGGAACGGACACGGAGGTGTGTCACAGGGAAGGCACAGTAGGAGCCTGTCCACAACCCCACATGGACAACTTCTAAAAAATCCCTGCTCCAGCCACAGCAGAATGTGCAGGATGTGGCTCCTGTGACCACAACAGGGCATGTTGGTGCCAGTGACTGGGACAGAAGCCAGGGCGGGGGGATCCGACGAGCCCTAAAGGTCAGCTACAGAGCAAGGAAGGGCAGAGCAAGGAAACTGGTGGGACAGGTACCTGGGGTCGCTCGAGGGAGGGGGTGTCAAGAGGCCAGGAATGAACAGCAAACACAGACATTCTTGCCAAAGCCGAGATTCCGCGGGTAAGGTGTGGGGGCTCACCTCGTGGCGGAAGCGACAGGGCTCTTCCTAGCAGCCCATATCACAAAGAGTCCCGTGGAGGAGCCCCGGGCTCCTTACCACTTCCACAGACTGTCATATAATGTCACGTATGCCACCTTCCCAACTGCATTCCCCCCGCCAGTCCGCCATCCCTGGTGGCAGGCATCGTTGCCGTGTGTGACCGTGGTCCGGACCCTCACACACAGCAGGTGCCCGCCCAGGGCCAGGGCACATCCTCCATGCGTGCCAAGCTGAGAACAGCTCCAAGGACCCAGCTGCCTTCTTATTATCTGTGGCCCTGCAGAGTCTCGGGTGACTTTAAAGGTGACAGAGACCTTGCCCTATGGAATCCAAGAAGAATACCGCTGACCTTGAAGGTGTCACCATGCCCGGCCCCAGCCTGAATCAAGGGGAATCCGTGAAAGTGACATGACGCCACATCTCGTCGCCTCATTCCCCCCATCTCCATGAACAAGAGGAGAACCTTTCATCTGTCCCTGCCATGCATGCACCGGCAGCTGCCCAAGGCTCGGCGAAGTCCACTGGCTACACCGAGGAGTAAAGAGAACAGACACAGAGCTGCTCCCTCGGCAGAGCTCAGAGAACACAAGTGGACGAATCAAAGAGGTATTTTCAGAGGGTGACAATGTTGGACCCGGAACCAGGTTACAGGAGGCAGACTGATGATGAAAAGGCCTCTTCTCTGAGACGCTCAGGTAAGCCTAGAAGAGGAGGTGACAGGCGAGCTGAGACCGGGGTCGGGGGGAGATGCTGGAGTTCGCCAGAACAAGAGGGTCCTGAGGACACAGGGGCTAGACCCCAGCTGGACCCAGAGCCAACCCACACGGCAGAGGCATCTCAGACCCCTGGGCTGGGCCAATCAAATCCCAGCCGCACAGGGAAGATCTTTATGCAAATATATAGTTCTGATACTAAGTATCAGATGACAGAGGCGGCTTCTCTGCCCTGAGCTCATTCCGAGAATGATGCAGTATGAGACCTTCTGACACACTTCTCTCCCTCAACTAGGGCTCTAAAGTGTATTTTCACCAGGTGAGAAGCCCCCGCTTCAGGGAAGGCCTCAGGAGCAGGGGAGAGGGGCCCCCACACTCCTCACATCCCCACCGCCCTGTTCCCAAGACTCTCAAATCCGGAGGGGAGAACCTCGGGCCCCTTTCCAATGCCTGGGCCAGGCTTCGTGGACCCCCGGGAGTGGGATGAGCAGGTGGCCCTGGGAGCGGACCGGTGAGGTGGGCTCTGAACGCCAAGTCACCTTCCACACGTCCTGACCGCGCTGGAGAGACGCGTGGGTGAGAAACCCAGACACTTCCCTGGGAACAAGGGACGGGGGCAGCCGAGGGTTGGCTCAGACAGTGGCGGGGCAGGGCGGGGCGGGCCAGGCCACGGACAGCCTTCGAGGGGAGTGGACAACAGTCCTGTGGGAAGCAGGGCAGCGCAGGGAGCCAGCGAGGGGCACTGAGCGCAGGACGAACGCGAGGGCCGGCCCTGAGCGAAGCCGAGGCCTGCGGCTGCACAGACAGTGGCCGCGTCCAGGCCACTCGCTCCTGCGCGGCCACAGTAAGTCGGCCAAGCACTTCACGCGCGCTGTTCCAGCTCATCCGCACGAAGCCACGCCAGGTCAGAGCCAAGGGCATCTCTTTTCTGGTTTCAGTTCACAGTCGCGCTGCTAGGAGGTCACATACCCTGAGGCAAGGCTGTGTTACCTCCGCACCGCTGACCTGGGGGCCTGGGCGATTCCGAAACGGGGGCTGCGCCCTGTAGGATGGTAGGATGTCCCATGGGGAGGACAGACGACCTCAGGGTTGAGAACCACTGTTGAGAGCTGGGCCCCACGTAGGTCGTCAGCCTGAGAGAGAGTCCGGGCCGACCGGACGCGCAGAACCATGAACACCCGTGAGGGCTCTCGGGCACCGGGAAGAAATGAACGGGGCGCGAGCAGAACTGGGTTTGAGGTGTCTTCGACGCACCTGTCAGAGATCTCTGGTGGGCCCTGGAGGTCTGGGGGAGGTCTGGGGCCACACTGTGTGACAGGCTCTAAAACAAAAAAATGTCCAAAGTGGTCAGTGAGAACCCAAACACGGGCTGCACGTAAAGCCTGCCCGCCACCAGAAGGGCGCGTCTGGAAGAGGCTGTCGGAGACCGAGACCAGGAAAGGCTCGGAGCAGGCGGATGTCCCACCGCAGACGGAGAGCAGAGCCGCTTGCCGCCGGGGGAAGCAGAGGGACTATGGGAGCGGGGCCGGATGTGACGGGAAGCCAGAACGAAGGCAGATTTGACTGGTCTCAACAGGTATTTACTAAGAGTCACAGGTGCTTATAGACACCTGTGGCCTGGTGGCCTCGGGTGACGCTGTCGGGATGACAAGTTTTAAATTCTGAACTTAACCTGTGGCAACTGGGGCCCGACGGCGAGCAGGAGCTCGGCACGTCACCTTGACCAGAGGGGGGCAACGGGGACAGGTGACCTGCCACCGGCCCTGCCTCCCGGCCCCCAAGTTCAGCCAGTGCTGGGCTTCCCAAGGCCTCAACCCCTCCCCCCAAATGTCTGCTTTTAGTGTGAAAGCTAAAGCAACTACTCCTCTTCCCGCTGACCTGTCTTGGAAACAGTCTCCGCTTAACTCGCTCCGCTCTCCTCCATGGAAGCTCTGGGAGCGCGTTACCTTCTCCTCAGGACCCAGTGCTATTTATTCCTTCCAACCGAGCGTTACAAAAACAGCCTCCTGCAGCTGTGTTTACTGTGCTCACAAGCCGTTGCTTGGACTGGGAAAATCGGAACCTGTGAATCCGCTTTGCAAAGCATACGGACGTAATAGTTAAAATGTTCCTGTCTCAAACAGAAATGTTGAGCTGAGACGAGAGAACGAGGCTGGCAGAATTTCCACGTGAACAGCTCACTGCTTGGCTTTTTATTGGAAACGAAGTTGGGTCCCCAAAGCAAGGGGCCGTATGAGGAGAGAGTTAAGAGCGACTGACATCCGGGCACATCTTTCTGTTGGAGAAGAGCTGCGACTCCGGCCCTTCTCTGCAGTGCTGTTCTAGAATGCCGCAGCTCGGTCTGCCGTGCCCGCACCGCTAACTCAGGACAAACACGACCAAATAAATATGGTGCAATCATATCCCGATTATTTTTCTGTATCTCCAATTTATTCAGGGAGCAGGAGAGATATTTAACAATTACTTAGCAGCCTTCTTTACAAAACGAGAGGATGAATACAGATAACACTGGGAAAGATTATTGAGAGCAGAATATTGAATTATCTGCAAACGGGAGCCGGCGCATGAATAATGCATTCTCCACAGCCGGGTATCCGCCCCTCCCGGGCCTCAGAGGCCAGGCCTCGGGGCCGAGTAAGGGCAGGGGGACGGCAGGCCTATGGGCTGACATCCTGGCCCGCCCCAGTGTGCCAAAGGCGCAGAGCTCTCCATGAAGGCACAGCTGCGTGGCCGCCTCTGTGCTTCTCTGCAGCGCATACTTAATTTCTGTGTGGCTGTGGACACTCATCAGTAATGAAGTCATTAAATGCAAGAGGGGTGGAGAGAGAACTGTCTTCCAACCTTCTCCATTAAATTCAGGTACTCTGGCACATCTCTAATTAAGATCGGAGGCTCGAGTTCCAATTGACAAAGCACTCCGTCCCCATGACGCGCAGTCGAGAGCGCTCGAGGGCACAGCTAATACAGTGAGCGGGTAATGGCTTCGGTAATTCCCATAAAGATTTCGAGTTACGCTACATTCCGAAGGTTAAGCGGCACTGCCCAGAGACAGGGCCCGGTTCTGGGTGCGTGGCCGGGCCTCGTCCAGCCTTCGTGAGACCGTGGCTCGGAGATCTGCCTGGAATCCGAGGGCACCACCTTGGAATTCCTGCATTCGGGAGGCCCTTCTCTCCCTCGGAGCTCCAAGACCTGCAGCACAAAACATTCCCAACTGGATTCACTGTGGGGAACAGCACATAGGTTTGCCATGTCGATGGAAAAACAGTGGCCAGGTAATTCCTGAGGGGGATTATATTGTTTTATTTTCCACTCATTTAGAAAGTTGGAGAAAACATTTTGACATTTGCTGATTATCCCACTTTTTCCCTGAGGAACGGAGCTCGAGAGCATTAATTTTAGAATCGTATCTAAGAAACACATCTGATATGTGAGTGGGGAAGGGGGGCGGTGAGAAGGCAGGGGACTGCGGGGTGTGCACTGCTGCGGCTTCAAGAATGCACTTGTACTGGGACGACTGGAGAGGCAGGGACCTGGGAGATGGGGGTGGTGTGCCGTGGGGCGCGGGCAGTCTCCTCCTCCAGGGGTTGCTCTCCAAGGCCGGCTTTGTCCTGCCCCCCAAGACCAGTGAGCTGACTCACCTGCCCACCCGCCGGAGGCGGACACCTGCCCAGGTGAGAAATGAACCCATCGAAGACCAAATACTCAGGCTTGCTTTGCTCGTCCTCTTTTAAAAGGCCACTCGCCATGTGAGTCACAGAAAGTCTCCCGGGTTTTCATAAACTGTCCTGCCGTATGGATTCCGGTGATGGCCGACACGGAAGTCATTTGCTGGCACCAAGTCTCGAGCTGTGGTGTGACCATGGGAGGAGGCCGCCGTGCCTCTGCACCTTTGGGTGAGCCGACAGAACCTGGTAAAATTCCCATTTGTGCCGTGAATTGCAGGGAAGCCAAGTGGCCTTAAAGATCTCTGGTAAAGCGTATCCTGAACCCCACACGGCTTTGAGAGCCTCGCTATTTTCACTGGAAGGACCGCCAGTTGTCAAGTTTTCTTTTTTTTTTTTTTTAATGTGGAGTTTTAAAAGTTGATTTCACAAAAGACTTGTTACATTTCTACATCTATGTTGATTGCTTTTAAAGAAGGTTATAAGAAAAGAAAAAAATTAGCATTTCCAGGCCCAGAAGCCTTCTTTTACTGCTTAAGACAATTCAATGAAATAGTCTGTGATGATTATAAATAATGAAAGCCACGCAGAAACGTCTAGAGCCAGAGGTAAGAGCCGTCTCTAACCCACGCGCCCAGCCCGGCCCCATCCCGTCCCCCCCAGGAGGCCCCAGGAAGCCTCTGGTCTGCAAGTTTTTTGAGCCAAGTTGGAAAAGTTATACTTTTGTCATGAGAAAAGAAGTGGCTTTAATAAGATATTTTAAAATTTAATAAAGTAACCAAGAAAGCAAGTAATAAAGCAAGAGAGAGGAAATCTTGATAAAATTATCCCAATGAACATGACCACAGCAGGAATTAATCTAAAGCCTACAAAGGAGGCACAGAGGCCACAGTGCGCGGCCCCTCTCCAACAAAGCAACGACTCCGCGCTCCAAGTAACAACAGACGACGGTTTCCGAAGGAAGCACCGGTGTGCTAGAATGAGCGTCAGATGGACATCCTGTCACATGGGGAAGAAAAGATTACGGAGATAGAAGAAAATGCAAAATGAGCAGGAAGCAAATAAAAATGGATTGGTGGGTGGTTCTGACATCCTGGAAACCAAGCTCTCTCTGCTCTCGGTGGCTGATGCATTTACACGGAATCACCTCCTTCTGGCGCTATTTCCAAGAAGGCTCTGGGGGAGCACCGGGCACATCCTTTGTCTAAGTGCAGAAACGGGTGCAGCTTCCCCCCACCCCCCGCCCCGCTAGCTGGGTGAGGCTCCTCACCGGTGCTGGGCGGTAGAAATGTGGCGCCAGGGACCTGGGACAGAGGCAGAGCCCAGCCTTCCGCGCCCTCCGCTCCCAGCTGCCCTACAACCCGGTGGTGGTCAGAAGGGACTTGGAGTCAGACTCATGGGGGTTCAAATCCCAGCTACACCATACAGTAGCCACGACATCCAGCAACACACAAACTCTGTGACATTCGTCTCACACACACACACACACACACGTGGCAGGGAGGGAGGAGGTCACAGAGAACCACGGATTAAATAGGACGTTCTGGGGAAGGTGCCTGGGACACAGTAAATACGGTAAGCATTCAACAGCCAGTGGACAATGCGGTTAAGGAAGAACACTGAGGTATGAAAATCAGGTAGAACAGAGATTCTGAAAAGAAAATCCCAAGTGCTCTTTTCCCCTTTCTCCACACACTGACTTGGCACTAAGGAACAGAGCAGCTTCCCTAGGGTTCACTGATTGATTCATCCATTGCTAATAGGCACGCAGCATTTCCCGAGCACCTGCCTGTGCCCGACCCTGTCCTCCGCACTCCACAGGCATCATCTCCAACCCAGTGGGACAGACTCTTCTACTTACCCCACTGACAAGAAAGCCAAGAGTAAAAGAGGTCAATCTGCCCAAATCCGTGTTGCTTCTGGGATTCCAGGGCCCAAGGGCTTTCCCTCGACCCCAAGCCACCACGTGTGCATCCCGACTTGATCCGAGGACCGCCATGAGCCAGAGCCAGGCATGTGGGCCTTCGTTGTGCCCACAGAGATGGTGGAGCCGGCACACATGGCTTGGCCGATGGCCGAGGGACCCCCACGCCAGGTGCAGGTGAACTTACAGGGCACCAGTGTGGGAAGGCAGCAGAGACCCTGTCTGGAGAAGATCCAACCACACGTTCACCCCTGGCTCCTTTTGCTTCCCTCCAGCAAAAATCCTAGGAAGTCTCTGCTCCCCTGGTCTGGCCCATCTTCCCATGAGCCCCGCCCCCGTGTTCCCATCCTCTGTCTCGCTAATGACGGTGAGATGGACCAGTGGCTATTCGCTGGAGGCAGCCTGAACACCGTCCTGGTCCACGGCTCTGCCCTGTCTCAGTCTTGGTCTCAGGTCCTCACCCCACACTGGATGCACAGGGCCCCGCCGTGCGTGTGTCCTAGCTGCGTGCCGTGTGAGCTGGGTCGGTAACAGCAGTCATGTAGCAAAAGGCAGCTGGCATGGTGGGCACTGCCGGGCCTGTGGGCAAGCAGCGGGGGGCCTGGGAGTGCTCCTGGGCACGTGGCCTGTAATCCCAAGTCACAGGGATTCTGTGAGCTCACTGAAGCACTTTCACAGGCTCCCTTCCCACTCAACGAGCTACGAGCTGGAGTGGGTTCCATTGGGAGACAGAGAAACAGAAACATGGCTGATCTCACAGTTGCCAAAGTCTTTGCCAGAAAAGTCCAGCTCCTCAACCCTCCCTGCGGCCCTGTGTTTCCTTTCACTAAAGCCTCACATATCCCCTGGTGTATTTTCGTAGGAGGCTGATGCCCAGGCTTAGCCCTGATTTTTGTCCTCCACAAAAAGAGCCGTGTACATTGTAGGCGTGGACTTTCCTGGTAACCAGAATTCTTGGCCAGGCAAGCACGAGGTTTTATTGTTCCCCTGGGCCATGCTTGGGCACACAGGCAAGAGAGCAGGGGGGTCTCCCGGGAGAGCAAGCAAGCTGAATGACGATCCTGGGGTCACCAGAGGGTGCCCACATCACACCACGCATCTGCCACTCAGGCTTAGTGGGTTCTGGCCTTCCGGCACCAGGGACAGAATTTGTCGGAATCCAGTTGCCCTTTTTAAGGAAAATGGTTTTCAACTACAGAGCCCCCTAGGCAGAGGGAGAGGAAGTGTCTGTGGGGAAGGCTGCTCGGACCGGGCTGGGCATGGGCTGCAGCAGGGGAAGACGAGGCGGAAAGCTCAGAGGCCGCCCTCCCTCCCGGGGTCACCTCTCCACCTGACCACAGAATGGTGACAAAGGTAAGATGCCACACACAGGGCCATCTGCCACCGGAGGAGGAAGTCCTTCTGACGGTCAGGCTATGCCCCACCAAGCTTCTGGAATCAGAGCAAGAACAGGCTCCCAGCCCTCGGGCTGCCTGAGGCCGGCGTGGAGCCTCTGCTGATGGGCCATGTGAGGAGCTCCAGCCTCCGGAGACCGGCTACATGAGCAGGCAGCCACCGGTAAAAAAGGATTAAAGTGCAGCTCTGCCCTGCCCTCTGCCCAGAGCACCCCCAGCCCCGCACGCCGAGGCAGGCCGGCTCTCAGTGAGGTCCCAGCTCACCTGTCTTCAAGTCAAAGCAGTAGGTGGGGGCCGAGAGGGGCACAAGCAGGGCACTGCCATCGTGGGTCGGGGAGGCTGCACTCCAAGTGGTAAAAATAGATTTGTTCCAGGCTTCACTTCTGGGGCTGCAGAAAATCTTCATTATTTCCCTGTCCAAGTCGTGGTGCTTTCCAGAAGGACCGGAGGTGGGGAGGGACCCACCGGTCCCTCCTCTAAGGCAGGAATGGATGAGCGTCCTAACAACAGAGCTCTGGGATCCACGGAGACCTCGCTGCTTCGTGGGTGAACCTTTCCCCACCTGCCCGCCGAGCCCGAGCACCGTGGGGTCCTGCCACAAGGTCCTGCCCTTGAGCCTCTGGTGTAAGTGAGGCTGATGCGCACGCTGCATCTGCAGGGGAGGCTGCCGGACACGGACCCCCAGCTGCGCACAGCACCCTGTGCTCGCCAGGCACACCCCTCACGCCCTCCTCCGCGCGGTCAGCAAACAGCAGGAGCCTGTGAGGACGGCCACACCACAGGCAGCTCACAGCCGCGGCGGGAGCAAGTCCCCAGGCCTGTACCAAGAGGGCGGTGTGTGGGAGCCGCAGGGAGAGGGGCGGCTGGTGGGTGCAGAAAGGGCTCTGGAAGCCAGCAGCCTGGATGCCGGCCTGACAGCAATCCTCGGGGGAGGGGGCGAGCGGGAGGGGGAGCCCTGGAGGAGGGGCAGGTGAGGAGGACGGTGAGAAGAGCCAGCGCGCCCTGCACTTATGCACTATACATGGGTCTCTATAACAGACCACACGCCGGGGAGGGCAGGGCCCTGTGAGCCATTTAAACCCCCGCCATGCCTGGAACAGGGCCTGACCAGCTCAGTGATAAACCTGAACGTGAAAAACTGGCCGAAGTCCCCACGAGCCATCTGTAGACGCCTAACGAACACCCTCCTGCCTCCACTGTCCCCATCAGCCCACCCGCGGATGGCCACAAGCTCAGGGAAGTGGTGAGACATCGAGAAGACGGTGTCCGGGAGCCGACGCTGACCGGGGCCCACCTGCCACTGCTCTGGGTCCAAGGGACTCACATCAGATGGGACAACAGAGAAGGAGCCTCTGGGGCCGCTGCGCGAGAGGGCCAGGGAGGCGCTGGGTGTGCTGACTAGGAACGCTGCCCGTGGACCTCCCATTTGGGTCCTTCGATGCGCTTGCTGAGGCGTCCCCTAGGATGGCCTCTGGTGCTGTGCTGGCAGGTACCCCTGGGCAAAAGTGAGCCCGGGTGTGCACGCGGGTCTGCCACGAGCATCCGTCGGACTGAATCCATTTGCAGAGCAATTAAATCAAGCCCCCAAGTGCTTTCGCAGTGGGGGTCATCAGGCTCCCCTGCCGTGCAGGGGGTCCGCGCACCTCCATTCCGTGAACCACCGGCTACCTGCTGGACTCTCGTAAGAAAGGGGCGTGAGGCTGAGGGACACTCGTCAGTACAGTTTACAAACTGAAAGCCGAGGGAGGGGTGGTACTTGTAATGCGCGGAACCCCTGGTCCCCACGTACGGATCGTAATTGGAGCAAGTTGCTGGCTGCTCGGCCAGTTGCCATGATCCCAGCATCAAGATGTCGCAACTCCTGGCTTGCCTGTGTCTGAGAGTCGGCTCTGGATGAGTAATGTCGAAATAAAGGCTTTCTGTGTTCTCCAGACACCCGCTAAAGGCCCGTTCTCTGCCTGGGCCGCCAACACAGCGCCCAGCATCAGGTAAGAGCACAAACTGTGGGGTCAGGGCTGGGTTCTATTCCCAGCAACACACCAGCCAGCGTGTCACCCGGGAAAATGGCCCTCCGTCCCTAGTGTCACTCCCCCAGTTATAAAAAGGAGCCACTTCCTTAGTAGGATCCCTGTCAGGGTTAGAAGAAGCAAAGAGCCTGCCACGTTCGGCTGGCGGCCAGCCAGGCTTCCCCGTCAGCCGTGTGCGCGTGGGGCAGATGAGGCTGCGTCAGGGACCTGTCCTGGGCACTGAGGGTGTTCAGCGGCATCCTTGGCCTCCACCCAGTGGACGCCAGGAGTAAACAGGCACAGTCACACGCGCACACACACGCACACACACACACGCGCACGCGCACACACACACACACACTGTCGAGCATCCACTGGGGGGAGTAACCCGGGTTAAAAAGCACAGACCTCCTTCAGGCCCACTTTCCCTGGTCCTAATGCCGTGACCAATCGTGAGCACAAATGAAGGACACGGACACCGTCCACAGCTCCATCCGGAGGATAACACAGAAGCCAAAGCCCGGAGGAATGACTCTAGCCGCGGGATGACCTTGGTACCCATCAGCCGGCTGCTCCGCTCGGCCCTGGCCCCAGCAGCCGCTCCTCACGTCAGTCTGGCCACGACCAGCCCCTGCCCCAGGCCGCCGCACTGAGCTGCCCCAGCTGCTTGCCCGGTCCTGGCCTGGGTGCGTCATTCCTGCCACGCCTGGCCCTCCTCGCCTCCCCACGGTGCCTCAGAACCATGGCGCCAGCTCTGCCCTCTGCTGGGAGCCCTCAGGACACGGGGCTGGTCCCCACTTCCTTCTTGGCTCTGCTCGCCAGCCCCCTTTCTGGAAAGACCTCTGACCTAATCCACAGCCTCTCTCCAGCCTGGGCTTTCTGATTTTACAGCCTGTCTCCTGCGGGACACGTGTCGTGATTCTGTTTTCGTCTCCTGTCCATCTCTGAGGCGGAATGGGAGCCCCACGAGGGCAGGGACTCTGCTGCTCCATCACAGCTCCAGCCTGACTGCCCAACACATAAAAAGCTGCTCAAAAATATTTGCTGAACGTAGCTCAAGGACTGAGATTGGCCAAGGTCCACCGGGGCTGGAAAGGGAGTGTGGGCCACCCCGACATACCCACAGATTTGACGTGTTTCTGCACACGGCGGGTGGGCTCAGGACCGGCTGGCCTGAAGCCAGTGGACGGGACCGAGGAGGCAAGGAGAGGCCCCCGGGCCCAGCCTCTCCCAGCATGGAGAAAGGACAGCAGTGACTTCACAACAAAAGGCACATTATTAGAAATGTAAACCCCTAGTTTACAGCGGCCAGTCCCCTGCTGGGCCCCCGCCAGTCGTCCTGAGATCATTTCACATCGACCCACTGGAGGGCCATGTCCTCCCGACCTCCCCCGTGAACAGCATCCCTGCAGACCCAGCAGCGGCAGACCCACGGGGAGGACACTCTCTCTGCGTATTTATGGATTCCCAGGAGTCCTCATTCTGCTTTTAATTTCTGTCCCTGTAGTTGCCTCACACCCGCAGTGCAATCTCCGGCAGCCACAGCACTCGGCACCCCAGGAGCACCCCGTCCCCGGGCGCTGCACACACTCCATCCCGTGCAGACGCTGCTTCCAACAGGGCCCAGCCCCTCTGCCACCGCAGCCTCAAAGGGACACTGACGGAGGAATCCTCGCAGCGCCACGGGATCACAGAGGATGCAACGCTTGGCTCCCCGGCCCGCTTCTACCTCGTGTCATTTCTGACACAGATCTGCTGGGCAGCACCACGGTCCCTGGGTGAACAGCTGGTCCACACCCTCCCTGCTCCAAGGAAAGCAGCAGCCCAGGTCCCCGTGTCCAGCCACAAAGTACCTTCCCAAGAGTCTGGGGCATTCCGCCCTCCCCTGCCTGGCCGGCTCCAGCAGCCAGAAAATGAAGTATGTGCTGTGGCCTCGTGCAAAAGGGCTGGGCAGACTGGTTTTGGAGAGAATGGGAGGATTCTGGGAGAATGTGGCTTCAAAGAGGGCTGGGTGGGACACGCCTGACTGATGTGGGGACCCCGGGGCGCACCGAGGGCAGGCTTCCGAGCAGCCGCCGTGCACGGTGCCACGGGGATGGAGACGCGAGGGCGGACTCGGGCCTGGGTCTCACGCGGGTGCTCCAGGAGGCAGGTGCTGGCAGCCGAGCTTCCGGGACAATCCACCGACTTCGTGGGGGGGGGGGGCGTCGGGAGAGCGGACCAGGTCGGGGACTGGTCTCCTGAGGGGTGCAGGGGAACACTCTGAGTGTGTGTGTGTTTCTAGACCTCACTGACTTGTAACTCCAAGTTCAAAATTTTTTCTTTTCTTTTGCAATTTTTTTTCAAAGTTATAAAAGCCGGTAAGGATAGTACGGAGACTCTCCATAAGATTTTTACCCCATTTATCCGTTTCATGAACATTTCACTTGGGTTTTATATATGAACATACGGACATGTGTGTGCCTGAATTTCTAAATCACGGGAGAGCGGGCTGCACACCCCATGCCCATTTCTCCATTCCGTCCAGTGTCTACACCCCAAGAACTGGCCTATTCTCTTACACAGCACAGTGAGCACTGCGGGGCATTTAAGCCCAACACCACACAACCATCCACACCGCTGGTCACATTCCAGTGTTGTCCACGGTCCCTGTGACGTCCTATCAAACCGCTGCCCTGCCCAGGATCCACTCCAAGATCACTCACCATAGTCTGTGATCATGTCTCTTTATTCGCCTTCTATTCCAGAACATTCCTCGTCCTTGGTCGTTCATGCCACAGAATTTCTGAGGAACAGAACCCTGTTCTTTTGCAGGCTGTGCATCCATTCAGGTCTCCCTGTGGTTTCTTCATGATCACACGATGGGCACAGACACCCCTCCTCTGGCCTGACAAAGTGGAAAACCCCCAAAAACACCCAGGAATTTCTGAGTCTCAAAGCACTTCTTTTGTGGCCACCAACCAGCCTGTGGCTACCACGCACCCCTGCCACCTGCCAGTACTCTGTCTCGGCTCCCACCTGACTGTGCCGGTGGCCTGGGAAGCCATTTGAAGAATCCCCCAGGGGCTTCCATGGCCCCTGGGAGGATGCAGCGCCCTGTGCAGGGGAGGCCTGGGCTCCTGAGAGGGTGAGGGGGGAAGGGGTGAGGGCGTGAGGGGAAAATCTTCCCTTTGCCAGTGTCTGGGCCTGAAGCCCCCACACTTGGGCTGGGGCCAGGGGTAGGCTTCCCCCGGACTGATGCCACCAGCTGCTCCTACAGGAGTTCCTCGCAGACAGAGCCCTGCTCCCCACTCCCCACTCCCCTGCTCTCCCAGGCTGCAGAGAAACACACAGAGTCAGCCTTTGTAGGCCACTCTAAGACTCATTATACAGGGCTCCTTTTAAGGAGCACAGCGATTCCACCAAGCCCTCTGCCTGTCGCGACCAACACTACAGTCAGGACTTTGGGCCCCAAGTGCCGGGGGCACCCGGGGGCACCCAGAAGTGAGGCAGGAAGCGGGAGGTCGCCGGGTAAGGGCAGAGCTGCCCCCAGGTCTCAGGGCAGGTGCCCTTCGTGCTCCCCCGCCCCCCACAATCCCCTCCTCCGCGCCCCAGCAGGGGAGCAGGGATGGAAGCAGCAGACAATGTCCCTGTCCTCGGCCCCCCGCAGGCAACGCTGAGCCGTCTTCTGGGCTGTCCCCGCGGTCCCGCCCCTGCTCCATGTCCCTGCTCCCCTACTGGCATTTCCTCCCATCACTCAAACCTTGTCTCAGGAGAAATCCCAGACTCAGAGCCCCTGTGCCCCAAGAAAGTTCTGGAAGGTCTTCTGCAGCCGGGCCTGGGGTGGCCTCGGCCTCGGAGAGACACCAGCTGAGCCGGGCCCAGCCTCCTGGGGCACACTGGTATCTCACAAAATTCAACTGCGCAGACTTTAAACATGGAATTGGCTTTAGTAAGCAATTCAGGAATCAGGCAGCATTCCACCTCATGAGTAGAGGGGCTCCCCGGAGTTGTACAGAATGGAAGGGTTTTTCTAGAACGAGGGCTGGTAAGAAAGTTACTAGCAAAAAAGAGGATGCTTTCCTGGGGGGACAGCAAGTGGTCTTAGCATCCAGATGGCCTCATCTTTTTTGGGGGATGGAGAGGCTCCTGTGGACGACTCACCGACACTGAAGGAAATCTCCTGGCTGTTGAAGACCGCGTCTCAGAGGTGCTGAAACCGTCCCTGAATTAGGTAGGAAGCCCCAGAGAGGGAACATCAGCTAAGTGACACTATTTGGGGGCCTGGGGTTTTTTTTGCAACAAGACCCACAGGCACCCAGCTCACCTCCAGCACACTGACCTTTGGAACTGACCTTGGCCTATCAGAAGGGAGGATGTTGTCAAGTCAGAGAAAACTTGCAGGCATGTCTGAGAGGGCTGAGAACTCCTCACGGCGGCAGCACAGGAGGGAGGGGGCAGCTCAGGGTGGAACAGAAGCTGACAGGAGAGTCAAGGACACCCACGCCACAGACAGGCTCAGAGGAGGGGCCTTGGAGGCCCCACGGCCCCCCAGGCACTCCTGCTGGACCACTTTGGACACAGATGGCTTCGCGCTCATTGGAGAGGGTGACGAACACAGCCCTTGTGAGTCATTGACAGCACTGGTGATGGTGAGACAAAATAATCATGGAAACACTGTGAGGCACCTTGAACTGCCGTTCAGTTGCAATGATCACTGTTATTCCAACAGTGAGTGAGAAAATGATTTTATGTTAATAAACCAATGAGCGAGGACTGATCCCATCACTGTGCACATGAACCTGACCTGGATGAGTGATCTGAGGACAAGGGCTTGTTCAGGGCATGGGGAAGAGGCTCGGGTAGGGCAGAGGAAGAGGACTATTCTCAGGGTACACACTTCTAGAACAGCAGCAAGAAACCAAGGACCAAACACCCAGGAGCCAGAAAGTAAAGGACACGCTGGTAAGAACCTGAGTCCTTGAATTTCCATTAACCTGAGAGATGCTGGAAATGAAAAACACCAGCGTGGGTCAGACAAAGGGTCCTCAGGACTGAAGAGGGGCCAGTGTGGGCAAGAATAGGTTCAGCCTACAGATTCAGGGGACTGACTCTGCTAAGTGCATTTCTAGAATCTTCTGTTCACCCTGCAGCTACCTCACTAGTCAAAGAGCTATAATTGCCAGTCTCTGGCTAAAGGTCAGGGTCAGAGACACATGGAGGGTCAGTGACCAGCCTGTGGTCAAGCCCTGCAGGTGCTGAAGGCAGAACTCAAACCCCAGGCTCCTAGCTTCCATGTCCTCCCAAAGAGACAGGGTGAGAATACGTGAGTTGTGTAAAGGATGGGGTGTGTGGGAGGGGAAAATGGTGCAAAAGAGAAAGACATATCCAGCCTTGTGCAGTGCGGAACGTGCACATCCGAGCTTCCTTCAAGGTAAGCCTTTTAATATAGAAATAACCCAGGATTAACGGGCTTGGTTTTCCACTTTCTGCAACGCCATAACCGAGGCACATGGATCTGACTGCTATTTTCAATGTCACAAACTGGAGGTATTTGCCGGTGGAACGTTACCCTGATGTGCTCCTTGTTTCCACCCTCACATCCTCTTCTGTCCAGAACACTAAAGTGTGGCCTTCTGCGTTACCTTCGGATGAAATTTCAATGTATTTGGGGTATTTTCAGTACTCTACAATTTTATAGAGATGAAAATATAAAAGCTCTCAGAAGACCTCAAAACTGAATTAGCCTGCAACATATATTCAAGCGATATTTCTTTTTGACCTAGTTTATCTATTAAAAAAAAGAAGAGGACGGATTCCACAGCGCGGAGCGGACTCTCCATCTCTTCTGTGCTCGCCCGCGTCAGGCCAGCCGCCCCGAGCACGAGTCCCTGCTAGACCCCCCCAGCTGCCCTCACCAAGGAGCAGACGCCCCAGGGCTGCAGTACACTGTTCTTTTACAGGAAAAGCAGGAGCAGAGCCTCGAGAGGTCAGGCCCTGTGCCATGGAGACACTGAGCCGGAATTTGCAGGGAGCCCCTCTCTGGACTAGAGACCAGTCATTCGGTGACTCAGCATCCTTCATCTTCAAGGGGCGGTGGTGCGGGGAGGCCCTTCAGCCTCGTCCCTCCGACCTCTCTCGTGTCTCCCTCTTCTGCAGGTGAGGGCTCATGGGACGACACTGAGCCTGCCCGGACAGTCCAGGACAGCCTCCCACCCCCAGGTCCTCGTTCGGTCCTAGCCTCAGTGCTCCTTGTGCCACAGGAGGTCACACCCCCGGATCCAAAGGGTTAGAGCGGGAGGCAAAGCTGTTGGGATGACCTGAAATCCACTCTGCTCTGAGGCTGACCCGTTCCCCAACTTGCTGCCCTGCCTTGTCCCCCTTACTAATTTTACAACAGAAATTCCCAGAAAAATACTTCCCTCTTTGAAGCAATGGTTGTTTCTTGGCTCTCCTGCATGCTTTCCCAGCTCTCTCCTTTCTCCCTGGAACCAGTCCCGCCTCGCCCCACGCCAGCATTTCTGGTCGCTCAGGACCTCCAGCGGCCCCTGCGTGTTGAAAGTTTACAGGAAGACTGTCTTCCTCCGTGTTGGGGGATGAGGGCCCGACATGGACTTCTGGTTCTGATCTCAGAGGAGGCGACCTGGTCCCCACCCACCCCGCTGACCTCAGAGAAGGTCCTGCAGTCTGATCGCGGCCAGCTCAGGGTCACTTTCCCACCCGGAAACAAATCACCGCAGCCAGGAGAGAGTGTGCTGACGGAACAGGCCGGGCCCCATCCCCGCCGGGCTGACAGGGGCGAGGAGAAGGGGGCAGTGTGTCGCATCTCAGACCCACAGATGACTCTCCAACAGAAGCAGGGGGATGATGTGTGGCCCAAAATACCACCCTGAGCACCTATTCGATTTTCAGGCTATGAGTCCATTACTACCACTTTACTGCGACCGTCACAGCCATTCTCCTCATCACAAAACGTAACCAGGAGTCTCTAGAGTTTCCGGAGAGGGAAATGTCTCTGGGAGGGACAGAGGGAGAAGAGTCTTCTGTGAAGGCGCATTGATGAATGGAAGCTCAGGCCTAAAGCAAAGGACTGGACACAGATGCAGAGAACAACACAGCCCGGGGACTTCTCCCAAGGCCCTCGGTTAAACCCACGCCAAAACACAGTGAGAAGGCCAACGACATTTTTAGTAATTTTGAAAATCAGTAAATGAGAATCAACCAAAGGATCTGAACCACCCAACAAGAGCTTCCTTTCCTTTCCTCCTCCTGGAAGAAGGCGACGTGCCTGTGACACTGGGGTGTGTGAGTGTGTGTGTGCATGTGTGTTTGCACATGTATTAGTTATTTTGTAGCAAAAAATAAGGCCTTCTGTCCCCAAATGTTATCACTCAAAATTCTAAGAATCCGGGTTCCCATGCCTCAGGGTCTGCTCCTCCCCATACACTGTCTCTGGGAGGAAAAAAAAAAAAAAAAAAAAGATTTAAAATTCATCAATGTACCTTAAACTGAGATCACTTCTGTAGAAAAATAGTCTGGGGAGATTAGTGTCAAAAAATAACATTTTATGGTTCAGTGTCCTATTTTCCTCAGTGAGGCAGATGTCAACCCCAAGCTTATTGCAAACGGTTGGGGTAAAAGAAATGAGTCTGCACGTTCTGCGGGCGCACATGGACTGCAGGAGGCCGCGGCACAGGTCGCCTCCCCGGAGAGGCCCTGGTGTCCCAGGAGCTCGGTGGCCAGCAGCTCGCACGGCTGACACGATGGTGCTCCTGATGGTCACAGAGCTCTTCTCCCACTCGAGAGCTTTTCTGACGCTGTTCCTCCTTTGAAACTACTTCCAGTTTCCTACGAGGAATTCTGGCAATAACCGAGTCAGTCTGCTTCTGGGAGAACCGACTTACTGCGCGAGTTCCTTGCTGCGTAGACGCGCCTCCTATGTGCCTTTGGCTGGTAGCACAGTCAGGAAGAGAGTCACACCGAGGGTGCCAGCTCCCGCTCGCACGCTTGCCCCAACCCTTCACCAGCTCTTGGCGGCGTCCACAAGCGCAGGAGACGAACACGGGGGTGCCAGGGCTGGCCGGAGGGGACACTCCGCGCTGGGCCATGACCTGTCGGCGTGTCCCCACCAGCACGACAGCCGCTGCTCACGGCTGGCTCCCGGGGGACTCTGTGCAACCCCGTCTCCCCTCCGAGAAGACAATCAACTCTTCCAGCTCCCCAGTAGCCCACGGTGGCCTCCAGCCTCACGGCAGGGCTGCCAGCGGGTGCCTCGCCGCGCCTCCTCCCCAGGCCTGAGCCGGTGCGGCACCTGGCGTCCCGCTCACCAGGCGCATCCACTGTTCGCGCGGCCACGGCACAGCCCCCCGTCTCTGACCCAGGACGGTGAGGCTCGGTGTCACCACTGGCCACTCCCAGCAGCGCAGGCCCATCTGCGTGACTGCCAGCAGGTGAGAGACCCCCCACCGCCCACCCCCGCACTCCCCCTCTCAGGCTGTGCAGCTTCTTCCCTCCAAGTCTACACGCCTTGGAGAAGCTCCAGGGCACCTGCTCTTCCACACAGCACAGGCTTCCTCAGCCCCTGGGCCCTGCCAGGCCGGCTCCTCACCCCTGCTGGGCTCCCATGCCCTCTGCTCTCCTCGCTCACCCCAAACTTGCCTCCACACCAGAGACGAATCTCATTAACACACCTCCAGCGTGGTCCTTCCAAATGAAATCCCAGCTCAGGGATGGGGCCTCACGTGGACGGCCTCTCACCCGACCTCTCCTTTACGGGCTGAAATCCTCTCCCAAACAGCGCTCTCGTGCCTCCCGCCACAGCCCCGCGTCGCTGCGGGCCCATCACCTAAGTGCCAAACTAGAAAAGAATGGGATAATCCCCGCTCCCTCATAGAGTGGTTTGAAAGGTGGAATGACATTAGATACGTCATACGACCTTGAGATATGTGGGACCTGGCTGTGTTAACACCGAGACCCCAGGGCAGCTGGCGACGGCATGGCAGGGACAAGTTACACAGCCTCTCATTGCCTCGTGTCCCCGACCTGAAGCCAGGGACCGAGAGCAGGACCTGCCCCACGGGGTTTTCTAGGAGAACGGGGTGGCTCAGACCCTTTGCCAAGCCCCGGCTCGCGACGAACAGCAGGAGGCATGAGCTGCCGTCATCATCACTGATGTGGAGAACAAAGGCAAAAAAAAAAAAAAAAAAAGTAGATAAAACTGAATTTCCTTATGACTTACCTGAGACAGGTAGAGTAGGACATTCCCCCAGAACTCCCAGCTCTCTTCCTGCTGAAGCGTGGCTAGAAGCAGAAAGCAACCTTAGCTTGACGACACCCCGACGCGCAGGATCCTGGAAATCTCTGACACAGGAACAACCTTCCGGAAATGGCCTTTCTCTCTATCTGCCCCTAGCTTGAAAGTGTGTGATCAGTCGCTCCTCACAATCCCAGGGCAGCTCTTTCTGCCCACGGGTCCTGCCCCTGTGCTTTAATAAAAACACCATTTTTTACACCAAAAATGTCTCAGGAGTTCTTTCCTGGCGGTCTGCTCCTGGCCCGCATCAGTCATCATCAGCACCATCATCCCCCGCCCTCCAGGAGAGCCTCCCCAGGCGCCTCGAGACGAGCACTGGGTTAGCACACGGCCGCTCCGGGGTCCAGGGCAGCCCCGAGCAGAGCTACTGTACGGAACCAATAAGCAACCTTGGCTTCTTGTTTTCAGCACTTACCACGCACCAAGCCCTGCCCTGTGAATTGGACGCGCACGCCGCAGAGCATTCCCTCTCTCCGAGAGGAAGGAGACTTGCCCTTGTCCCGGACAGCCGCACCCCCTGCCAGCCCTGACGGGAGTCTGTAAGGACCTGTGGGATGGGGAATCTCCTCGGGCCGTCTGAGGACCAAGCCGTCTGTCCTCATCGGGCTCGCAGGCAGCGACCGAACCCAGTGCCGTGGAGGCTGGCGTCTCTCACTTGCCCGATTTTGAGATCCATCCCTTCCTCTATTCCAGGTCGAGACTTTATCCCGTTCCTGAGGCCGTAAACGCCCTCCCCAAGCAGTCACCCATGCCTCTGACTTACACTTAGACCAGCGGCGCTTGAGCGTCGTTGGCCACAGTGCGAACTTGGGTTTCTTCCTCCTGGAAGATCGGTCCGACGGCTGGGCTCGGTGGCCCGGTGGGAAGCGCGCCCTCTGGGGCCCGTGAAGACAGGGACGCACACCCAAGAGCAAGCGAAAACATCCCCCACAGCTGACCCTCCCGACAAAATCTTCTCCTGGGTGAGCCAATGAAAACCTGACACCCTCAGGCCACAGAGCTAGAAGACAGAGCGGTGACTCTGGGCTTTGCACCCAGGCATCTGACCCCAAACAAGGCATGACCCACATCCAACGTAAGCATCACAGCGAGGCGGCCTCCGCATCTCCAAAGCCCTCGTCAGTCACCTGGAAGGGGAGCACTGTTGACACAGGTCGCTGGGCCCTGAGGCCTGGGGACAGGGAGGGGATAGGAATGTGCATTTCTGCCTTGTGTATTTATTTAAGATTTTATTTTTAAGTAATTTCTATACCCAACACGGGGCTTCAACTTACAGCCCCGAGATCAAGAGTGGCATGTTCTACCCACTGAGCCAGCCCGGCACCCAAAGAATGTTCTTTTCTAACAAGCTCCCAGGTGCCTGCCTCAGTGCTCTGGTCCACAGGCCTCAGAGAACAGCCGTTCACTCAGCATCTGAACAGGGGACGCTGCCGCATCACCGATTACTGTAAAAAATCAAGTCAGGGAATTCAAGAAGGAAAATGTGTTTCTTTTTCCTCTGAATACAGCAGGAAATCACTGCATGAGGAATGAATATAAGAAGCCTAAGCCTTTGTTAAAACTTAAACATATGTTTGCGCACGCATATGTTTTAAGTGTATATTTTTAGTTCATAAACAAAATTAGTTTCCCTTTTAATAAAAATTGCATGTAATTTTTTTAATCAAAGAATGTAGACTATGTCTCTGAAAAGTAATCAGCTGTATGAAAAAGTAAAAGATGGGTGTAGTTATCGTTAGTGACACAGGCAGCCTCTGCGTGGTCTGGCTCCCCTCAGCGGCCAGCGGCTGTCCACTCGGAAGCCGCCCACAATCCCCGCATCACCCGCTCAGACCGGAGCCACCAAGTCCCAGGCCACAGCTTTCTGGGAGCCCTGTTCTTACCATTATTATCCTAATAAGAAATGCTAAGTGGCATCACTAGGAAACCCTGTGAACTACCTGTGTAAAAGGACAGCAAACTTTTTTTTTTTATTATTGTTACTTCAATTTCTAGATATTTCATTGTAATGAGAGAAATCACAGGCCTGGCTGAGACTTAATCTGGTATTTTGTGGTGCCGTGAGGAATATTTTTCCCTCCTAATCTCTGCTTAAAGTGTGAGTAAGAGCGCCTCTATCCATTGCCGTGAACAAAAAGCACAGAAGGGTTCGGAGAGTGATAACAAAGATAAATGACTCTGCAATAAAACTTCAGCACCAGTGATTTTCCATTTATATTTCCTCACTGAATCATGTTGTCCCGAGCTCAGCGCTTGTGATGTCTGGGCCACATCGTCAGAGTCATTTCATATCTAATGCTTCCCAGGGAGCCCGAAACCAGCACCCAGCTCCGCGTGCGGGCACAGCCGGCGAGTTCCACGGTCACCCTGTGACGGGCCTTACTGGGCCACTTAATGGCCCCTCGGGCAATCAGTCTCAACAGCTTAGAGAGCGCGAATTGTCAGTCTAACGCCTCCAGCAAAGGGGGCTTCAGGAGTGATGACCAAGGACACTTACCCTTGGAAGCGAATGCTGAATGTGGGTTTCCTACATGAAGCGACAGACGAGGTTTTCAGCCAGTAAGTGTGAGCCTTACTCGCAAAGCCATCGCCAAGTGCACTGAGGGACCTCAGGGAAAGTCAGAGAGAGAGAAAGGCGGAAGGAGCGAGCAGAAGGTCGGCTCCGCAGGGCCTACAGGAACAGCACTTCCGCTCTGCTGAAAGGACTCCCTCACACTCGAGATCTCTATCATTATATAGTATTGTATGTATTATATATTCTTATATTACTTAGAATTACCCATTCGTCAGGTGATGGGCCCTGGGGTGGTTTCCACTTCCAAATCATGCTGCTCTGAACATTCCGTGGGTTGAGCTTCATCCGTCATGGAGAGAAGCGTGTCCTGCAGGAAAAGGTACCAAGACAGAAGGGCAGCATGGACATGCCACAGCCTTCAAAAGACCAGCCCCAGGGTAGAAGGAGCCCTGCCAGCAAAGTGAGGCCCCTGCAAGGAAGCTGTGCCGAGGCCGGCCGTCCTTCGGCTGCTGCACACGGAGCTCTTTGCGCCAATGGCCTCATCTATTCCCCTCCCCAACCTGTGACCATTTCCTCATTTACAGATGGGGAAACTGAGGCTTGCCCAAGGTCACAAGCAAGGACTCAAATCCAAGCTTTTGGGGCTCCAAACACCAGGTTCTCAGCTAGGACACTATCAAGGTCCTGGAGCAAAGCAGGGGGTGAGGGGTACGCACGGACCCCAGCAATGTTTGTCTCTTGCCAACTTCCCTCTGCAGACCCACTGCCCAGGAACCCCTAGCCCCTATGGCCAGATCACCCAATACCAGCTGCTGAGTCCCTTGTTCCTAAACCCCAGCCAGTTCTTAAAACTGCCTTCCAAGGCAGAGTTTTAATTCTCCCACAAGATAGTCTCCCTGAACCAAATCTCATTAATAAAAGACGAGAAAGACATTTTAAAAAAGGCAGCAGCACATGCTCACAAGCTTGCCCCCTCGAACAAGAAGCAGTTTTCTCGCAGAGCAGACTCATCTCCCTCCCTCCCAGCAAGTCCCCGGGTCACCAGCCCAGAAGCGACCCGAGGATGAGCTCATGCGCGCACGTGTGCTGTCACCTGGCTCTTCCTTGTGGAAGAACACGATCTCTACGGCGTATCGAAAACACGCTGTTAATTACTGAACATTGTCTGGGTTTGGAAAGAAAAAAAAAAAAAGGCACCTAATTGGAGACTCCATTTCAGTCTGAAGATGTTCTGGGGAACATGGGAGGAAGTCACTGGAGTGTGACTGACTGTCACCCCGGAGCCGGCTGGTGACAGAAGATGAGTGCCACTCAGCAGAAAGCCGCAGCCACAGGAGGCCCAGCAGGGGCACTGCTCCTGCGGCTCAGGCAGACTCTGGGCTGGCACCGACGGAGCCGCTCTGTGTGGCTGCGTGGCCACAAAACTGCCGGGGTGGAAGGGCCAGCTGCAGGCCCGGACGACGCATCCAGCAGGCGATACAGGGGTCCGCTCGGCTCCAGGAGAAGCGGTGCCAAGGCCACTGTCTGTCAGCCACATCCTCAAAGAGGCACCAGGCGCCCACCTGCTCACAATCTGCAAGGCACGTGCCTGCTCCCGTCTTCCCTCTACAGCTTCCTACTTTCCCTTCAAGTCTACTCAGGCCTGTGCCCCGCGTCGCGGCTCAGCAGACAAGAGGACTCGCGAGGGCCCCTCCCGGCCCGGATCAGGCGCAAGCAGAACAGGGAGGCGTGCCTCCTGGCCACACGCGTCTGCCGGCAGCTTCAAACGCAGGGACGACGCCGGGTGCCCAGCCACGGCAGGGGGCCGCCACCCGCAGCTCATGTCAGGCTGCTCCGCGCCTGCCACAGGAGCCTTGTCGCTCGCATCCACGCGGTGCCCGGCAAAGCGAGGCTCAGGCACCCCCGAGGCAGGGAGGAGAAGGGAGGTCAGGGAGAGGCGGACGTGCGGACGCCCACCAGCAGGTCTGAGCCACGTGGTGACGCAGCCTGGGCTCCGCGCAGTTCCCAACACTCGGAAACGGCGTCCCGCGTCCCCTGCATCCAGACAGCAGCCGCCTCCTTCACCGTCAGGCTGTGAATTGGGGCTCAGGGTCCACCCTTAAGGAATGGGGTGCCGTGGCCGGGATGCAGATGCCCCGTGAGGAGGCTGCTTATAGACCACGAGCTTGAGCATCGAAGCCTGAGGAAAGAAGAAGGGCCCACAGGGACCCCCAGTGCCCAGGCTGAGTGCGGACGGGCCCACTAGGTGACCCGCCTCAAAATACACGTAAGCCCAGGCTGACCAACGGGTCCCTCACACCGGGACACAGATATCACAAAGGGGAATCTCCTTACGTTCCCGGCTCTCCTTACCCCCCGCCTTAACTACAGTCCCACCGCCGCTGCCACCGCGTGGCCCACAGCCGCTCCCTCCCGCCCTGCCCACTGCTCCCTGCTGACACAGTCGGTGTTTCCAGCTCCTCTGCTCCTCCTTGCCGCCTCCTCGGGCCGAGCGATCGGCAGACCCCTCCACGGGGTGAGTGTGCGGGACGGGGACAGCCGCCCTCTGACGTCCTCGCAAGACCCTGCGCGCTCACTCCCTCCGCGGCTCGACTTCGCTGACTGAGGACATTCAGGGAGGTTGTCATTAGGGTGACCAGCTTGTCCCCATCTGTCCGACTCTCTCCATTTTGGCACTGAAAGTCCCACATCCTGGAAAACCTCCCAGCCTTGGGCAAACGCAACGGGAGGCAGCGGCTCCCCATAGCCGGCCGCCCCGTCCCGACGGGACCATCCCACCGCACCTCCGGTCCCTCACTGACCGACCCTCCGCGAGCGTTCCGTGAGCACCGACCACGAGCCAGGCCCCACCGCAGCGGTGTGCGGCTGCGAACAAAGAGAAGGCGGCTTCCCCGGGAGACAGGCGACAAGCAGCTCCAGGAGCCCGTCCGGAACACGCGCCACGTGGTAACCGCGCTAGAGCCAGAAACCAAACTGAGCGAGGGAGAGAGCACAGTGGGCCGGGCGACACTCTGTCACACGTCCGTGGAGGGACCACTGATACGCAGGTGGTCCAAGGTCTCGGGTGGGAGCGGAGGGATCAAGTGGCACCCCAGGGAGTGGGCAGAAGCACAGGGGAGCACATCAGATGGCTTGTCTTTCTAGAGAAGCAGGGTCAACACATCTGACGAGGAGGTTCCCATCGCCCTGGGAAAAACCCACCACACACCACCTAGCGAGTCAGACTGTCCTCAAGCAGGTGTGCACGCCGATGTCCTGGGCGACCCCACCTGTGCACCCGAGACACCCAGGGCTGCTCCCACACACTGTAGGGCTCTGTCAGCCTGGGCACAGCGAGGATGACGGGCACCGGGGCCAGCTGTTTGGTTCAAACACCCATGAACAGAGCAACAGAGGGCAGCCGCAGGGCCCGAGCAGGTGGGGCGGAGCATGATGGGATTGCCGAAGAGCTCGAGGCTTGCCAAGGGGAAGACAGCTGCTCCCATTCGATACTCTGAACCCTTCCGTACAACCCCAAGAGTTCACGGTACTCCCATAATGTACCAACCTGATGTTATAAATCAATTTCTCAAAATGTGCTAACTACGAACTGAGGCACAAAAAGAATCCTGAGACCCAAGTCACGCCACGTAGCTTGCAGCACAAGCCCCCGGGTATGAGCCCCGCTCGTCTGACTTCTGAGTTCTTTCCAAAGCACCACAGGGAAGAGCAACCCCTCCCGCATCTCATAACTCACCTGAGTGTCAGGGGAAGAGATGGCGAGGTGAACAATTACACAAACTTCGCGACATGAATAAATCTAAACATACCAGACTCTGCAGACACACACAGAGCCTCAGACTGCGCAGACACACACAGAGCCTCAGACTCCGCAGACAGACACAGAGCCTCAGACAAGGCTTGCTGCTTGTGCACAGGCTCTAGGAAACGCAGAGGGGTGGTCTCAGCCAGTGACCCCCTGCCACTTTGCGGCCCCTTGGATCTCTGTGTTAAATGAGAAACGCTCCGCGGCCACAAGCAAGTTAACCAGAAGACACACCAGTGTGTCTGAACACAAAAGCGCTGTTAAGATTAGAGCGCAAACCAGCAGAAAGAGGTGGGCATCTGTCGGTTTACTCCTGGCAGTACTGGCTTTATGCGTTTTTTATTGGAGGAACTTGTTTCATAGATAACTCAAGACAACTTACTTGAAAGCATATTTTGCTTATACTTGGAATAAGAAAAGGCAGTAATGTTGGAATGAAATCCAGATTAAAAAATAAGATCAGAGAATAAATGGTATAAAATTTGGCAACTGAAGCATGGCCACCAAAAGGTAGGTGATTCATGAATTGGCTGAAAAGATAGTTCAGCTGATGGCTTTTAACCACCTACTATGTTCTGGGGAAATTTTAAATCATCCTCCGTTTTAACTGATGGTTTACGTGAGGTGTTATAATCCACACGAGAAAATATTCATTCTGGGGGAAAGTCCCCAGAGTTGGCACTATAATGGGAGAAAAGACAAGTGTGGTAATTGCTCTGGGGCACCCTGCCACCAACAGTCCCTGAGCAGGACAGCTGCTCAGCTCTCAGCAGCCTCTGATGCTGTGGGGAAGGGGCTCCAGGGGAAGGGACATGTGCCAGAGACCGGACAATGAGATGTTAGTCAAAGTCTCTTAGGAACTGGGACTCCCACAATAGAAACAGTTGGCATAGACCTTCCCTTCTTCTTACTGCTTTGAGTGTCAGTGTGGTGACTGGAGCTGTGGCAGCCGTTTTGCTACTGTGAGGAACAAAAAGGCGGAGATGTTCACTCTGATATCGTGGAGCGACAGAACCAATGCTAAGAGCCACCAAAAGCTAGGTGATTCATGAATTGGCTGAAAAGATAGTTCAGCTGATGGCTTTTAACCACCTACTATGTTCTGGGGAAATTTTAAATCATCTTCTGTTTTAACTGATGGTTTACGCGAGGTGTTATAATCCACACTATAAGTCATAGTAAACAAGCTTCTGTTTCTTTTAGCCAAGAAGATTTTTTAAACATTTTTATTTATGTATTTGAGAGAGAGAAAGAACACAAGCAGGGGAGGTAAGGAGGGGCAGACAGAGAAGCAGACTCCCAGCTGAACAGGAAGCCCAGTGTGGGGCTTGATCCCAGGACCCCAGGACCATGACCTGAGCCGAAAGCAGACACTTAACTGACTGAGCCACCCGAGTGCCCCTCAGCCAGAAGTTTTCCTAACTGGTATATCCCTTGTTATGTGAAGGGGATGCAACGGCTACTTAGTCTTCTTGATACTGGTAACTACAGAAATACAAGTTTACATCTTTAAAGGTAACTATTAATGTCAACACAGAGCAGGACACACGTCTTCTAGGAAGAACGATCAAAGACAACATAATCCATATAGCAAAGAAAATCACAAGGAAGCGTAAATACAAAAAATAGGTTTATAAAACAAAGGTCAAATGTATTCTATCCATTATGACAAAAAAGTAAATGGGTTAAACTTTCTATGAAATGAGAATGTATCTCACATCGGCACAAGCGTATTGACGCGGCAGCAGGAGGCAAGGAGGAAGAGTTAAGGGCGGAAGGACACCCCCACGAGCACTTACATACTTACGTACTTGTGTACATACATCACGTACACAAGCACGTGACGTCCTTCAGAAGAGCTGAGATCACAAAGCCGCATCACCACCGAGCACAGGGATATAGGCGTGGTAGGCCTCTGATGAAATACGACACTCATTCCTAACAAAACTTCTCAGTAAAACCAATTCGGAGAAAAATTCATTGTCATGATAAAAAGTAACTGTCCTCACGAAATAACACCCAGAAAAGTAATACACGTAAGCCATCAATGCCTGCCAAAAGGTGAAAATCCGCACCCTATTTGTTTCTATCATTGTTCTACCAAAAATAATAAAAAATCTTTAAATGGCCTATTAGAAAAATAAAAACAAGATTATTATTTTCATGCAAAAACAATGTCTAGCTGGGAAACAAAAAGGCTACTGAGGTACTGAATGACCTGCTAACAAATCAGCGAGATCTTTTATCCGCAATAACAAGCCAGAGACTCTGGGAAGGAGTCCACGTACGAGAGCCACGAAAATAGCACATACCTCGGGATAATCTCGATGGGAAACGTACAGGACCTCGTGAAAAATATGCTGAGGAATAGAAAAGGTGATAGAAGAATTGAAAGATGCATCACATTCTTGTATGAGAAGGTCTGACGTAGATTAAGCTATCAATTTAATGAAATTCCAATTGAAATGCTAACATGAGGCTTTCCGAAGCTTGACAACATGATTCTAAAGTTTATCAAGAAGAATAAATTATAAGATCAGCAGCCGAAGAGATACAAAAGGAGTGAGAGGGGGAGGGCAGGGGACGGAGGGCACAGAGGGAGAAGAGGACGGAGGGGCGTGGAGAGAGATGGAGGGGTGCGGGGGGAGGGCGGGGAGGGGTGGGGATGGGGGGAGATGCAGGGGGAGAGAGGGAGATGAGGAGAGTGGGGGGGAAGGAGGGGAATGGAGGGGAGAGATGAGGAGGGAGGGGAAGAGAGGGTATGGAGGAGAGGGAGAGAGATGGAGGGGGATGGATGGGGGATGGGGGGAGGGATGGGGAGGGATGGAGGGGTGGAGGAGGGGTGGAGGAGGGGTGGAGGGGGTGGAGGAGGGGTGTTGGGGGTGTAGGGGGTGGAGGGGGAGGAGGGGTGTTGGGGGTGGAGGCAGGTAGAGGATGGAGGGTGCAGGCAGAGAAGGAAGGAAGAAGACGGGAGGAGGGTGATGGCCCGTGCTTGGCTTGTCTCAACAAAACATGAACACTGAACTAAAATGGACGGTTACTCTCCAAAAACTATCATAGAAATTTAGAAATGAACCCAGGCGTACTGTGTGGTAAAAGAGGGATGTTTAAAATCAACAGTACAGAAGTGAACAATGCAACAGATGGGACAACCCGCCGACCATCTGGGATGAAACAACTTCATGACTTGCACTGATATAAATTCCATGTGGATTAATGACCACAGAGTTATAAGGGAAGTAATAACACATAGAAAATACACGTATTATATAATATTCTTAAAACACAAAAAGTTCTCTTAAATCAGAAAATGAAAAACACCCAGTAAAAAGTGGCCCAAAGACATAAACAGATAATCACAAAAGGAAAGGCAAAGGCTCAAACTCATGCGACACGGACTGAATTCAAAAACAACATCGGTTTCTCACCTAGAGGCTTGGGAAATATTTTAAGAGCTTCAACGCTTGTTGGCGGTCAAATACAGCTGCGACCGACAATGTGCAGGCTGGGGAGTATGAAAGAGTAGCGGCCGGCATGGAAAGCATCTGATGCTCTCAAACCTTCAGGAAAACATCCTAAGAAATAACCTTAGATGAAGAAAAAGAAATCAAGATCGAGGTATATGCCAAAGATGTGGGAGTTATAATGGTGAATATTGAGAAAAAATTTAAGTGACCAAGAATACAGAACTGACCATCTAGATGATGACTAGATGTGCAGTCACAACAATTTTCAAAGACTATTACCGTGAGTGCCATCAAAGATAGGGGCGTGGTGGTCTGGGGATCTAGCCTGACGCTCCAACTGCCCCCAGCGAGGTGAGGAAACGGGCCACAGGCCGCAGAGACAGAGACAGCTCAGCTGTCAGGACGAGCTCTCAGCAAGTGCGGCGACACCCTCCCCCCACGAGACACACAGCATGTAAAACACGCAGATGTGGGAAGAAGCAAGGAACTTGGGACCTGCATGTCCTCTGACCACCTGGGTGATTTTACAGGATTTCTGGTGCCCCTTGATAGGGACACTCATGTCCAGCTTAGTACAGGCTGCTGCCTTTAACCAAGGATTCCTGGAGCCCAGGGTTTGTCAACAGGGGACCCTGAAGCCCCTGAAATCAGCTATAAAATCACGTATTTTCCAAACCCTCAGATTTCATCAGATTACGGGGCCGTCACTCCCAAAGACTCTAGGAGCCATGGAGGTATGGTTAGCTCGTCTTTATTTTTTTTAAATTCCAGTATGACTAACATATTGTTTTATATCAGTTTCAGGTGTACAATATAGTGATTTGAGAATTCTATACAATACTCAGAGCTCACCACAGTAAGTGTATTCTTACTCCCCATCACCTGTTTAACCCACGCCCCACCCATCTCCCCTCTGGTGACCATCAGTGTGTTCTCTGTAGTTAAGAGCCTGGGTTTTTTGGTTTTTCTTTATTTGCCTGTTTTCTTTCTTAAATTCCACATATAAGTGAAATCATATGCCATTTATCTTTCTCTGATTGACTTATTTCACTTAGCATCATACTCCCTAGGTCCATCCCTGTTGTTGAAAATGGCAAGAATCCATTCTTTCTGATGGCTGGATAATACTGTGTGTGTGTCTGTGTGTGTGTGTATAAACACCACATCTGTGTATATATACCACATCTTCTTTATCCACTCATATTTTGATGGACACTTGGGTTGCTTCCATACGTGTGTTATTAGAAATAATGCTGCAATAAACATAGGGGGACATATATCTTTCCAAATTAGTGTTTTCATTTTCTTTGGGTGAATCCCCAGTAGGGTAATTACCGGGTCACATGATAAGTCTATTTTTATTTTTTGAGGAAGGTCCGTACTGTCTTCCACAGTGACTGCCCCAGTCTGCATTCCCACCAGCAGTGCACAAGGGCTCCTTTTTCTCCACATTCTCGCCAACACTTGTTTCTTGTGTTGTTGATTCTAGCCATTCTGATGGGTGTGAGGTGATACTTCATGGTGGTTTTGATCTGCATCTCCTCCATGATGAATGATACTGAGCCACATTTTCATGGGTCTGTTGGCCATCTATATATCTTTTTTGGAGAAATGTCTGTTCATGTCTTCTGCCCATTTTTAACTGGATTATTTGGGTTTTGGGGTGTTGAGTTGTATGTGTTCTTTATATATTTTTGATACTAATCCCTTATCTGATATGTCATTTATAAATATCTCCTCCCATTCACTAGGCTGTCTTTTCTTTTTGTTGATGTTTCCTTTGCTTTGCAGAAGTTTTTCATTTTGATGGGTCCGAAAGTTTATTTGTGCTTTTGTCTCCCTTTCATTAGGTGACATATCTACCTCTTGCTTCGCTGGATGGTGTTTCATGGAAGCACAGGAGAAAGAGGAAGCCACAGTGTTTCCCAAGATCTGCCCGTGCCCTGGTGGGGCTGGTGCCTTTGTGGGAGGCACAAATGCCTTTCCAGTGTTGCACATCAGCTCTCAGTTCTGGGTGCTAACAGGAAGCCCTAACCTTGCTTCCTCTCATGCTGGGCCCAGGGGAAGAGCCAAGTGCAGGAGTACAGAGGCTGCAGCCAGGTGGGAGAACTCATCCCCCTCCTAAATCACTGGTGTTGGTGCTCTCAGATTTAGATCCTCACCTGACAACAACAGCACCCCAAGGACCAGTCACAGGGTGCTGCCAGGGCCTGTAGTCATGTGAAAGCGTCTAGGAAAATATCAAGTAATCAGTGTGAACAGAGGTGGAGGACTCCCCCAAGGTGCATGCCTGGGGTGACTCTGTTGGCTGCAGATTGATGGCTGGACTCCAGTACCCCACTCCCCCATGTGCAGTGAGCACCCAGTCACAGAGCCTCAGTCCCCTTCCAAGGGTGGGGGCTGCTTGGACAGGATGCGGTGGTAATAATATCTTCATTTGCCTAACATTCCATAGTATTCAAAGTGAATCTGCAGATACTCTGCTCAATTAATCCAATTAAGCTTCATGGTCCCAACTGTAGATAATTAGACAGGTATTAGTATGTTCACCTAAGCAAAGAAAATGAATGGTTGCTTTGCAAAAGAAGAAATGCAGGTAACTAATAAATTCAAACTAAAACAAGACACAATTTGTCATCTGTCATATTGGCCAGAGTTACTGTAAAAGTTAATGTTTGTTTGGTGTTTTGTAAAGCTTACTGAGTCACTGTTAAGCACCAGGCAGTGGGAGAGACAGAAAGGACATACAGACCTGGATTAGTCCAACGGAGTCCTTGTCTAAAAGCAGAGTTTCTCAACCTCTGCATGACTGACGTTAGGGTTAGGGTCACACTTGGTTTCGGGCAAGCAGCTCCTGAACACAAAGTATGCTCAGTAGCACCCCAGCCTGCACACACGAGATTCCAGTAGTACCCCATCCCCAGCTGAGAGAGCCAAAAATGTCTCCTGGGCAGCACAATTGCCCCCAGTTGAAAACCACTGGTCCAGGTTAACAAGAAAACTGGGAAACTGTGTTTAGGAACTATTGATGGGAGTAGTGTTTAACTGGAGAGCAATGTGACAATGCATCTTGACAATGTGTCTTGAGCTTCCTCAGATGCCTTGCCCCAGCACCTGCACTTGTGGTAGGTCAGGGGAGCAGCAAGAGAGCTTTGTGTGGCTTATCTCTGAGTGAAGAAAGCAAGCCTTGCTAGAAATTCTAACCCAAGTCTGCACCAACCAGGACATACACAAATTCAACACAGAAAACAAGCAAACTGTACCCTTTCTCAGATGCAACATAGCGAAATGAAGATTGCCCAAGAAAAAGAGAAAACTGTAATAGCAGTTGAGGGGCAAGTGATTCTTTGAACAACTTCTCCTCAGCTGTAAGAGAAGCCCACAGGAATGGAATGGTATCTGTATGGGACTATAAGGGGAAAAAAAAATCTAAAATTCTACATTATAATAAACTATTGTGTTAAAGTAAAGACAAAACTAAGACATCTTCAGACAAATAAAGATTGAAAAAAAAAAAGTTACCACTCAGAGCATGAAATAATTCTGAAAAGAAGCTGTTGACCAATAAGAAATAAGTAGCAAAAGCAGACAATCCAGAGGCAGGGATCAAAATACCAGCAAACATATGAAGAACTAGGTGTTGGTAATAAAAATAACCAGGATTTAATTTAGGGAGGTTAAAAGATAAGGCCAAAGTAAAATACTGAAAGCAGCATGTTAGAAAATAGGGTAAGTGGTCAAATTGGAAGGTTTCAATGTCTTCACACTGTTGGGGTAGGGGGAGAGGCACAGTCCTGAGGTCCAGAGTTCACTGAAGCAAGTGTGCACGTCAAAGCTTATGGTTGACCATGAAAAGAACTACCTTTGAATGGGGGACTTCCATACCAGCACCAGAAGTAAAGGGAATAAAGGAACTTTGATCAGTTATTCAGTCTGTGCTAGCGGACTGAAAAGAAGGGGGAAAAAATGTCAAAGAAAACTGCAATAAATAGAATGTACAAAATGCCATTATTGAAACTCAGTCTAAATTCATCAATCATCACAGTAAATATAAATGGATAAAATACTACAGTTAAAAGACAAATTTTGAGATAGGATTTATCCACCTACATGCTGCCTAAAGTTGCTGAAATAACATTAGAAAAGACCAGTGTGAAAAGTTAGAAAGAAGAAGGATGTCAGAAATTCGGCTGAGCCACACAAAGGTCCAGTGGACAAACTGAGACCAGGTGGAAAAAGAACCCTGTTGACCGCCCGTTAATGTTGGCAAAGCCACAGATGGCCTGGCCTGGCAGGAAGTCCCCAACATGCCCCAAAACTGGAGAGCAACTCTGAGAAGCCGAAGTGTTAAAATTCCTTGGCAAAGGTGACCTTCAGGAACTGGCCAAAAGCCTCAGTATCGGTAGATGCATAAAAAGGTTACTAAATGGAACATCTTCAAAATCAAGAACTTCTTACACAAACAAACAAAATGTCAGGTAAATGTTCTAATGGGAGCTGTGGTGTGTCTGGGAGAAAAGGTCCTGTGGCCACATGTTAGTCTCCGGGTCCTTGTGAAGCTTAATAAATGGATCCTGAAATCCACATGAATAAATAAACAAGGGAACTGGCCACGGTGACTTTGGAGAAGAATGTAGATGTAATACTGGACTCTTCATCCTCATCAGTTAAGGCTACAGTAAAGACACATCATTGTCCCAGGGACAGAAAAACAGACCTTGGAACGGGATAGCCCAGAGACGGCTATCTGGGAAGCTGCTATGCAACAGAAGCAATGTGACAACCTCCCAGTGAAAAGACGGATCGGTTGATTACTGGTGCGGGGACAGCAAGCCAGCCACATGCGTGTCCACCCTGCACCAGAACTAAATTCCAGGTGGACTTAACACATGAATGTTAAGAGGAAAATCAGAACATCTAGGACAGTGATCACCTAACGTTTCCTGCGTGATTTTTCAGGCACTGGGAACTCTTTTAAGGAGATTACACTAAATCTGAAAAACAACAAAGCCAACACTATTATAAAGGAGAAAGTGGGGTCCAGAGAGAAGTCTCCTCTGAGTCACAGAGCTGCTAGGTACCACGGCCTACGAGCCCCGTGCTCTGATGATGCCGGGCACTCTCCCCAGGCCAGGAGCAGGTGCGCACGTCCTCAAGAAGACACCCAGAGCACAAGCCATAAGAGAAAAGGTGGGTAAGTGAGACTAGGTTAACTTCAAAATCTTTGACATGAGACACAATAAGCTACATGACAGAGAACTCGTAGTCTAAAAAAAAGAAAAGAGAAAAAGAGAAAGTCTTTGGAATGCAATACAGCGGACAAAGACATAGCATCTGGACTACATAAAGAACCAAAAATTAATGAGTAAAATGCACCCAGGCCAGGAGGAACAGCAGCAGGTGACAAGGGGAAGCAGGAGAGCTACACTCACATTTCTGAGCAACACGGGAAATGCAAATGAAGTAATAAGACATAACTTCCCCACAGTCAGGTCAGCAAAACGTGTACTCTGACAACACCTTGCTGGAAAAGCCGTGAGCCAAGGGCAGTCCACCGGCGCGCCAGGGGAACGTGGAGATGTGAGCGGGAGCAGCCCTCTGGCAGGACAGAGGGACCCCGGCAGCTGCGCATTTTGGAGGAGCCCCTGGGAGCTCGCCGCACCCCGCCTCCTCTCACCATCTCCGTGCAGACAATTTCTGCACAATCTGCTACCAAAGCCTCCCTCTCCCTACAGCTGTAGGCATCACTCAGTCCATCAGAGCCCCACGGAAACTCCCACACAGAACATAATGAGCCATTAAACATGACTTTGAAGACAAATGTTTAACCACAGGGGAAAACATTCACAGCACATTGTTAAAGGAGGGTTCAAAACATGATGTACAATAAGATCCAAATTTTAAGTAAAAGTACAAGAAAGAGAAAATATGCAAAAACTATACACTATATATTCTCTGTGTTGATTTCTAACTGATTTTATATGTACCTCTTTCCTAGTTGTACATCTTATTTCAAAAATTTAAATATTCTTTATTAACAGTGTAACTTTTGTGATTAGAAAGTTTCAAAATCCATGTTTCTAATATTCTACTACTTTACATATTTATCATACATACCATATGTTTATGGGCTATGAATACCCATATATTTTATATGCTCAGAAATATGCAAATATGCATTTATCATATATCATTATTATATTAAATACTTCTGTCTTTCCTCCTCCAGACTCTGTGCTCAGTGTTCACCTGCACAGCCTGAAAGCCTGCTCCCGAAAACCAAAGACCATCCTGGAACTTGCCAGGAGGAGCAGTCAGGTCTGGCTGATTCCAACACCTTTCCTCTGCCACGGCTGCCCAAAGACCCAGATGAAACCCCCAACCCAAGTCTCAGGGTTGGTCGACTGGAGACAGAAACAGGTCTCCTGGAGGCAATCCCCCCATGACGCAGCTCTGCACACAGGGTCTCCTCCAGAGCTGAAGGTTGTGACCTCAGGTGCAATGGATGGTGGCTAGGATTCACCTCCTTGTGGAGGAGTCCCAGAGTCTCCTGGAGCAGCAGAGAGCACATCAAGGGAAGCAGTCTCCCTAGAGAATTAGCAGCAGAGGCCACACCCGTGGGACCATGCACTGAGACTGAGACGTAATTGAGCACGAGCTGTGTGTCTGACACACGTACATCATGTCCCAGGAAGGAGATGGTCTGAGATCCAGTCCTGGCTGTGCCTCTGTCATACTCTTCCGAGGCCATCGCAACAGAAGACCGTACGCTGAGTGGTTTGAAACAACAGAATTGTATTCTCTCCCAGTTCTGGAGGCCAGAAGTCTGAAATTGAGGTGTGGCCAGAGATGAGGACTCCAAGGGACAATGTCTTGCTACTCCCCCAGCTTCTGGTAGCTCCAGGCGCCCCGGGCTGGTGGCCACATCTCTCCCGCCCTGTCTCTGCCCACATGAGACCCTCACCTGTGAGTCTCTCTGCCTCCTCTTCTGTCATCAGGACAGGCGTCACTGGGCTCAGGGCCCACCTGGATATTTCAGGATGATCTCTTCTCAACACCCTTTATGGCACTGCAAAAACCCACTGAAGGTCACACTTCCACGTTCTCGGTCGAAGTACCATTAGGAGGCTCACCATTAACTCACCAGAGCCTCTCCGCAGTACTTAGTGACAGAGGCCCCGCATTTAACCCCGTGAGCATTAACACTTTATCTAGGAAATGGGGCCGACAACCCCTGGGTTACTCCGAGAATCTGTTTAGACGATGTACGTGCACATATACACAAACACGTAAAAGGAGCTTATCAGAGAGCCCGGCACACAGTGAGTCTCAGCTGAACGTCCCTTATTAGAGTCGCCACCATCCTCACGTTCTCCGAGCCCAGCTCAGCAATGCTGGCTCCTCCCAAATCAGCAGGGACAAGCCTCGGCGTTCCGAGAGGAGGAGTGATTCACCCAAGCCTCGTACTGAACAATGTGGGGTCTGACGCCAACCTCTCGCAGTCCGCAGCTCTCAGAGGTCCGTTCCCGGAGGAAGCCACCTCTAGCTCCCGGCAAAGCAGGCGGGGAGCCCCAGTGGGCAGAGCAGGCCAGCTTTGAACAGGGAGATCCCCACGTGCAGCTCAGGGCGTCGCTGGCCTCGGGTCCGGGGCTCATCCCAGCCAGGGGACACAGCGGTGCTTTGCTGACTCACGTCGGACCTGACCAGCAGGTGCCGGCACAGGATGCTCCGGAGAACAGACACAGGCGACACACAGAGGCCACGCGAGGCGGCTCCAAGGCAGGGCTCAGAGGCCACGGCCCCTTCCCAGCTGCTTTACCGACATACTGTTTCCTGTTTATGAACTGACCGGCCTGCAGAGGGCGCGAGGCGAGCTCTCACGGGCTCCCTGCATGGGCCTCTTGGTCACCTTGGCCTCCAGCTCCCAGCCACCTCTGACAGCAAGAAAGTGGAGCTTCATGGCCACTCCCTTGACCCTCAGCGGGGTGCAGACCCGTGTTCCAGGCCCATGGAGTGGGGACTTCTAAACACACTCGTGACCACACAGGTGTGTCCCACACACCGGCCCACACAAAGCCACTGTTACAAACCCCCGTCCTTTGACAGACGCGGGACCTGACCTAAAAATGCCCCTACTGCAATGCAAGGGCACGCCTACAGATCCCGGCCTGTAGGCCCCACCTCCCCAAACATTGCACCTGCCCCCACACCAGCCAGCCTGGCGAGCCACCTAACTGGGAGGACATCCGGAGACCCGAGACCACTGAGCACCTTTCCCTGCTTCCTCCGGCTCCTCTTCCTCCTCCTTCCCTGAGACTCGGACACAGAACAACGAAAGGTAACAGAACTTGTGACACCAAATGGCCAGAGTGCCACTTGCCCTTTGGATGACAGAACGGGGGAGGTGAGAGGTAAGGGTCAAGTATGGGCATCACCCATGGTCCGTCCGCCCCGTCCATCCAGCTGCCCCCGTGGTGACCCTCCTGCAGGCATCCCACACTGCGGAGGGCGACGGCAGAGATGACAGGCCGGGGAGGGGGTCAGCCTCCACCCTCCCACCAAGGCGATGCACTTCACTACAGCTCCCCGAGCCAGGGTGCCGCAGGACAGCTATGCTGAAGACCGGGACACGCCCTAATGCGCCCTGCAGTGTTTGGCACAACATAAATGTTCGGCCATGGTGTGCCGCTGTCCCTGTCAGAGCAGAATTTTCTAAGCTCTGTGTGCAGCTGCCGTCGGGTCACAGTCATGGGATTTCACAGCATCGTTTCTGGCCCAGCCCAAGCACCCCACGGCAAGCACGCATTCTCTAGCTCTCGGTTCGACTCAGCAAGTGTGCACCGGGTGCCCACAACACGCCAGCGCCACACTGGCAAGTATCAGAAATGAAGGAGCCCCAACGTGAAGGGGAAGGCAGGTGAATTCACAGACTGGCAGCAGCAGGGTGGACAGATGTGGGCTCAAGTCCCAGGGCCGCCTTTCACCAGAGCAGTAGCCTTGGCCAATTCCTGAAACCTCTCTGGACCTCAGTCTCCTCATCCGGCAATGGAGCATCCTGGCAACTTGCCTTGTTAGGGATGGCCCAGTGACACAGCGCTTTCAACGCTCTCCAAACTGTATTCCGAGTACGCACTTCATAAATGCTGGAGATTATCCACACGGAAAGCACAAAGGGAGACGAGGAGAGGCAGAGAAATTTGGAGGGGGTGGGGGAGACATCAGAGATGACTTTGGTCAAGGCGAGATCTGCAGAGAAGGCAGGAGTGAGGAGTGGCCATTCCAGTGGGAAGACCCCCTAGGAAGGTGGGAAGGGCACCACCGGTACCCCATGACTAAGGAAGCCTCACAATATACTGGAGGAGACAACAGACGGAGAATAGACAGAGAGGTGTTTCTGGGGCCAGAGCAGACCCCAAACCCAAGCTGCAGTTTTCCATCTCGTTTAAGGAGAAAAGAACTCCCGGCTGTGCTCCCTCTGGGACCCTCTGGGTACAAGAGTGTCTGGTGAAACAGCCATGTGTGCTCCGGAGCCTGTTTTTCCAGAAGGAAACTGCACCACGTGTGTTGGGACTAGCGGTTTACCTTCTCCGATAATGCAGATTTGACCCGAGAACAGCGTCACCTTTAATCCCGCCTCACCGAGTGGAGAGCAGCTGGGAGACCGTGAGCCTGTGGGCTGTGCTGCTGCTAAGTGACAGGACGGGGCCTCTCCTGACCCCACGGGTCCAGACCCCAGCATGTCGGTGGCACAGGCAGGCAAGCCCGACTCTCTCAGAGTCAGTAACACTTGCATCAGTGACAGCTGTGGCAGTAATTTCTACGAGCCTCTGTTTTCTGATCCATAAAATGTAGACGATAGTGGGTACCTACCTCATGGGCTTGTACCGAGGAGTAAATACACGGGAGTTAGCAGACTGCCCCGCCACAGCACACAGCAGATAACCAACAAGCACTGTTGCTATAGTGATAACAATACTAGCGCTTGTTGTGATTATTGTATTCATACTTCTAGAAGAAATCGTAAACTCAGACACTTCCTCTCCACTGCCCGCAGCCTCCTCTGGGCCGCCATCACTGCCGGCCTCATCAACATTCGCTGAATGGTCCCTTCGCTCCCACTGCAGTCCCTCCAATAGAGTCTTGCCATTGCAGCAGGAGGAAGGAGCCTGTAACAGCATGCCACATTCCTCCCTCCCTTGTTCCAAACCCAGCAACAATTCCCCACTGTCCTTCCCAAGCTCCTCCCTCCCACTTCACAGCCCTGCATGACCTGGCCCTTGCCCATACTTCTCCCAGACACTTTCCGTCAGTTTCCTTTACTTCCTGTAAAATTGTAAGCCCAGCCTGCCCCAGGGCCTTTGCACAGCTTGTTCCCTCTACTTGGCATTGCTCCAATGTATCCACCATCTTGGAATGGTTGTCTGCCCCTCACCCTTTTGGCCTTCTCAGGAACAACATCCTCCATAACCACCAACTGCAAAGCATCATGCCTCAGACAACCTCACTCACCACACTCTCAGTGAGTCGACCATTGGTTTAGCCAGTCACTCTAGTCCAACAGAAATAATGACACATATTCACCAAAAGACACATATAAAATGCTCACAGCATGACTTAGGATCCCCAAGCTGGAGATACTCAAAGGCCCCCACCCAATGGACTCGATAAATAACTTGCCGTGTCTTCGGGGGCTGGATTGCTGGCCGGTGAACACGACACCTGCTCCATAGAGGGAAAGGAGCCAGGTGCAAACACAACACAATCTTCCCCACTCTGTGACCTCCAACACACCAGGCAAAATGAATCTCTGAAGTCTGAGTCAGGACAGCGGTGAATTTGGGGCGTGGAGAGGTGTTGCTCCTGTTCCAAACCTGCGGCTTGACAGGGACGCTGCATCCACTCCCAGGGCTTGTCCACCCCATGAAACTTCACCAAGCTGTGAACTTCCGATGTGTGCGCTTTCCGTCCGTGCATGGCTCATCAGTGGAAATGGAAGCCTCCACAAGGCTGGGGAAGGGCAGTCTGTGGCCTCGCTCTGAAGGAGCACACACTGGCTTCCCAGTGGAGAGGAGTAACTCAGAGCGGCAGGAAATGGAATGCATGGGTGTGAGGGACTTGGAACTCCCTCTTCTGCACGTGTCTCCACAGCACCTCACGTGCAGCAAGGTCAGTGGACGGACCAACCCTGCCCTCCGGCTCCAGGGACACCTGCAGACGTCTGGGGCCCCATCTGAGGGGTTGCTACTGGCAAGCAGGTAGGGGCCAGGGCCGCCGCTCCCCAACGCACAAGGAACCACGTGCTACCCGCGCTTCGCTGCAAGAAAACCAAAGGGACACCGATATCACAGGCCTTGTGGCTCATGAGAACAAAAACCAGGCAGCGCCAGGGTGCCCGACTTCTGGCCTGTTGCTGGGCCCGTACCCTTGACCCAACATTCTGAGTCCAGCTGTCCAAAGGATGAGCTTAAGATGCCCCATCCCTCCCCTTCCCTGGAGGTCATGGAAAGTAAGAAGATTCCGCCCCGTTCCAGAAATCAGACAGTGCGAGCACTCCTAGGAGCAAAGAAATGCCCCGTGTTCCTTGTTATTACTTTTGTGTTTACAGAGAACTTGGGAGGGAAACGATCAGCCACGAAACATGACGAGACATTTGCAGAGCGAACGGGCTGTGCCAGGCCGAGGCCGGCGGGACAAAATGCTCAAGCAGTGGCACATTCCACGGGAGGTAGAGACGGGCCCCAGGTGATTTCTCTTCATATCTGGTCATGCTTTCCAGGGGCAGGAGGGGGAAACACCCTGCTCTGAAGCTGTTCATCTTCTCTCACCGAGAAGATCCCAGTTCGCAGCTGTGAAGCCTACGCGCATCGGTACAAAATCTCAGCGAGAAGCTTTCTGGAAACAGCAGTCGTGGTATCGATTAATCTGTGCGTGCAACAGAACGGAGCCTCCAGGATGGAACGGAGCCATCCAGTCATCACAGATGGAGTCACACACCAGCTCGACGCGCCGTGGACCATAATGAACTTCCAGCCTGTTTTTCCCCCAGACCTCTGCCTCCTCACCTGGAAAGGCTGACCCGTGAGTGCCTGCACCATCCCATCGCTATTAAAATGCGCCGAGGGTTGCCTGGTGGGGCTCAGTCATTAAGCTTCTGCTTTCGGTTCAGGTCATGATCCCAGGGTCCTGGGATCAAGCCCATATCGGGCTCCCTGCTCTGTTGAAAACCTGCTTCTCCCTTTCCTGCTCTCCCTGCTTGTGCTCCCTCTCTCACTCTGTCTCTCTCTGTCAAATAATTAAATAAAATCTTAAAAATTTTTTAAAAGTGCACCAAGCCCAAACTATTGGCTCAGCCCCTCATCCCCGCCAGGCAGTGTGCTGGGCACGGACGGTTCAGAGGGAGGACCATGGGAGACAGGAAGTGTTAGGTAGGTACCCAGGCTCCCTGCCCTCAGGAAGGAAGACACACTTCGCAGCAGGTTACCTAAGAAAACAACAAGGAACTACCACGGGGAAGCCGTGCGCAAGGAACTACCACGGGGAAGCCGTGCGCAAGGAACTACCACGGGGAAGCCGTGCGCAGTTTCCAAAGACCAAGCATCCCTCTCGTCAATCTCGGTCCCAGGATGTTTTTACAGACTTTGCGCACCCATCACCGACCACTCCCTCCTTTATAACTTGCCTTCCTTGGGGCACTTGTCTCTCTCCTGGGTGCTTATCTCTGTAAACCAAAGTGCCTGTCAGTCCCCAGGTGACAGGGGAGACACAGGACCCGAGTGAGGCCAGACAGACGCTCTCTTGGTCATGGGAAATGGGGCGGTGTAGCTAAAGCCCAGCCAGAACTTAGTTTTCCATTCCACAAATATTCACGGACACCTGCTCCGTGCCAGACCCCTTCCAGGGGCTGAAGGTTCACAGGGAAGGGGCCGGGGGTGGACCTTGCCACTTCCACGCGGGAAGCAGGAAACACACAAAATGACGCACCATGTCTCCTTGAGGAACAGCTTGTGTCAACAAAGCAGCAGCAGCAGATATAAGAAGGGGCAGGAACGGAGAGGCACCATTCGGGAGCACCAGGAAGGACCCCCCGCCCCCGCCTCCCCACACCCCAAGGAGGGGGCACTGGCATGGGCCTGATCGTCCCTCTTCCTTTGCATTTCTTGTTGAGACTCAAGGGTGGGCTCAACCCCCCAGGTCAGGGCCTGCAAACCTCTGTCAGTTAAGAGTCAAATGGTAATTATTTCCAGCTTTGCAGGGTGTGTGTGCCTCTGTCAGACTCTGCCCACGTGACAGCAGCCGCCGGCCACAAACGAGTGAATGGTCCAGTAACACCCTATTTACGACAGACGGCAGACCACTGTGCCTGTACCCCTGACCTGGACCTTCACATCTGTGCTGAGTCTGTCCTTCCCCAGCTCAGTCCTCCAATGGCAGCTCCACTTAATTCAATGTAGTCGCTGCTAGTCTTCAAATAAACTCTTTTCCTGCCTAACCTGGCAGAGCAGCTTCTCTTGTGTGCAACCAGGTGGACATAATAGGCCTAGAAGGTGCTTCCCAAATGAGGAAGAGCAGCAGCATCCCCGAGTTTTTTTATAAACAGCAGAAGTCATGAAGGATGTGTGCTGCCTTCAAGTCCCCAGTGCCACACTTTATAGGTTGAAAGGGAAAGAAATCTGCCTGGAGCCACTCAGCAAATCTAAAATAACCAGAGCAAGAGCCCAAATCTATGGCTTCCTGAGTTCAGTGCTCACATCTTTGGCCGCTCTCCACTGGAAATAGCAGCAAAACTATTCAACTTCAATAAAAATGTGGCCAATTTTACCTGTACAACAAAAAGTCTTCAAAGGTGCTGCTGACATAATTCTCCAGGTCTAAGGATATCAGGGCTGAGGTCTCCACCATCTCCCTTGGCCTTCCCTCCTGAGTGCAAAATGGCTGCTACCACTCCAGACATTACATGGATGTTCAAGGCCAGAGAAAAAAGGAAAGGGAAGTATTTAAATAAGTCCTTTCTCTCCCAAGAGTCAAAGTTTTGCAGCAATTGCCCAAAACACTTGTGTTTGTTATATACGGCAACTTCTAAATGGAGGGTTCTGAGGATTCTGAGAAGGTGGACATTCACTTTCCAGCCTCTGAAGTGGACACAGAGAAGGGAGAAGGGCTCGGGAAGGACGTCAGGCTTGTTAAAGCAGCAGCCTCAGTTTCCTTTCTACAAACACAAGGTTGCAAATGGCCACCTGCAAGAGTAGCCGCTGGTCCCAAACCACTGCTGGGCAGCCCTTCTGAGGCAGGGTCTGAGTCCAGTGGGTCAGACACTCCACTTAGGAAAGGAACTTTGTATAAAACACATACCCAGATTCCACTTGAAAACCTGAGGGTCAGAATTCTGGAAACAGGGCCCAGGAACCTGTACCAGATGAGCTCTCTGGTTATAAATTAAAGCTGTTACAGCTGACCCTCTAGTCCCAATCCCAACCCCTAGCCTCTTTCTGTGGGTCCCCTTGTGACAGTCCCATGAGGCTCCTTCTGGAAACAGCCTGAGCCTGTATAAGCGTGAACCTGCACCTGCCCACTATTCTCACAAGTAGAAACCTCTGCTCACTCAGCGGCACTTTGCTTCCTCACCAGTTACACACCCTGGAACCGCGTCACACTAGCGTACAGAGACCTACTTCCACCTTCTCCATGGCCGCCGAGCGGACAGTCCGCACCTTGTCCAAGCTCCCCAGGGAACGGAGAACCGGCTGGCTGTGGGAATGATGGGCTGCCAGGCGCTGCCATGGCACTAGTCACACCGGAGCGTAGCAGCGAGGACAGCTGTCTGGACACAGGCCAGCCTCTGAGCCTGCACCAGCCACGGGGTCATGCACACGACCCTCCCCATAAGTCCCGAAGGGAGGAGCATGGCCAACCCCATTTTACAGATGAGGACGCTGTGGCACAGAGAGATTCAGTCACTCACCCAGTGTGGCACAGGCAGGACTCCCCTGCGGTCTGGACTCGGGGTCACACCTGCATCTTGGTCAGCACGGTGTGCAGCCCCGCCCGCAGCCCCGCAGCCTGGCCGCGTCTCCCGAGCACGGGAAGCAGGATCAGGGTCTGCTCCCATCATAATCCGAGCTTCCTCCTTCTTTCCCGCCTCGCCTGCCCACGCCCTCCAAACCCCCCCGGACAGTCTCCCCTCAGCAGCTACAGAATCCACTGACCAGCACCCAGCTATGGGTTCTCACTACATGAAGAATCAGTGGAAGCTTCTGTCCAGATGCCTGGTGTGGAAATTCACCCTACGCCTCAGAAACCGCCATTCTCAACCCAGACTAGAAAGAAGCACTCGCTTTCCTTTCTAGCTGTGACCTTCCGAGGGGCGCAGACGATGGGATATTCACCCCCCGGTACGCCCCAGGGTCCAGCCCACAGAAGGTGCTCAATAAATGTATGCCCTATTGATTTACTCCCTGCACAAGATCCTATTCCCCCAAACACACCCAAAACCATGGCTGCAGTGGCAGACTTCAATCTGTCATCGGATCCTGAAGCTGCACGTGGTCTGCTGCGCACCACGCCAGGCACCGCGCCCGAGAAGCAGACGGTCCTGGTTTCCAGAGAACTCGCCCCGCATGAGAAGGACAGATGTGCACAGGTGTGTGGTGGGGCAGAACGCGAAAGAGGCTGCAGCAAACGCAGGGAGGGCGTGTGCGGGGCTGTGAGGGCCCGGACGGGAGTGACTGCCCAGGGCTGAGACCACGTCCGGAGCGCCCGTGCTCCCGACCCGCAGGCAAGGAAAGCCGACGGGGAACTGCACGGCACGGACGAGTGCGGCCTCCGCGCATTGGCCAGAACCATCCCACACGCCGCGCGTCAGGAAGGGGACAGCAGCGCGGTCGGCCAGAGCCTCAGTCTGCGTCTGTGAAACAGGGACAAAGATGGGCTTTCCTGGTGGCACCTGAGGACTACACGGGCTGAGCCACAGGACGGGTGCGGCAAGGAGTGGAGACAGCAAGCGCTCCGTCTGTGGACACACACAAGCACACATACACACGCGTACACGCACACACGTGCGCACGTGCGCGCACACACACACACACAGCCCATGTGGCTCCTTCCTCCGGCGGCAGCCAGCCACACCTGTGTGGGGTGCCCGCCACTCACGCCCACGGCACCTGGGGTCCAGCCCGGTCCTGTCCCCACAGCACCAGCGCCGCGGCGCCACGTGTCCCCGGAACCCTGCGGCCAGCACTAGGTGAGGCGCCAGCACTCGTCGCCCAAGACGCACCGTCTCACAGCAGAGCAGAAGCCGGCGCGGGGGTGGAGAGCGGCTGCTTGCTAACTGCGGGTCGGCGAGCTGAGGCCCAGGCCTGAGCAGGCTCTCCGGGCAAACCTGTGTCTGCCCCGTAGTCACCTTCGCGCTGTCCCGCGTCTGCCCCGCGGTCACCTTCCCGCTGTCCCGCGTCTGCTCCGTCGTCACCTTCCCGCTGTCCCGCGTCTGCTCCGTCGTCACCTTCCCGCTGTCCCGCGTCTGCCCCGTGGTCACCTTCCCGCTGTCCCGCGTCTGCCCCGTGGTCACCTTCCCGCTGTCCCGCGTCTGCTCTGTCGTCACCTTCCTGCTGTCCCGCGTCTGCTCCGTGGTCACCTTCCTGCTGTCCCGCGTCTGCTCCGTCGTCACCTTCCCGCTGTCCCGCGTCTGCTCCGTGGTCACCTTCCCGCTGTCCCGCGTCTGCTCCGTCGTCACCTTCCCGCTGTCCCGCGTCTGCTCCGTCGTCACCTTCCCGCTGTCCCGCGTCTGCCCCGTGGTCACCTTCCCGCTGTCCCGCGTCTGCCCCGTGGTCACCTTCCCGCTGTCCCGCGTCTGCTCCGTGGTCACCTTCCCGCTGTCCCGCGTCTGCTCTGTCGTCACCTTCCTGCTGTCCCGCGTCTGCTCCGTGGTCACCTTCCTGCTGTCCCGCGTCTGCTCCGTCGTCACCTTCCCGCTGTCCCGCGTCTGCTCCGTGGTCACCTTCCCGCTGTCCCGCGTCTGCTCCGTCGTCACCTTCCCGCTGTCCCGCGTCTGCTCCGTCGTCACCTTCCCGCTGTCCCGCGTCTGCCCCGTGGTCACCTTCCCGCTGTCCCGCGTCTGCCCCGTGGTCACCTTCCCGCTGTCCCGCGTCTGCTCCGTCGTCACCTTCCCGCTGTCCCGCGTCTGCCCCGTGGTCACCTTCCCGCTGTCCCGCGTCTGCTCCGTCGTCACCTTCCCGCTGTCCCGCGTCTGCTCCGTGGTCACCTTCCCGCTGTCCCGCGTCTGCTCCGTCGTCACCTTCCCGCTGTCCCGCGTCTGCTCCGTCGTCACCTTCCCGCTGTCCCGCGTCTGCCCCGTGGTCACCTTCCCGCTGTCCCGCGTCTGCTCCGTCGTCACCTTCCCGCTGTCCCGCGTCTGCTCCGTGGTCACCTTCCCGCTGTCCCGCGTCTGCTCCGTCGTCACCTTCCCGCTGTCCCGCGTCTGCCCCGTGGTCACCTTCCCGCTGTCCCGCGTCTGCTCCGTCGTCACCTTCCCGCTGTCCCGCGTCTGCCCCGTGGTCACCTTCCCGCTGTCCCGCGTCTGCTCCGTCGTCACCTTCCCGCTGTCCCGCGTCTGCCCCGCGGTCACCTTCCCGCTGTCCCGCGTCTGCCCCGCGGTCACCTTCCCGCTGTCCCGCGTCTGCCCCGTGGTCACCTTCCCGCTCCACTTTCACCTTACTCTCTTTCCCCTTAGTCTTCCCTGAGAGTCGAGCCGGGAAAGAAGCAATCATACAGGGAACCCAGCCATTCGGTGCTGATTCTAAAGGAGATGAAAAGGATGAAGATTTCTGAAATTCAACACTTGCTTTTCAAAACTGATTATGTGCCAGCTCCTAGGGGCATGTAATTTCTGAAGCATCCTCTGCTCTCTGAGACTCACAGAAGCGACGCGGAGGGGTCGGGGACAGGTAACAGACCGCGAAGAGACGGACGTGCAGAGGCTCCCGGCGGCAACTGAAAGAAAGCATTAGCGGGCTCAGCTGAGTCTCCGAGGACTAACTTGCCGGACAGAGTCTCAAAGGGCAGTTAAAAGTCCACAAGGCGATCCAGCAGAGGAGGAGTACCCCGTGAAAGGAACGTTGGCAGAACACGCATTCACAACAGCACGCAGCACACTCAAGGGGCCACGGGAGTCCGAGAGAGACAGGGACAGGTTGACCTACCCCCGCCCACTGCACCTGGGTCCCCGGCAGGCCCTCCCAGCCAGCCGTGGTCGGGCTCCACAGAGCTTGGCGCAGCCTGGGATTCCTCCCGATGGGACGCCCGGCAGCTCCCGCACGAGAGCTGGAACAGGGAGGACAGGAATCCAGGCCACACCGTGGAGCCGGGACAAAGGGGGCGTCGTGGCTGCTGCTTAGCAGAGGAGCCTCTGCCAGTGCTTTGGAAACTCTGGTCACTGGAGAGAATGGATTAGAGCAAGACGCGGAGGGGAAGGCAGGGGAGAGGGAGGGCAGGGAGGGCAGGCAGATAGCAGATCGCGAGCGAGATCCTCCCAGGAGCCGTCAGACCCTCGGGGACAGAGGCTGAGGGCAGCAGACACTTCAGAGGAAGAAGGGGAAGGTTCTCGTGTGACTGCAGGTAGAGATTAAGAAGTCAGGAAAGCCCTCATCAGGACTAGGAACTCAGAGCAGGGGAGACAAGAACCTTAGAGGCAGAGCAGCCCGGCTAAGGCCAGGAGCAAGAGCACCCCAGAGTCTGGCCGCCTGGACAGAAGTCCAGTCTCACCAGTTCCTGGCAGCACGACCTTGGACACAATTAGTACCACTCAAGGGCACAGGCTCCAGGGTCGGGGCACCCGGGTTCCAACTCTAGCCTGGCTGGGAACCCTTATCAAGGATGCCTGACTCCCCAGTACTGAGCTCAGATGGGGCCAGTGCTGGGGCCGTAAATAAGGAAACCATGTGAAACGCTGAGGGATGCCCCACGTCATGTGGCCCGGGAGCAGGGAGGGGTGGTGTGGCATCACCCGACCCTGCCATTCCTCCGGGCCTGTCACCAGGCTACCCACCCTCCGTCCTGCTTTGCTGACCTCCTGCCTCCCAAACCTGGAGGAGATCAAGCACCCGTGTGCATAGGACCTTAGAGTCCAATGCCATCTGGAATGCTGAATTCTGCAAGATTATCACATAGTTCTCCATTTGTTCTCTCTGGATCAAGAGCATTTTTTTTTCTTTTTCCCTTTTTTTTTTCTTTTTTTTTAAGGAAGAGATTAAAAAAAAAAAAAAAACTAAGTTAAAACGTAAATTATTTCCTCTCTCCTGAAACACACTGACTGGATGCACACTGTTGGAAATTCTCAAAGACTTACTTTCAAAGGATGAAACTCTAAAGATTTCAAAAAAAGATGGTCAAATACAATCTCTTCTTTTTTCTTCTGAAGAACAGTGGATCACAAAGTTATCTGAGTTGTACAGCCAGGAAGGTAAGGCCACGTAGATCTGGGCTGTCACGCCATAAACATTAGAAACGCCGCAGTCCGCCTCTGCACGCAGTTTAATTTCTTTTTGTTTTATAATTATGCTGCTTCCCGCGGGCAGCAGCGGGTCGAGCGCCAGACGGCAGCGCCACCTGCAGGAGAAACCTCACAGCCCGGGGCAGCTCCCGCGGCAGGACCTCCCCCACTTCGCCTCCCTGCCTAAGGGCAGACCCGGGGCTCCATCACCTGGAGGGCAAATGGTGAGGACGGTGCACTGAGGTCCAGCAGAGCGGGCCGCTCACTCCCTGTGGCCCAGCCAGCACCCTGACTCTGAGGGTTCACCCTCAGCGATATCAGCTCATGTGCCGAGATCCAAGTCCGAGGGAACCCACGGCAGTATGCGGTTCATGATGAAGGACAGAAGCAGGTCGCAACTCGTACTACAGGGCCCGCTCAAACAGAGCAGGCCCCCGACGCACAGAAGCCCCACAGTCTCTACAAAGAACAAGGAAACTTCGTGGGGAAGAAGCAGGGCGGAGTCCCACAGCACATGTCGAGCTTCGGACGCAGTTTGGCCAATGTCACGTGGAACGCGGTCTTTTTGTAGAGATGCGTGTTCGTGAACGTGACACCTCCGAGTGAACTGTGGGTGCCTGAGCTCTTCCCAGGGACCATGTCCTAGAAGAACGGGACAACGAGACGTTCTACATTCCCACCTGACATGTCTCCAACATTATCGGAACTGCGCTGCGAACACGGGCTAATTCCGGACTTACTCTGTGTGTTGCTGGAGGACAGGCCCGAGCACTCCCCGGAGTATCTCTGGAAGGCAAACGTTCCTTGAGTATCTGAAATGCCTTTGTTGCACCCACACGCCCGAGCTACCCTCCCCCCCGCCCCCACCGCTGAAGACTGCACGTGTGTCCCCCTTCCCCAGGGCGGGGGGTGCTCCTCGGGTCTCTGCCCAGCACAGGTGGTGAGTGGCTGAAGGCCCGTCTGAATTTTGCTCCTCAGCAGGGCTGGGCTTTTGGGCATTCTGTGCCTCCTTGGCTTTCTGAAGTTCCAATACTTGTCCTGGGGGAGTGCCGTCCTGTGGCGGGCGGGGAGCAGCGTCCTAGGGGAGGCCATCCTGGGGGGGGTCCTCCTGGTGGGGAGCCGTCCAGGCAGGGCTCTTGCCTTGGGGATTTCCACAGATTCCTCATCCTTTTCCATCTCATCCTCAACAGGGGCCCTCGTCGGTCCTGCTAGAATTCTCTGGCTGGATGCCGCCCTGCGGACACGGCGCCCCCCACCCCGTCCTCCACCTCTGCTGCCCACAGCTGAGCTCCCTACTTCAGAGCCTCACCGGTGAGACCTGCAGCCGGGCTGGCCGTCACATCAGAGACGCTGCATCTCCGGGAACCCCTCCGTGAGTCTAGTCAGGCTCATCCTGGCTTCTCCTCTGCCCTGTGACCCCTGTTTTGTTAGTTTCAGCTTTTCTACCTGGTGCCTTTGGAGCCACACGTGCCTACTGTTGATTTCCCTCAAGTGTTTGCCGATGTGTGAATATCTGCCCGTCTTTCCGCCAGTCCCTGGATTGCCGTCTCTCCCGCCCACCGATGCCCGGCTCCTGCCGGGCACACGGAAGATCTTGTCGCCTGGGTGTGGGGCTCCCTGACCCTCCCCAGGCCTGGAGCTCCCTGGCCTTGAGCCCTCACCACCTGCCCCGGCCTCGGGGAATGCCCACTCCTGCCTGACACGTGAGGAAGGGAAGAGCCGCCCCACCGGACTGAGACCCTGAGCCGGTCCCAGGAGCCATCCTCCTGCATCTCCAGACCTTCCGCTCATTTACTACCTTAGCTCCCCGCTCTGTGCCGGCTCTGGTCTTGTTGCTCTGAAACTCTGATTCTGTTTGCTTCCTATCTTCCAAGACTTTCTGGCCCTCTGCTGTCTCTTTGTCTTCTTTGGATTTTTAAAATACCTTTTTGGGCTTTCCATCTGATACAGGATGGGATTTAACATGTAAAAAATAACACCCCTGTGGTTATACAGCCTCCTCAATGTGAAGAAGGCGAGAAAATGCACAAGGTCATCTCACTGACCTCCAGGTGTGGAGTCTGTGGTCCGCATCTCTCAGCGGGGTTAAAGGGCATTGCATGGGGTCCCGCGGCGCAATTCTGCTTCCTGGCATTATTGGATTTGGAGAAGTTACTCTAAATAAATCCAAATGATAAGTGTCCGGTCATAACAACTTATTTTATATCAAATTTGGCCATAACTCTTCACTCATCAAAAGAAACATATTCTCAAAACCAACCAATTAATCTTCTTTCTCTTTTCCTCCTGCCTCCTTCAGCAGTCCGCTGCAGTGAACATCTGCACCCCAAGTCTGGAAAGCCTTGCTGGGTGAGCAAAGTGCATAGAGGCCTACGTTCCCTCCTTTCTTATTAGACCCCGCAGTAATCTACACGTTAGACCTAAAGGCTGGCGTTGGTCGCGATGCCTCAGAGTTCTGCACGGTGAGTCTTTCAGATTTCTCACTGAATTCCTCATTCACATCCAATGATCTCTCCAGATAGCACAAGAGAAGCTCACAGAAAGAAAGCATTATTTAAAAAAAAAAAAAAAAAGGAAGGAAAGAAAGAAAAAGAAAAAGGAAGCATTTATTTAATAGGCCGTTTTCCTGGGTCACAGCTCAGGAAGGAGCGTCCTGACCGAGCCTTCCGTCGTCCGTGTCTTCCGTCAGGGAGCAGGCATCAGCTGTTGAGGTGATACAGAAGCCGCTGATGCCGTTGGCTCTTTATCCGGTCGTTCGTGCATAATCTGGGGAGTGTGCTGGGCGATGACCCTGACAAGCAACTGAAAGTGTGAGGTGAGCAGTGCCAACAGCCCTTCTAGCACAGACGCGGAGAGAGCGCCATTTCTTTGAAAGCAACCTCAACGTCAAATCAAAGTTCCATTTCCAACACATGTTTCAGGACGTCGCTAGAAGCTGGAAGAAGTGCCCCGGCACAGGTACTCGCACACACGGAGTCGGCCGCCTTGTTTCCACTCCTGGTCCTCCTGTGGCCTTCCGCGGCCCGCCCCCAAAGAGCAGGAAGACCCTCTCAAAACACGACCCAGCTCTCATCAATCCCAGCCCCAAACCTGTTGAGAGCGCCCCATCATTCTGAAGATGACATCCAACGTTCTCACCACGGCTGACAAGGCCCTGTGACCCAGCCCGTCTTGTCTTCTCGTGGCTGCGGCCACCCCGGCCTTCCCCGCCCTCCCAGGACTGCGTCCGAGCATCCGCACTCGCGGCTTCTTCACCTTTTCCTGCAGCTTCGCCCACCACGACCGCTGGCGTCCGCTCACACGTTACCCCGCGGGGGCCTCCCACCCACCCCACAGCCGCCACGGGAGCCCCGCGCGCTCGCGGCTCCCCTCCTGGTCTGCTGCTCCTCACAGAGCCTTCCCGCGCCTGATCGCTTCTACCTCTCGGCCTGCTTCGTGCCCGCACGTTACCGTGCATGTTCCAGGGGAACAAGGGTGGCATCTTGCTCTCTGCTGTAGGTCTAGAACCTGCTGGCGGTCAGGTTCGTCTCCGCGAAGACGAGTAAGTGCGGGAGGGAAGGAACACCGCTACCTAATGCAGCGTCTGCGGGGGACTCTCACAGCAGACAGGCAGGTTCCATTCCCAGGTCATTCATTTGGCATGAAAATATGGCAAATGCATTCCTCAAAAAGTTACGCACAGAACTACCGTATGACCCAGGAAGTCCACTCCCAGGCGCGTACCCGAAGAGCCGAAAACAGGGGCTCAAAGACCTGCACATCACGGTCATGGCTGCCTGCGTGACAAGGGCCTGAAGGTAGAAACAGCTCAAATGTCCGCAGAGGAAGGGACGGGCAAAACGCGTCTGTACGCACACTGGCAGACTGCTTAGCCCTAGAAAGAACGAAACTAGGAGCGTGCTCCAACAGCGATGGACCCTGAAGACATGCTCAGTGGAGTGAGGCACAGAAAGGCAAAGTGCGGTCCCTCCTCCCCGAGGCTGGGCAGCGATCCGCTCCACGCACACAGAAAGGAGCAGGAGGGTTTCCAGGGGCTGGGGAGGGGGAGTGGGGGTTACTGTTCATGGCACAGAATTTCTGTTTGCGATCATGAAAAATTCTGGGGATGGAGGCGGGACGGTGCGCTGTCGTGAGCACACGCGATGTGAAGTTCGCTGCACGTGTGTACGCAGGAAACCGGTTTATACGTGTACATACACAGAGCACTTATTCTATTTGCCGTGATCTTACGAATTAGATGAATTTACCCTGAGTTTCTCATTAGATGAATCAGCACAAGGAGAGTCTATTCCATCTGCTTAACTTAAAATCTTTAAAAACCTCCTAATTTAACATTAGTTATTGGTTTTATAAAAATGAGCTCTGCTAATTATGTACATAAGCCAGAGATGCCTGATTTATTATGCAAGCAAAACACGTCAGATGCTGAATTATTTTTCCCTGTGTCATTTGTGAATATTACTCCAAGTTTTTATCCATATATTACTTCTGTTCCCTCAAGATAAAAAATAAAATCACTTCTACAAATGTTTGTCAAAATTGGGAGCACTTTAACAAATAGCTTTCAATATAGCACCTTCTAACATGTCGTTAAATATTCTCCTTTGAATATAATTCAGACCTTTCCAGCGACATCAGGAAATTCTCTAATATATTTCCATAAATTACAATAAATAATGTCCTTTTAAACTTCTGGGGGGTTTTCGACTAATGTGTGATGTGAGTAATTCAAGTTCAGCTCTCTCCTCTCACTGGGGGCTCCAGGTTCTTCAAACCAGCCACGCTCATTAGGGCCAGAAGCCCCCCACTGGGGGCATTTCAAAGGACACCAAACCTGTGTGTGGTCATCGTGGGTGGAGAGGAGGCTGGGGACGGAGGTTTGAAAGCCTGATTTACTGCTGCCTTGGGAGCAGGCCACCTTTGTAAAACCTCCTCAGAGCAATTACAAAAGCATTTGTGTCCACAGGCACACAATAAGTCTATTTGACTGAACACCTCAGGGGGGTCCCCAAGCCTGCCACCGACCATCCACGGAAGAAGAGAGATTCCAGGTGTCATGAGGACAAAGGCTCATTTAATTATGATACATTTTTGAAAATGAATCAGGACAAGATTTTCCACTGCAGATAATGATATAAAATGTTCTTTTAATATAAATATATTGAAACTGGGGCACCTGGGTGGCTCAGTGGGTTAGACCGCTGCCTTTGGCTCAGGTCATGATCCCAGGGTCCTGGGATCGAGTCCCGCATTGGGCTATCTGCTCAGCAGGGAGCCTGCTTCCCTCTCTCTCTCTCTGCCTGCCTCTCTGTCCACTTGTGATCTCTGTCAGATAAACAAATAAAAATCTTTTAAAAATAAATAAATAAATATATTGAAATTGAGAATGGTTACATTGAAGGAACTCAATAATTGACTGGTGGTATAGGATTTGGAGAAAACCCACAGGGTGGTTCAGAGATGACTAGATTCAGGGCCCAGTAAACCAGTACATGTTGCGTGTTCGCCATCAGAACCGAAAAGCTGGGAGGGTCAGGAGGGCGCGGGGCCCAGCTGGTGCTGGGGCCTCGGCAGGGGCAGCGGGAGGCGGGTTCTGGAGTGTGGAAGGGGGAAGACGGTGCCACGGTGGTGGGGGCTGGACCAGGAGTGGGAAGGAGGGTGGCCCCATCTCCTCCGGTATTGCAGTCTCCCGTAGCTGGGACCCCAAGGAAGCTGATGCAGGAGAAGGGAGCTCCCAGGGCCCGCCACATGGCAGTGCCCAGTACTGGCAGTGGGCAAGGAGGCCAGATGGGTTGGCTTGCACTGACTGCTCTTCGAACAAAATGGCTTCGGGCTGTCCTCCTGTCCTTGCGCACCCCCACCTCCAGCCCACCGCACGCATCCGCTCCAGCCTGAACCCCAGCTCCTTAACGGCGCATCTTGTCATCCCGGCTCTTCAACCCAGAGCTGGGACCCACCAGCTCGGCCCTGTTCCAGGCCCACAGTATGGGCACCATCTTGCCAACAGGATGCTTCGCTTCCTTGCCTAGGATGGCCTTCCACTTGCTGTAGGTTCTCAGGCCACTGGGTGAAGCTCCAGACCTGGAGGAAACCACCTTGCATGAACCTCAGAAGCTGGCATAACTCAAGCTAGAGCTCATACACCTTGCAGGTCTAGAGAACAGTTTCCAGGTGTTAGGGTCAACCTCCCTCGTCGCAGGGGTTCTGGAGAACTTGGCACCCAGCTGCTCAAGTCAAGTTGACACTTCAACGGTCAACCTTGGGCTAAGTTGCTGGTCCTTGCTCTGCTTCACCTTCCACATTTGTAAAAGGGGTTTACCAGTGGTGTCTACCTGGTGCTAGGTGTTGAGAGGATTACATGAGATGATCCAGGCCATCTGGGTTTGCTGGGTTTGTGGTGTGCTGGCTCATAGCAAGTATTCCCTAAACATCAGCCAAGTAGGAAAGAAATCAGCCTTCAGAAATGAAAGTATAATCATGAGACAGACAGACACAAGACAAATCCCAGCTGAGCTGAGGAGCCGTCTGCAGAAGCCCGGGCCAGCTCTCCCCGACAGTCACACTCACGGAAAACAAGGAAGGTCTGAGGAACTGGCACAGCCCACAGGAGCCTAAGGACATGTGATGGATTCAATGTCATGTGGTGTCCTGGGTGGGACCCCGGGCCAGAAAAGGGACCTGAGGAAAACACTAGTGAAGTCTGAATGAAGTACAGACTTCAACAACGCATCAGCACTGACTCATTAACTGTAGCCAATGTACTACACGGATGGAGGGGCTTCATAATGGGGGGAAACTGGGTTTGGGGTGGATGAGAGCTCTTTATACCATCTTAGCAGTCTATAAATCAAAATTATTCTAAAATAAAGGGTTTGCCAAAACCAAAAACAAATAGAAAAAAAAAATTAAGTCTTTCTGTCCCAAAGACACATGGTTGGCATCAAACAAAGCTATAGTTTGGACCCACTTGTCCGTGATCTGGGGGCCTAACCTCCATTCATTCTTTACATCTAGTCATGCTTTACGCCAAGCACAGCCCGGAAAGAGCAGAAGCTAGACACTGAGTTATTCCAGCTGGGGACTCGGTGGGGACTCAGTGGGGACTCAGTGGGGACTCAGGTCCTTGGAGTCATGTAGGTGGAAGTACCGTGAGGCAGAAGGACCTATGGAATCAGTAACCTGCAGGTGAAAAGCAGAGTTTGGGAGACCCGGAACCTGCTTGTCCACAGGTCACTTAAGAAAAATGCTTTGTCTGTCCACAGTCAGTCAGCTCACGGCAACAGCCAGGGCCTGGGCTGTGGAGAGGCTCTAGGGCAAGGCAGGCTTGTCAGAACGGCAGTCATCTGCCCAGAACAGCTTTGAGCCTTGGCGACAGGCTCCTGTGAATGGTACCATCTCCTTCTCTGCCGGGGCTCTGCATGGCCCAGGGAGCCTCGGTGACACAGGGGCCCTTCTGACACCAGCAGTGTCACAGCAGTCCAAAGGCAAAGGTTGGATCATTCTGGGTTCTGGTGCTGGACTGTGGCAGATCCTGTGGGAACTGCACCCACTCTGTCCAGACTCTGGCACCTTGTCTGTCCAAGGACCACAGGTGTCAAAACATCTGATTTGCAGACCAGTGCGGCGGAAGGTAGGCAGCACCGCGGAGCACCGTCCTGGAGAGACCATGGAGAGACCATGGAGAGACCATGCTGGCCATCAGCTGTTCCTACAGTCATTCTCACGCCTGACATGCTTCACAAAGACTGACAAAGCACCGGCCCAGACACACCCCAACCAGACACCGTAGGGAGAACTTAACCTTGATCCCTGCTTCTCTCGCCACTTGGACCCATATTCACCCTCCATTTCTCAGCGTGAATGTAACGGACAGATGTCTGCTCACGGCCAAGCAAGTGTTCCTCCTTCTGGCTGTGCCGTCATTTTGTTTTAAGATCCTACCTCTCCTCTACTCTCAGACCTGACCCTTACCCTGTTTCCAGGAACAGGTCCCCTGTCCCACATCCAGTCACAGAAATTAGTTCCAAGGTTATTCCTTGGAATAAGGCAATGTGTTTCCAACAAGTTCAAAACCCACCAGGTCTCAGAAGCTGGATCGAGTGTCTTTTGTGCAGGATTTCCCAGGGACCTCAAGGTACTGAAGCGTGCAGCCCTACACGGGGGTGACACGGGTTCCCATATCTGACCACAGAAGAATTCATTTTTTAATAAAATATTACGCAGGACTATTTTTGTTTTTCTGGAAACCAGTGTACCGAAAGTTCTTTTCACAGGACTGTGTGGACGTCTGATGTCTCACCAGGGCAGGCCGGCCGCAGCCTCCCCAGCCGGGCCCGCCGGCACTCCCTGCAGAGGCGGGGTGTGGAGGCTGGTGGACAGGGCCTGCCCAGCTCAACCTCTTCGGAACTTTCCTTTGAGAATACCTTCCCTATAAATTTCCCTACAACATTTCATGTTGAGAGAAAGAATCTCATTTTTGAAGATTTCAAAGGCTTATACAAATTAAAAGCAGCTGCTCCCAGTAAAATACCTGGTCTGGCCTTTGGTGGGTATAAATACGCACAATGACCTCAGCTCTCCTCAGGTACGACACTTCACCTCAACACAGTGCGGCGGGGACAGCGCCTCCCACAGGCTGCTCCCCACAAACAGCCTTTCTTCAGGCTCAAAGGAGTCCTCTGGATACTTCTCATCTGATGCTCTTTCCTTTTGAAGTACCTTTGAAGCGTTTCATCTCCTTTTGCCTTTCCTTTTGATAAAGCTGTTCCTTCTTAAACTTTCAGAGACATCCCAGTTTTTAGGGTAAACGCTTGGGTAATTTCTGAGGCAATTTTAAGGGGCGCTATCCGATGTGACACAACCTGTAAGGACCCTCTCACCTCGCAGACTTCTTGGAAAGATCTTCCTCGGTCCGAGAACAAACGGTGGCATGGGAAGCAAAGGTAGCGGAAGAGGAAATAAACGATTCTGGATTTTTTTTTTCACTTTAAAGAAAGCCAAATTAATATATCCAAAGTTTGGTTAAAATGTATTCACTATTTCCATGTAATTTCTGGAAAGCTGAGTTCTCTTGGGGCCCACGAGATTCACCAAGGAGACTGAACTTTCTCGGAGGACCTGGCTGGGCTGTGCGGGCTGTTTCCGCGGTCCCAACGCCGCCCCAGCGGCCCGGATATCGGCCGATCCTGCAGGCCGCGGATAACCAGAAGACGGAGGCTCCCACCCTCGACTCCCCTTCTCTGAGGACTGGGCCCATTACCTCTCTCCCTCTATGGGCACGAAGTCCAGGGCCCGACCGCTGCTCAGTGGGGTGTAGGAGGGGAGCCTGGAACTCCCGCGGGGACAGTCCCAGTGAGCGCGCTCTCGCTCTCGCTCTCTCGCTCTCGCTCTCTCGCTCTCCCTCTCTCGCTCTCCCTCTCTCGCTCTCTCGCTCTCCCTCTCTCGCTCTCTCGCTCTCTCGCTCTCGCTCTCTCGCTCTCCCTCTCTCGCTCTCTCGCTCTCGCTCTCTCACTCTCCCTCTCTCGCTCTCTCGCTCTCTCGCTCTCGCTCTCTCGCTCTCGCTCTCTCACTCTCCCTCTCCCTCTCTCGCTCTCTCGCTCTCCCTCTCTCGCTCTCTCGCTCTCTCGCTCTCCCTCTCTCGCTCTCTCGCTCTCTCGCTCTCGCTCTCTCGCTCTCTCGCTCTCTCGCTCGCTCTCTCTCCAGATTTTATTCCGTTTCCCAGAAGGACACAAGATGGCACAAATTTGCCCTGATTCGCACCAGGTGTGCTGAGCTGGGGGATTCTGGGCCCGGACCACAGCTCTGCCCTGGCCGGCGCCCCTTCCCCAGCCTGCTTCCCCAGCCGGCGCACCGAGTCCGGAAGCCCACGGAACGTGCTCCGCAGCTCCTCTCCGGCAGACGGGACCTGAACCTCTCAGCCACCGCCGGGCATCTCATCTGTGCCCACTGCCAGCGGAGGCTGCAGACGCCTGCCTCGCAGGATGCCCAGATGGGCCCCGACCCCAGGGCAGGCAGAGTTGCCCCAGTGCTGTCCTGGCACCACACAGGCGGGAAGCGTGCACGCTCTGGGCAAGAGCATTCCAATTTAGCCCCAGCTCTGGTACCGCTGTGTGACCTCGGGCGGCTACCTCAACCCTGTGTGCCTCGGTTTCCTCCTCTGTGAAATGCAGGTGATGATCTTCATTATCTCTAAGCCTTGTGTTTCTTTTTTTTTTTTTTTTCAGATTTTATTCATTCATTGAGAGAGAGACAGAGACAGAGAGAGCACAAGCAGGGGGAGCAGCAGGCAGAGGGAGAAGCAGGCTTCCTGCTGAGCAGGGAGCCCGACATGGGTCTCAATACCGGATCATGACCAGAGCCAAAGGCAGATGCTTAACCATCTGAGCCACCCAGGCGCCCCTCTAAGGCTTGGATTTATCTGGTGGGGAGGGAGAACAAGAGAGAGAGTCCCAAGCAGATCCCTGCTGAGCTGAAGCCTGAGGCGGGCTCCATCTCCGGACGCTGAGACCAGGACCTGAGCTGAAATCAAGAGCCGGACACTCAACCAAAGGACCCCCCACACCCCTCCCCTCCAGTGCCCCTCTCACAGGCTTGTTCTAAGGACTCGTGACAACACACAGAAAGCACAGAGGGCAGCACTGGCCCAACACTCACTCCCTCTGCAGGTGGGGCTTCGTTCTCCCTCTTCTTTTACGAATACTCCTGCTGCCCCTTCCACCTGCAAATTCCCTCTGGATCAGGCTGGGGCCGTTGGCTTCCAGATCAAAGTCCGATTCTCCAGCTCCTTGAGGCTGACCCCTCTCACAGAGACAGACTCAGAGAGGCCAAGCTTTTACGGCTGGAGGACAAGACCCGCGTGCCAACATGGTCGCTATGGGACTGCAGCTCTGCGGCTCTGTGGCTAAGAACCCAGACTTGAAGTCAACCGTCCTGGGGTTCAAATCCCGGCTCTGCCACTTGCCAGCTGTGGATGGAAAGGGTGACAAGACCTCTCTAAGTGGGTCCTGGAGTCTCAAATCCGGAGAGTCAGACCCTGTGGGGCTGAGGCAAGGGACAGCACGAGATAATGCACACAAAAGGTTCACAGGGAGACCAGCACCTAGTAAGTACTCAACAAAGGGCACCAAAATGCCTGCAATTATCATGGTAATCGGAAAATTTTGCCTCTGCATGACCAAGCCTTCTCTCGCCACAGACATAAGTCAAGTCATACTCAGAATATCACTTGTTCGATTTTACAGTAGCAAGTAACTCGGACCGAGAAGAGAAGGCACACGGCGCCCACGACTTCGGCGTTATCTCCCTGCAGACCGACCCGTGTGGGTGGGCATCAGAAATCATCAGCAGTAGCTGCGGGTCCTGGACAAGCCGGGGGACCGAACAGCCAACGTCATCAGGCTCGGAAGATGCGTCAGCCTCACACGACAGGCTTTGTCACTCTGGGCAGAAGCGGCTCCAAAGGCTAAGCTCTCTCCACCCCTCACAGAGGCTGTGAAGGAAACTCGCAGGTTTTACCGGTAGGATTCCCCCTTAGCTCTGCTTCTCTGACAGCAAACCTCCTCCGAATGGCACAAGCTTACCTGAGATATGCTAACAGAGTCGGTCAGGCCCCAGCACCGCCTCCTCAGCCGGCCGTGGTGGTGTGTCTGAGGCGAACGCAGGCCGGTGTTGCTGAATTCTGGGGACCGAGAACAGTGTCTCAATCGCACCTCCAAACGCTGTTCGCACCTGAACACGTGGAAGGTGTAAGCGCGTCTGGATCGCTTCGACTCCCAAAGCTGCTGTGGAACTGAGCTCTGTCCTCAAACACTACATCATGTTCTTGCCTAGAGAGAAACGCGAGCTCCAGCCACAGCGTGTTCCGCCGCACGGCAGTCAGGGCAGGGAGCAGTCCACACAAGATGCCTTATTCAATCTTGGGGGCTTTTTGTTATTTTTTTCTAAGAGAGGGAAAGAGAGACAGAGAGGAGGGGCAGAGGGAGAGGGAGAGAGAGAATCCTGAGCAGACAGCTCCCGGCATGGAGCCCAACCCAGGGCCCCGTCCCATGACCCTGACATCACCACCTGAGTCGAAAGTAAGACTTGGATGCTGAACCGACGGAGCCACCCGGGGGCCCCACATCCTACTTAATCTTAAACTTAAGTCCACGTGCAACACCACTAAACAGTGCATGCCAACTCTTGCAGGGGATTCAGGGGAATTACGCAGAGTCATACAAGTCAATCACAAAAGATTACATACTGTATGATTCCATTTACAGAACCTTCTGGAGATGACAAGATTATAGAGATTATAGAGACAGAACACAGGTTAGTGGTTGCCAGGGGCTGGTGGGGGTGAGCGGTGTCCAGCTTCTAACAGAGTAGCAGGAGGGACCTTGTGCTGGGAGCTGTCCATCTTGACTGTACGGGGACGGGGGAGGTCACAGGAACCGACACACAGGGTGACACGTGCACACACACAACTGTTAAGTAGGAGTAAAGCGGTCGACTATGTTAATGCCAGTATCCCTGGCTTGATGCTGCATGACACGGCCTTTCCAGATGCTACCTGAAAGATGAAGCAGGGTAAGATCTCTCTGTATTGCTCCAACAACCACGCGGGACTCCACAGAACTTGTGCAGGATGGCAGCACACAGCGGCGTTTCTGACCTCAGAGCCAGAGGCCCAGTCTGAATGCCCGCTCTGAGATGTATCACCCGTGCCATCTGTCACCTGATCTTCAGGCGCCGCAGACCTTCAGGTCCACGATGAAGGTGATGGAAGGGCCTAACCCAGAGGGAAGATTGGATTTCCTTAAGTTAACCATGGTCAGTTTCCCCTTCTTACTGCAAAAAAACACTTTCTGACGGATCCACGGCATCCTATTTTATGAGGCAATCACGTGACTAAGATAATAGCTTTGTCATCTGGTTAAAGGCATAAATGACTAATCTGGAGCGAGAAAAATCTTTTACAGAAAAACTATATAAAATACATGTATAGAATAGCTGAGTTTTACATAAATAGCTTTGTTTTTCAAGACCAGAGAACTACCAAAGATGGAAGACCCAAGTTCTCAGAGAAAAGTAAAACACAGTTAGAGAAGGCCAATATTCTACAATGTTCTCACCTTGAGGTTCTCACTAGTCTGCCAGAAGTGTGGCCAGGAGGCTGAGAACACGGGCAGAAAGCCAGGAGCCTGTGCAGGAGGAGGAACTGCAGCAGGGCAAAAACCGGACAGAGTCGCCGGGCCGGACAAGAGCTGGTGTTGCAGGACGTCCAAGCTCTTGGCACACGGAGAGAAGGGAGCACAGTTTGACTTTCTGCTCTGACGTTCTGTTCTCTTCTAACATCTGTTGATCGGTAAGTAGGGATCACAAATGCCTAAGAAGACAAGCAGAAAAGTGTTCCCGAGGTCAGAGAAACAGTACGGCTTCAGTCCCCCGTGCAGCTGAGATGAGCACTGGCTAGTCCCGGAGAGGGACAAACGGGATGTGGAGGCCCCGTCCTGAGACGGCAAGAAATTCTGGCTGGCTTGAGGTGCTCTTCCCGACACAGCTGCCCGCTGCAAGCTAAAATAAAAGTAACATTCCTTTCTGGGATAATGTAATAACACATAGAGGCTCTACTCCATCATTCAATCAGAAACTTTTTAAAAGCAGCATTCACACTATGTGTAAGATGCAGAAAACATAGACGAGGGAAACGGAGCCCCCAGTAATCTACACCCTGCAGTCACACGGACGGATTTGAAAACAACTACAATACATTCAGGAAAATAACAAAATAAAGAATCTATCAGAGAATTAGAACCTAGAAAATGCTTGAAAATGGACATCCTTGAACTCCAAAATGCAGTACCTGAAGTTGCATTTTGAACGATGAGTCTGGCTGCAGACTCGTCACGGGTGAGAGCTGGGATGGGGAGCACGCCAGAGCCAAGTGAGAACAGGACACAGATGGGAACCACTCACGCAACTGGGAAATTAAGCGTACGTCTAACCAGAGTCAGTGGGGTGAGGCAGAGAATCAGAGACAAACTCTGGCTTGAAGAAGTAAGGGCAAGAGTATCCCAGAACTGATAACAAAATATAGAGTTATTCATCAAAAAGTTTATGAACCCTAAGAATGTAAATTTTTTTTTTAAAGCCACAGCTAGGGACATCTTGATGACAGCATTGAAAATCTAGGACAGGGGCACCTGGGTGGCTCAGTTGTTTAAGTGTCTGACTCTTGATCTTGGCTCAGGTCATGATCTCACGGTCTTGAGTTCGAGCCCCGCACTGGGCTCCACGCTGGGCGCGGAGCCTATGAGAAAGAAAGAAAAGGAAGGAACAGAAGAAGGGAGTGGGGAGGGAGGAATCTAGGACAAAGAGAAAAACTTAAAAGCAACCAGACAAAATAAACCACCTTATTTCGTAGAAGTAACAATAAGACTGACAAGCAGGAGAAATAAAAAGAAAGCTGGGGTTCTTAAAACAAAGAGCAAGGCTGCTGGAAGCAAAGACAGAAACAGAAAGGGTGACAGCTGACATCAGAGACCGTAGAGTCCAGCAGGATAAGGAATGACAACATCAAAGGGAATAAAAAACCAAGATCCAACCAAGGACCCTATGCCCGGTGCAACCGTCGTTTGAAGGTGAGGACCACATAAAAACTTTGCCAAACAAGTGAAAATCGGCAGACTCGTGACAATCTGAAGGAGGTGTCTACCGGCAGGATCCAAGTGATCCCATATAAAAGGGCAGATGCAGGATAAGATGAGAAGCAGAAAGAGACCTGTAACTCCGCGGGTCTCTAGAGTTACTTCGATTACCTCTATCTCATGGCCGTCATCATCCTGCTTTGCGGCATTGAAAATCCATTTAGACATACAGTCCACAAGCGGCACAGAGAGTGAGAGGGGCCGGGCAGGCGAGGCGCTGTACGGTGAGTAAATCATCCGGGAAGCGGTGCAAGTGCTAGTAAGTTGGGCAGATACATTGTAAGGACCCAAGGATACAGTTAGAATATGCGGCCAGACCATGAGAATAATAGCAACAGAGTACGCAATAAGCTAAAAAGGGAGAACATAGGATAATAAAACTATGTTCACTAATATAAAAGAAAGCAAGAGAGGAAAAGAAATAGAACATAGGTAAAACACAGTAAAGAAAACAAATGGGAAAGCTATAAATATAAACTCAAATATGTCAGTACTTATATAATCCATAAATGCACCAAACACTGCAGTGAAAGAGAACAAGGCCTGATGGGCTGTTTCAGTCTGTGCTGTAAGAGACCGGCTTCCTGCACAGGGAGGCAGGCAAGCTGCAAGCAAGGCATGGAGAAAGACACACATGCACACACTCATTACAAGAATGATGGTTCGCTACACAAATACCGTGCAAAGTCGTTCTAAAGAAAGAAGCATTCCTAGAAACACGCAGGGAGCTCCTGTAGTGGTAAAAGACTCTATGGAAAGACAGGACAATGAGAAATGCGCATGCATGTAATTAACATATACTCAAAATATGTACAGCATAAATTGATAGAAATAAAGGAGGAAATGAAAAATCTACAATTGCTTTGATAGGTTTTAACATGCCTCTCTCAGGAAATAACAGAACAAGCAGACGAAATGCCAGAAAGGATACAGACACTTTTTGCACTGTGATTAACAAACGACCTAATTTACATGAACACGGCAGCCAGCAACTGCAGAATCTGCATATTTTTCAAAAATATAGGAGACATTTTATTTGTACATATGTAAAAATGAAAACATGTGCCATGCAGCTAAGCTCTGTTTAAAAGAAAATGTCTTAGATGTACATGTGAGAAAGAAAAACACTGAAACATCAATGTTCTGGGCATCAATCTCAAGAAATTGTATTTGAAAAACCAGAAAATCCTGAGAAGAAGGAAAGAAATATAAAGAACAAAGCAGAACATAATCAAACAGAAAATAAATGGATAACGTAAAAAAAGGGGAAACCAACGAAACCAAAGGTTAGTATCTTGAGAAGATGGATGCGGCTCTCAGATGAGGACTCCAAGTCCAACACACCCTGGGCCCTCCTCCCTTCTGCCCTGCAGGCTACAGGTTCACCAACACCTTAAATCAGTAATTCACTGGAATGACTTAGGGACTCCAGGAAGTGCTGCTTCCACAATTACAGTCTCATTACAGCAGAAGCAGACAAGTCAGAAGCCGCCGAGAGGAGGGACACAGCAGAGGAGCGGGGGAAGGTCGACGAGCAGCTTCTCATCTTCTCCCCGCGGAGTCCTGGGCGGGGTTAGGCCGTCAAGCTCGCATGTGCAACAACAGTCCAGCGTACGGCCGATCTGGGAAGCTCACCCCAGCTTTTGTGCCCAGAGTCCTCACATGGGGCTGGAACACACACCGGTTCCTCGGCCGGCATCTAGCCTCATATCCCCCTGCAGGTCCCGCCAGATCTGAACCGAGATGAGATGCCCTAAAGGTCCCATCATAAGCCACACTGCTGGACTGTCCGACAGCCAAAGCCCACAGCAAACAAGGATATTCCTGTTGTCCAAGGTCACCTCCCCAAAACCGAGGGCAAACCCCTCTTTGGGTCAGGTTAATTCTTGACTTCTCAACCCCACTAGTAGAATGAAGGGGGAAAACATTATATGCTTATCTCAATGTGCACTTGCTAAAATTCAGTAACATTCATGACTTAGAAAAGATCTGGGGAATCTAGGATTCTGATTCCATGTTTAAAGAGCTTGGAAGTCACACTCCATTCTAACAAGTAGTAAAAGGCTGACCAGATCGAAACATTAACAACTCTTCTTGAATCGGAAAGAGAGAGGAGGACACAGGGTAAGCTGCTGCCCCGAAGCCCGGAGACAGACAGGTGACTACGGGGAGTCACAGCTTCAGGAGCAGAGATCACGAGCTCCATGAGAACCAGCCCTAGACTCAGAAAACCTCAACTGTAAGGAAGGGATTGCTAGGAGTTTGGTGAGGACACAAAGCCCCGGAAGGCTCAGCGATCAGGATCCGCAGTCATGGCAGGCCCTGCAGGAGCCCAGCCAGGCTCTCACGGTAAACACTGGAGGGGAAAGCACATTCCTGTTTCCGGCAGGGGCAGGGGAAGGCAGCATTCTGACATTCTGAAACACCTCCAGGCTCTGTGTTCTTCAGCAACGTCTGTCCTCAGAGGAGCCCAGTTCCCGAGAGCATGTATCGGGTTTTGTCAGAGCCTAACTGACCTGGGGAAGGAAAATACCCAACTCTGCCAGCTCCAGCCCAAGAAGGGAGAGAAATGTCTGAGAAACTCCTGTGGAATCCCCAGTGCCAACACACAGGTTCACAGAGACACGGGGGCGCGATCGGAGAAGTGCGGGATGCTCCCTTCTCCCTACAGCTCACCCCACGTTACTATAGGCCTGTGTACAGCAGTTCCTTCCCCCTTTTCCTGTTATGCCCTGCTACCAAGAAAAAGATTACAATGTGAAAGAAAAATCACAATGTGAAGAACAAGGCAAGCACAGAACCAGGCGAAGCAGGGATGTCGGAATCATCGGACTGGGAATCAAAACAAGTCAGATTAGCATGCTGCGGGCTCTAGCGCATGAAGGAGAGAGCGCCCGAGGACAGGTGGACAACATGAGCCGAGATGGAAATCGTAAGAAAGAGCCACAAAGAGATGCTAGAGATAAAAAACGCTGTAACGGAAATGAAGAATACATTTGTTGAGCTTATTACTAGAGTGGACACAGCTAAGGAACTCTGAGCTTGAGAACATCTGAAAAAGAAGCCTCCATACCTGAAAACCAAAGAGAACAAAGACCCGGGAAGGGGGGAGGCCAGAACAGAATATCCAAGGACTGAAGGACAACTATAAAAGGTACAATATTTTGGTAATGGGAATTTCAAAAGAAGAAAGAAAGGAACAGAAGAAATATTTGAAAGAGCAATGACTGAGAATTTCCCCCAAGTTTGTGGCAGACACAAAACCACATATCCAAGCAGCTCAGAAACCACTAAGCAGCATACAATGCAAAAAAAAAACTATACCTAAGCATGTCATTTTCAAACTACAGGAAAATAAAAGATATAGAAAAAGTTCTTTTTTTTTTTTAAAGATTTTATTTATTTATTTATTTGACAGAGATCACAAGTAAGCAGAGAGGCAGGCAGAGAGAGAGGAGGAAGCAGGCTCCCTGCCGAGCAGAGAGCCCGATGCGGGACTCGATCCCAGGACCCTGAGATCATGACCTGAGCCGAAGGCAGCGGCCTAACCCACTGAGCCACCCAGGCGCCCCAGATACAGAAAAAGTTCTAAAAGAAACCAAAGGACAGTGCCTGGGTGGCTCAGTTGATTAAGCATCTATCTACCTTCGGCTCAGGTCATGACCTGGGGTCGAGCTTGAGTTGGGCTCCCTGCTCAGTAGGGAATCTGCTTTTCTCTCTCCGTCTGCCCCTCCCCCGGCTCATGCACTCTCGCTTGCATGCTCTCTCTCCCCCAACTTCAAATAAATAAATAAAATCTTAAAAAAAAAAAAAAAGGAAGAAGAAGCAGCCAAAGGACGGGGGGTGGGGGGGTGGGGGGACACTCACATACAGAGAAGCAAAGATCAGAATTACATCTGGGGGCACCTGTGTGACTCAGTGGGTAAGCATCTGACTTTGGCTCAGGTCGTGATCTTGGAGTCCTCGGACTGAGCCCCATGTTGGACTCCCTGTTCAGAAGGGAGTCTGCATGTCCCTCTCCCTCTGCTCTTCCCTTCTCTTTCTCTCTCAAATAAATAAATCTTTAAAAACATGATTTTTTAAAAAAAAGAATTACATCCTATTTCTCCGAAACTGCAAAAAGAGGAGAATGGAATGAAATATTTCAAATGTTGAGAGGGAAAAAAAAAACCCACCGATCTAGAATTCTGCACTCTCTGAAATTACCCTTCAAGAGGAAAGAAGAAATAAAGACTCTCTAAGGCAAATGAAATTGAAAGAACTTGTCGCCAGTAGACCTGCATTCAAGAAATGTGAAAAGAAGTCCTTTAGAGAGATGGAAAACAATATAGGTCAGAAACTAGGATGTGCAGAAAGTGAGGAAGATCAATGAAGAGCAATGAAGAAGAAATAAGTGAAGGTAAAATAAAGACTTTTATTTTTCTTGTTTTTATTGATCTAACAGGTAACAGTTTGTTCAAAGCAATAGCAACACTGTACTTGGATCATGTATGCTATCGTACACATGCACACTTCCTTCTCCACGGGCATATGTGCTGTGCCGCACGAGCAAAATGAATGGGAGCAGAGCTACGGGGACAGGGAGCAGGAGAGATGATTCTGTGAGTGCAGGGTGTTTGCACCATCCATGAAGTAGGTATGGTTACTGGGAAGTGGGCTTGAATTGGGCGTAAATGTGTACTGCCAATTCTTGTACAACCACTGACAAAGGTAAAAAAGAAAGTATAACTAATATTTTAAGAAAAGAGAGAAAATGGAGTCATGTAAAATGCTCAGGTAAAACCAAAAAAAGCAGAAAAATTATGAAAGAAAAAAATGGGAACAAAGGATATATAGTAATAAACAGAAAACAGGAACAAATATGGTGGGTCTGAATCCAACTGTTTCACCAACAAATTCCAACACCACTGGCCTGAATACAGCAGTTAAGAGGTAGACTGTCTGAGTGGATCAAACAAGACTCAACGATCCTGTCTACAGAACCCCACTTTAAACATAAAGACACATACAGACTACAGTTAAAAGTAAATGGATGGAGAAAAACAGATCATGGTAATACGAATCAAAAGAAGGCAAGAGGAGCTATACTAATTCAGACATTGCAGACTTTAAAGCAAGAGAAGCTACCAGGGAGAATTTAATGGTGAAACACTGAAAACTTTCTGCCAAGATTGGAAACAAGCCAGTGGCAGTCACTATTCAAAAGTGTACTGGAGGGTCCTAACCAAGACAATCAACAGTAAGTAAGTAAATAAATATAATAAAACAACTGAGGAAAAGTAAAGCTCTCGTGTTTAACGTTAATATATAGGAAAAAAGAATCCACAAGCTAAAAGAAGCACCAAGAGAATCCAGCATCACTGCCGTGTGCATGTCAATATACAAAAGTAATTGCATTTTTTATGCCGGTGATGAGTAACTAGAAATTAAAACAGAAAGAATTTAGAATATTAGTAGGAATATCAAATGTCTAAGAATAAATCTAGCAAAAGCTTCAAAAGACGCCTACTGAGGAAAATACGAAACATTTAAAAGAGCTAGATAAACAGCAGGATATATCATGTTCATGGATTATAAGACTTGTTTTTGGACAGATGTCAACTTTCTCAAACTGACGAATGGGTTAGAGATTCTATCCAATCTCATCAAAATCCCTGATTTTTTTTTTTTTTGGAAACTGACAAGCTACCTCAAAAATGCATGTGCAAAACAGAAGCAAAAGAAGGGCCATGGTGGACTTGGAAAGATGCCGGAAATTACAGGTTTACAAAACCAAAGTAGTGACATGGTGATGCCAAGAAGTTTAGACGACGTGACCCCAGTGTGGGCACAGTGCAGGTCTCCCCACATTGACAGGTGGCGCTGGAGCCAGGGGACTCTCTCATGGGACTGCCTCTGTGCTGCAGGCTGTTTAGCTCCATCACTGGTATCTACGTGTTAGATGCCAGAGTACATACACATACGCGCGTGTGCACACACACACACACTCACACACACAGAGAGTCACAACAGCAACAAAAATGTCTCCAGAAATTGCAAAATGTCCCCTGGAGGCGGGCAAAATTATCCCCAGGGAGGAACTACTGGAATAAGCAAACAGAGCCCATAAAACTACATGGAAAGCAGAAACAGATCACATACATATGGTTCTGTGATTCATGACAAAAGCAACAACACCTCACACTACACACAAAACTCAATTCCGAATAACTTATAGATCTGTTAAAGGTGGAAATTAAAACGAAGTTTCTGGATGACAATAAAAGAGAATATCTTCACAGCCTCGGGCCAGACAAAGATTTCTTGAATAGGGCACACGACAGCACAAACCACGGAAGGCAAACATGACATACTGGCCTTTATTAAAAATAAGAACTTCTGTTCAGCACATGGCACGTGATGGAGTAAAAAGCCACTGTGCTGGGGAAGACATTTCTATAAATATCTGACGAGAACTGCTAGCCAGAATAAAGAATTCACACAGTAAGAAAACACAGGCAATCCAACAGAAAAACTGGCCAAAGACTCGAGACACTTCCTGAAAGAGAATATCCACATGGCACTAAAGGTAAGAAAAGGGTTCAGCCTCCTTAGTTTGTAGGGAAATGCAAATTACAATTACAGTGAGATGCTTCTGCAGGTCTCTTCAAATGGCTAAGACAGAGAAGTTGGAGGAGAACTAGGGCTGCTGAGGATTTGGAACTGAAATGCTCATAAGATGCCAGTGGATGTGAATACTGACAATGTCCATGAACACTGATCGATCGTACCCTGTCCCAGTCTGGGATGGGCACTGTGACTGGTAACTCCTGTGGATCACGTTATAGGCCAGGACACCCATCGCCTGGCCTCTGTGTTGACGGATGCAGGCTCACACCTGCTCCAGAGAACGACTTTGTGGAGGGAGCCATCTCCTCTGCAAGCCCACCCCTTGGGGCTGGTCCACAGCCAATGCCTGGCTGATGACAAGTTACAAAAATCCTCCAGGAGCAACTGGACAGCTCCCCACGGAGTCAGGCTGAGGGGGACGCTCACCAGGCCTGCAGGCCGGCTTGGCTTCGACCCCAGGTCCCGCTCCTCCCTCACTTCCTCCCAGGCTCCTCCAGAGTACAATCTTTCGATAAATCACCTGCACAGCAAACGCCTCCCAGGTTCCGCGTTTGGACACTGCGACCTAAGATGGTCAACACGCACACAGCGCAGTGGAATCCTCTCGACAGAGGTTTGTGACCTCGTGCACCAAAGACACACACCAGCATGTTCCCAGCAGCACCCATCAGGCCAGGCATCCCAGCTGCCCATCAACAGTGTGATGGAGAAGTCACAGTTTCTTCTCCCAGTGCCAACACCCACGACAACCACACACAACAAGCATGCCTCCCCCCAAACCTAATGATGAGTAAAAGGAGTGGGCACAAAAGAAAGCATCCTCCTTGATTACATTTGCATAAAGCTCAAAACAATCAGAAGGAACCCTAATGAAAGCACTTCCGAGAGTAGTTGGCATTTGAGGTAGTAATGGGGGGGTGGGTGTGGGAGAGGTGCTTCCAAGTGCTCTGGGAGGGTTCATTAAGTCTACAAGTATCTTCATAGACATCTATAGATATATGTTATATTGCAATAAAAAGCCATTTTATTTTTTTAAAGTAACTGTCTTTTATTTTCTTTTTTTTTTAACGATTTTATTTATTTGACAGAGAGAGAGAGCGCAAGCAGGGGGAGCAGCAAGCAGAGGGAAAAGGAGAGGCAGGCTCCCTGCTGAGCAGAGAGCACAACACAACATGGGGCTCTATCTCAGAACCCTGGGAGTATGACCTGAGCCGAAGGCAGACACTTACCAGAACGAGCTACACAAGTGCCCTGAAAATGCGTTTTTAGAAAGATCTTATTCTTCTATGTTAGGTAATAACTTATACAAATGTACTGCATGCAGCAAGTTTACTGATAATCCTTCATAGGATTTGTTTCTGGTATTTTGTTAGCCCTCAGGCCACTTGCCACTGAAAAGGGTAATTGGGTCTCAGACATGTTTTCTCCATTGAAGCTGGCTACCAGCCAGGCCAGAAGGACCTGTTTCCAGGTTATTCCTAAAACCCCAGACCTCCCGACTGAGCCACCCCTGGGGCTTTTCCCACGGACTCCTTCACCCAGCAGATACTCATAAACACCTGCTACATGGGAGGCCTTGTTCTGGGCTCGGGGGACGGTGAACGGGACAGACCTGGCCCCCGCTTCTGAGGAGCTCACAACCCAGACAAGGATCACAGCCTGGAAACAAGCATTCACTGGTCACCAGCGAGGCCTGCGGGGACACAGTGGGACATGGTCACACAAAGTCACTCTAAGAGCACACACCCTGGTGACTAGAGTTTGTGAAAGACACAACAGAAGCTTCTGAAAACCTGTGCCTTTCTGGGTTTGTTCTCCAGGGATAACAAGTGGTCATGAACGAGAGTTATCAGCCACGGAGCACAGGAACCAAAGAGAAAGGGCTGCCACTGATTTCACCTAAACCCCCACAAGTTCTGTGCCCCAAAAGGAGAGTGACGGGGTACCAAACTGTCTGTGATTGAATTTCCCTTGAGCCCACCAGAACACTGCCTCAGACCCACTTAATTCTGTTTAAAGAGAATTTTAAAAGACGCCCTTTCTCACATGCTGGATTCGTGTACACAAATCCTGCCTACACCACAGTGCGGGAAGCACGAACACACGAGGGTCCCGCCACCTCACCAGCTGACACACAGGACACTGGGAATAAATGTGGCCACATCACATGCCCACAAAGAATTAGCCGAATCTGAGGAAAGTGCTGGTCCAACCCTGTTTTTGACCTAAAACCCACCTATAAATGGTGACTTCATACGATTCGATTTGGTCTCACTCAGCACATTCTCTTATGGTCGGCAGAGAGCTTGGCAGGACCCCCTCAGGCAACCACCTCAGCCATGTCAGTCCTTCAAAGACTTCCTGTTGCAAACACCTCAGCTCCCTGCACAAAGCCCTCTCCAGGGCCAGCAGGACTGAGACCGGCCCAATCCCTTCCCTGTGTTCCCTACAGGCAGATCTCAATACCTCAGGAGAGTGACCTTCCACAGAGTCAAAGCCTCCCCAAAGCTAATGAACTAAGTAAAGAGAAATGTCCCATTTCATTACAGACAAGCTCTGGTCGAACATGAAGACCACTAGTGTGACGCCACCCAGAACACGGACAAGCCCAGTGCCCCCACCATGACGTGCTTTTACACCTGGTTTACCATGAGAATGTGTTTTTATCGTGGCGCAGAAGATGCCACCATTTCTAGCTCCCTCTTTGTGATTATAAAACTGCATGTGTCTCTGTGCGCATGAAGAGATCCGTATGGGAATCCGTAGGCTGAGTTAAGAAGATACCTTCGCCAGTTTAGGAGGGCATCATCCAGTCTACCGAGGGCCAGAATGGATCAAAAAGGCAGAAGGAAGTTAATTTCAGTCTGTCTGCTTGAAGTGAGACGTCCATCCTCTCCTGCCTTTGGACATCAGGCTCCGGGTCCTCAGGCCTTCAGACCCAGACCAAACTGCACCACTTCCCTGGTTCTCCACCTTGCGGATGGCAGATTGTGGTAATCACATGAGTGAATTCCTACAGTGGATCTGTGTGTGTGTGTGTGTGTGTGTGTGTGTGTGTGTGTGTATAAGTGTGTATATGCCTACATATGCAGATATAGACAAAAACACATATAAAAAGATACATGTTAGGTATATTATGTACATATGGGCTTGTGAGTATATGAATACATATATCCATCTATATCTCCTATTGGTTCGTTTTCTCTGAAGAAACAGAATAACCCTGAAATGGTACTGACTAATATACTAGGCTATTAATTAAGAAGATCTAAATAAATCCTCTGCCCTACTTCCCTTGTAGTCGAAAAGCCAAAATGTATATTCATTAGAATTATGTTCTCAGAGTGTCCCCTGCTGTGTTGATGTCAAGGGGATTTATCTATACTTCCTGATGCTTGAATAAAATCATTCTAACCACAGGTTTTGCATATTGCTCTCAAGGAAGACCTTAATGCTCATGCAATTCAAATCGCCATTCAGCTGTCTGTAATTTCAGTGACAACTGTCCCCTTCACACATATGTACACCACTAATCAAAGACACAGCGTGGGGCTAAAGGGTAGGAAGATGATCCTCCAGTGGCAAATTTAGGGATTCTCTACAGCAATAGACTTCAAACTGAATACAAGAGGGTCTTGTTAGCTGAGTATACATTAGCCCGATCCCCAGTTACAAGGTTGCGCAGGGGAAAGTAAGTGTAACATAAAGACATTCGCCTACAGGCGACGGGGAGAATATTAGCCCCTTTCAAGCAACCCAGCCCACTTCCTTCCAGCCCGGGCCCTCGCCCCCTGCACCAAGTCTTTATCAGCCATTTCCTTCTTGAGAGGCAGATGTTGGCAGCATCTAAAAGGATAAGACAAACTGGTTTTGAAGGAAACGTGAAAATATTGCAAATGACGCACGAGTTTATACAGCAGACAACCGCGGTTTTGGAAAACACAAACGCTTCATCGGGAAGCGCTCACACAGGCAGACGCGGCCGAGTCAGGCACCAAAGGGAGTGTGGACAAGAACAGCGACAGCGCAGACGCTTACCAGAAAAACTCGGACATGGCCCCGGCAGGGTGGACACGGCAGCTGGGTAAGGGCAGTCAGAGCGCGCAGCCGCCGAGGGAGGAGGGCGGGCGGCCGCAGCCAGGCCCAGACTAAGTCCGCCGGTACGAGCGCTCGCCGGAGCCCTGCCGCCTGCTCCCGCGCCGGCCTGCCACATCCACCCCCTTCCTCGGGGGGACCCCGAGGTCCGTCTGCGGCCCAGCCCCGCACCCGCAGTCCCGGGGTTCCCTAGAGGCATCGTCCGCCGGCTGACCCCCAGGCCCGCCCAGGAAACGGAGGCCCCTCACCCCTCGGCTGCCCCCGGCAGCGGCTCCGCCCGGCCTTCCCACCCCGGAGCTTCCCACGGACCCAGCCTGAGCGCGGCGTGTGGCCCTGAGGCCCCGTGGGCCGAGCCGTGGCCGAGCTCCGTCCAGGCCTCTCTGCGAACTCGAGGCTCCACAGGCAGGGCAGGCCCCCCTCGTCTCGCGGCCACCCACGCCGGGCCTCACCAGGCAGCCCCGCTGCTTCATTACCCGGCACCTACCCACGCGAGCAGCCTCGGCGTCGGGGTCGCCCCGCCCAGCACGCGCACCTGCCCGCGGTTTCCGGTGAGAGCTCCCTGACGTCACGCGAGCAGCCTCGGCGTCGGGGTCTCCCGGCCCAGCACGCGCACCTGCCCGCAGTTTCCGGTGAGAGCTTCATGACCACAAGCCCCGCCCCAGCTGCCAGGATGGGGCACGGAGGAGCCAATGAGCTCAGCCACTTCTGGGCACATGCCCCGGCTCCGCCCCAGGCAGGCTCTGCGCCTGCGCACGACGCTGCAGGCTGAGAAGCGCGCCACCGGCGGCCACGCTGATGTGCGAGCGGGAGGGCCCGGAGACGCGGGGCTGGCGGTGGGCGCGCAGGGAGCCTCGGGCGTCGCGCCCCAGCGCCGGGCCACGCCTGTGCTGCCCGGGACCGGCCGATGCCCTGTGGAGGAGTGTCAAGGAGCGCCTGACGGGGAGTCGTTGCTCGCGGTTCTCTGCGCTGGTGACGCGTCCAGGTGCGGGGGCGACGCTGGGCGCGGAGTCCTGTCGGGGGTTCGTTCGCTTTTCCGCTTGCGCGTGCCGGCGGGACTGACGAGGACGCGGGGTGCCGGCCGCACGGCGCGGGGGCTCCCCACCGGCAACACGTGTCACCGAGCGGCGCTGCCCTCCCCGGAAACGGACGGCGGCCCGAGCCTCCGCCGCCTGGAGGGGCAGGACCGCGTGCCTGCCCCCGGCCAGGGCAGCCAGAGGCGGGGTCTCGGGGCAGGGGTCTGGGGGCGGGGTCCAGGGCGGGGTCTGGGACAGGGTCTGGGACGGGGTCCGCCGAGAGGCGCGTGTTCTCAGGGGCGGGTCTGCAGAGCAAGTCTGGGCCCCGCGAGATCCCCGAGAGCATCGGGGCCCCGTGACCCGGGGGGCGGCTGTCTGTCCGCTCCCGGAGGTTCGGTTTCGTTCTCTGGCCTGTTCCCGGGCAGGGTCTCCCCCCGCCCTGGTCCTGACTCGCGTGGAATACGCGGGTTTTAGGCGGTTTCCGGTGCTCACGTGCGCCGACTGCGAGTGCGGTCCCCGCACGGGCTGCGTTAGAGCTTCGCTTGTTCCGCCGGGGTCAGCGTGGCGCAGACGGGCCCGCGTCTGCTCAATCTGCTCGCCCGGAGGCAAAGCGCCGGCCAGCCCCGGGCCCGCTCCACTGACCCACCGGCGCACCCCTGCTCCGCCCGCTGGGCGGGGAGGGCGTCCCCTGGTGCGTGCGGAGCATACGGTGGGGGCCAGCACCGACCTTGCTCACGTCTCCGAGGCCCGCGAGCTCCCGGCCGGCCTCGCGCATGCAGTAGTAAAAGCCCCGTGACCGTGGCACAACAGCGCTCGGACAATGACCCGGTGGTTTCAGCTCCGGCAGCTCTTCCTTCAGAGGTGCCGCAGGCGGGCTCCGGGTCTGCCCTAGAGAGAACTTTCCGTAGTTGAGCGAAGCGAAAAGAAAAGCAGCAACACCCAAAAAGAGGCGGGAAATGAAGAGCCACGAGCTTCTGCCCGCGTGGGGAGCGGAGCTACTCTCTGCTCGTCCAGAACAGCGGGAGTACACCGCGGACCCCGCACACCCCGCACACCGTCGCGGCAGACCCGTGCGCTATCGCCTCCCTGCAGCATCCTTGGGCACTGCGGGCCGCGGCGAGCCCTGCTGCGAAGCTACTTCGCCAGGGACGCACCTGGGTCTCCGTGCTGTGGACGAGGCTTTGGAAACAGCACGTGGTTTCCTTTCTGACCCCTTAGGCCTGTGCCCAAGATGGGACCCGGGCTGATTCTCCCAGAGCCTGCATAAAGAAAAAACCCGCATTTTTTCGTCATCTAGTCCAAATTCATGCCGGTTAGTTCGAAAGTTGTATCCCTGAGGAGTTAAATGCGCTACAAAGTTTCCTCTTCTCGGCCCCCCGGTGATCCGCGGTGTGAAACTAACCAGGCGGGCAAGCTCAGGAACAGCAGCGGAGGAACCCATGCTGCATCCCAGGCTGCGCCGTTTACGAGCAGCTTCTCCTTATGTCTTCGTCACACCGTCGGGTACATATGTTTTACTGTCCTCGTTTTACAAATGGGGGGCAGAGGAGCAGACGTGTTAGGTAACTGCCTCTTCAGAGTGGAAGAGCCGGTGGGGCAAAGGTGAGGTCTGCCAACCGCAGGCTCGTAAGCCGGGCTACCTGCTGCCGGGTACTTATCCCTACGTTAATCACCTATAAACCCATTTGGAATAGTTTATTTGTTAACCTAACCTGGATTAGGTTTTTCCAGCTTCCAAGAATAACAAAGATAAAGTCGCGCTTCTTATTCTAAAAAAATTACCATCTGGCTGAGAATTATTTTGAAATGCAGAGGATCAAACCCTCATTTATTTGTTTTCTGAATTTGAGATTTTTTCTATACTGGGTTTGCCTGTGTTAGGTTTTTGGGTTTTGTTTGTCTTCACTGAGCTCAGAGGCAGAAAGACCTGCAATCACAGACTAATTTTTTCATTGTTTCATTTTCTGTTATATTTTGGATTCAGGACCACCTTTTCTGCAAACTGTTTCACTTGCATGTGTCTGCTGCACACATGCAAGTCCCAGTCAATGGGGAAGTATAAGTTTCGGCAAACCAGCCTCTTGACATCCTTGTGTTTTTTCGATTTCTAACTTCAGTGTTAGCTGGTGTGTGTAGACCAGTCTAAAGAGGCCATCCAGGCAAACTTGAGCTTTGTTTCACTTGTAGAATGTTTTATTTTTTAATTCAATCAATGTTTTAAAATTAGGAAATTATATATAAAATTCCAGATTTCTGGTTTCTTTTGAAAACTTGGAAGTTCTGGTAACGAGACAGCAAGCCTACATGCCCACATGGCAACAAGGCCTGAGCTGGGTAGTAACCATCCTTTTCAGTGGGGTATGCCTACTCCAGTCCCCAGTCCCCACCGTTCCCTGCAGGGTTCCGGTCACTGAGACTGTGCATGCGGTTATGATTAAGCATCCCCTCCCACACACTATTTTCTATGGAAGGAGAGTATTTTTGTATCTATGTCTTTATCCAAAAATGAAAAAAAACTCGAGCTTTGTGATTATTTTTGTATCCAGTCTGCCTTGCTCATGTGCTTTGCCTGATCCCTGCAGGTAGGCTCTGACCTGTAAGGTGGGTAAATAAATTGTTTCCAAATCAGACTAGCAGGAGGTGTGCAATCAAGTCTTCCCATGGAGCACAAAACGTGTGACTCAAAACTCCGTATTTCCCACATGGACTAGTTATCTGTTGCTCTGTAACAAAACCTTCCCAAAACTCAGTAGCTTAAAACATCCATCTTGGTTCTGTGGGTCAGCAATTGGGTTAGACTCAGCTGCACAGCTCTTGTATCACTCACGCCTGCTGGACTTCTTCACACATCTGTGGCCAACTGGTGGTCAGTGGCCTAACTCATGCCTGCAGGTTGGCTGTCTACAGGTTAAGAAAATGAAAGTCACTAGCTTCAATGTCTTTCTTTGTCCAGAAGACTAGCTCTACCTTGTTCCTGTCATGACTATTGGTGGGGTTCCTATGTTAGTCCTCTCCGTTTGCTATAACAAAATACCGTAAACCGGTGACTTCAACAACAAAAACATTCTCTCATGTTTTGAAGGCCAGAAGCTCAAGGTCAGGGTTCTGGCAATGTTGCTTTCTGGTGAGACCCCAAGTCCTGGCTTGCAGACAGCTGCATTCTTACTGTGTTCTCTCTCTCTCTCCTATCTCCTCTTCTAAACACACCAACCTTATTGGATCAGGACTACACCCTTATGACCTCATTTAACATAAAGTACCTTCTTAAAGGCCCCATCCCCAAATATAGTCACTCTGGGGATTAGGGATTTAGCCTATGAATTTGGGGAGAAAAAAGTTTAGTCCATCACAGGTCCCAAGAGCAACCAGAAGCCAAGCACCTTGTGTAGCATTCACTATTTTTTCCTTGATCAAAATGAGTCCTGTTGCCAAGTTCTGAGTCAGTTTGGGATCGGACTACACACACGCATGGATACAGGAAGGCATGAGCAAATGGGGAGCCATGATAGCAACAACCCACCAGACCCCAGGTCAATTCTCTTGAACTACATATTTAAATCATTTTATTATTTTTAAGAGTGAGCATGTGCAGCATGGGAGAGGGCAAGGGAAAGAATCTCAAGCAGACTCAAGAGCCCTACTTGGGCCTCCATCTCACCACCCTGAGATCATGGCCTGAGTGGAAATCAAGAGCTGGCCACTTGACCAACTGAGCCACCCAGGGGCTCCTAAATCATATTTTAAATCAATTCAGTGGTAGTTACTGTGGCTCACTGTCTAACATTCAGTTGTGGTCCACTGGTTATTCGAAGCAGATCATAGATACCGCTTCCCCTTCCAATGGCTGGTTGAGGGGTGGGCACGGACCCAGTGCTGGACAAAATGGAAATGTTTGCTGGGAGGATTTGTAGGAAAGCTTTCCAAGCTCCCAAGTAAAGGGGGAAGAGAAGGTTCCTTGTCTTTCAGACATTTTTGTGTTTATGTGTGATGCCTGAGCAGCTATACCCATGCCACTGTCCAAGTTGAGGATGAAGTCTATGCCCAGAAAGGAAGAAAACCCAGAGAAATGCAGATAAAGGCTCCTGATGTCCATGCCTAGATCCCATTTTGCCTCTGGATTTCTGTTGCACAGCCTTATAAATGTCCTTTAGATTGGCCTGAGTCGCTGTTTTCTGTTATTTATGGCCCAATACATGGATCCTTATTGGATTGGTCAACCCATGAGAAGCCCTGGAGAGCACACAGGCTTCTTGGAAAGCCTGGGACCTTATTTTCACACCGGCCTAGGGCAGGTTGTCTCAGCTTCCTTCTCTGAAAAAGCAGGAAATGCCTATTCTATAAGCCCTAAGCATGGTTTTGTGATCAGATGAGATAATGCATGTGAAAACATTTCAAGCTGTATAAATTGTCAAATCAATGTAAAGAAGAGAGAAAACAGTTTCTTTAAGGATGAGAGGATTGACGGATAATAGCTGAAATCATGTCATGTCAGCAATCCATCCCTTTAGTCAAGTCAGTAAGAGGACTTGTCAAATGTGTTTACTATTACAGAGAACAAAATAACCACATATTATACAACAGACCTCCACCTGTAATTAATTTCTCAATTAAATAAAGACAATCTTAGCATTGTGGTGAGCTGAGTGGTAAAGGGTAGGGGCAGTAGGCAGACCCAGGTCTGTATCGGTGAGGAGAATTTCAGCTGCAAGCCAACACCCAACTTGCCCTGATTTAGAAGATAATCTGTTGGCTCAACTATATAGAGTCAGCAGCATGGCATTGACCAGATTTCAGGGGAGGTGTGACACAGTGGCTCAGTTCAGGAGTCCAGCACCCAGCTCTCCTCTCTCTGCTCCTGCTTCTCATGGTATCAACCTCACATTCACAAATGTCCAGCCAGTAATGGCTAGATCTTCATCATGAAAGGTCATGTATAGTCACTGCACTTTGCTTTGAAAAAAGGCACTGTTCAATGCATATATTTAAAATATATTCCAATTTTTATCATCTTGGATCAAGGTTCTCTTAATTTTCAATACTTTAGAAGGCTCGAAAACTGAATAAGATCCCAGACTTCGTTAATCGCAAGAGTTTTCTGTGGTACTGATGTAACCACTGATTACTACTGAAACCGCTTGCTTGAAAAATCTCTTTCTGTAGTGCAGTTTGTCTTAGTTTTGGTAAACACATTTAGAAATTTGCATTAGTCGAGCTGGGCTTAAATGCCCATGTGTCAGGCCCCCATCTCCACCCCACACATAAAGAAACCTGTGCACCCGATGTGATAGCAACAGGGACCAATTCTAAAATCTCCCACTGGGATTTAAGGTAGTAAATAAAAAGACCGAAGACCATGTTTCCATTAATTTGTTATCATCCACTGCGGTTGGAATGCTCATTAGAATGGCATATATAAAGAATTTTAAATTGGCCCAGGTCTTCTGATCCATTACATGAATGATTTCCCTGCACCAGCCATAGATGTTAAGACAATGGTCTTTACAGTTATGTAAATATTTTCATGCTGATTTCTATCGGAAGTTGACAGTGAGCTTGGTGTATAAGAACCAGAGGCAGCTAAGTGCTAACAAGCATAAGCCATATCCCCAGGGTTTTAAACAACCATGGTCTGGTCTTTCTCAACCCAATAGAATATGTATTTCTGTACATAAGCAAGCCAACTCCCAAATGGAAATAATTTTAGATATGCAGAAGCATCAGCAAACCTCAGTCTCTAGTCAAGCAGAAAGAAACAGTTGTCAATTAAACACTATCCTGATGTTATATAACGTCAGGTGAAATAAACTCACCCATTTCAGAGATTTATACTTGTGTTTTCTAGAACTAAGGTTCTTTGGGACAAAAGTCTTAAAAATATTTTTATCCTAGTCACTCCATCAATAGATCTAGGAATAAAACTCTATTTATTTGAACACATAAAGTTCCCCTTTGTTTAATTGAATTATTCTGATGAGTCACATGTTATAAGCAGGTCATAATGTATTAGACAGCAGGAGCCATATATTTGTACCCCCAATTCTGAGACCAATTTCAAGTGTCACTGTTGGGGGGGGTTCCACCCAAAACACCCCTAAATAATCCTTCAGGACACTAGCTGGGTGATGTCCTATCATTCAACTCAATTCTGATGGTGTCTACTGGGAGACAGCATCATGTTCCCCAGGTGAAGGACTGTCCTGTGTGACACCCTCCCCTCCCCCACTTAAGATGCCAGTCATAAGCCCAGGCTGTTAAACTTGACCAAATTGGGTGGACTATAAACTGGAGTTTCCAGCAACACCCTCTTTGGGCTTCAGTGATTCGCTACAGCAGCTCACAAAGCTCAGAAACATTTTACTTACTAAATTACTGATTTATTGCAAAAGATATTAGAGTATATGAGTGAGCAGCTGGACCAATGGTATGTGGGAAGGGCTGTAGAGCTTCCATGCTGTCAGTGTGCATACCACATTCCCCAGCTCCACTTGCTCACAGATCAAAAGATCTCCAAGCCTGTCCTTTGGGTTTTTATGGAGGCTTCATTACATAGGCACGATTTCTTAGCTCTTTGGACAGTGGTGATTGATTCAACTTCCACTCCCTTCCCCCTCCCCTGAGATCAGAGGGTGGGACTGAACATTGCAAAATTAGAATCACTGTGTTGGCTCCCCTGGCAACCAGCCCCTCCCTTCTTAGGTGCAAAAGCTACCTCATTAAAAATAACAAAAGACATCAATAGTTTTCAACACTTAGGAAATTCCATGGGTTTTAGGAACTCTGGGCCAGAAAAACCATATATATTTATAATTATAAATCACTGTATCACACCAACGCATATTCATATTATTCGTTTGTATCCCCAACACATAGCAAATCATTTAGCACACAGGGCTCAACACATGTGAGCTAAAGTTATACTAGACTTAAAACTACCCCCCTGTATGACCACTTAACTGAACATCTTATCTCCAAATATCACTTAGGTACCACCTGGTGGCTGACCACATGTTTTTGGATGTGTTGCAGACACTGTTTGACCAAGTAGAAAGTTCTAGGGCAGCATTTTTCATGTTCTTCACTAAGCCATTCCATCATGTAGCCTTTGACAGTGCTAAAGCAAGAATAAATAAGCAACTGTTACGTGCTCCCCCCATGGGGAAGACACCTAGTGGGGATTTGCTTTACCATTCCTAAAATCTCAAAGAGCAAAGGTTTCCTTTTTAAAAGCCTTTAAAAAAACCAGAGATCTGCCAGAAAATGCACATTTGACAGACTGCCTTTGCTTCCTCCAAGGAAGAAACGACCAGACCAAGAGTTTGGCACCTGTGTTCTCCTCAAACACCTCCTCTTCCTCCCCACAAACATACAGCAACAAAGCTTCTGAAGTCAGCCCTGTTACTGTTCCCTTAACCTGCAAGGGACTAGGTTGGGCCATACTGATGCTGGAAAAGATGTTAAGGCTCAAAGCCAATAGCTGAGAGTTCTGGAGACATCTTTGATGCAAAAAGATGGTTTTGTTAAAGCACTGGGACAGAAACTGAGTAGAAAGAGCTACTCACCCATGACTGGGGTCATTAGGAGTGGCCCAGTATATACTTTCAAGTTGGAAGAGGTTAGGGATAGCATACATCTCTAAGGAATTTTGGAAGCAAGGTTTCCAGGACCTTGAGGGAGCTAGCTATTGTTGGGAAAAGATCCTTTTATTATCTAAAAAACCTTTGTTTGAGACCCTTTAGATGTATATTGGTGGGCCATATGCATGGGGAATGATTGCCAACACATATCTTGGGGGTGGGGAATTAGAAATAAAGGGAATTTCTAAAGGAATTTTTATATGTTAAGTAGATTTACAGGATCCTGGGGTCATGCTAGGCTTCCTTTTGCCCTTATCAAAGTATTAACTTCCAGGCAGTTAATTCCCTAGAGGAATGTCTCTCTGCCTGTTTCAAGGAATTGTCAGTGGCTTCTTAGGTAATAAGGAAATCTAATAATTTTTCTTCTCCCTATGTTTCCCACATCAATATCATGTAGTGATTTTGTACATACACAATTACTGAACATTCTGCAGTAGATGGCTGATGTGGCATTGCCTGCCTGGCATGTATTTCCTCTTTCCAAGTAGCAAGGCATGAAGTTCCTTCAAAGAATTGCCCTCCATTGTTGATGGATTGAACACATAATATGGTTCCAGAGGTATGAGGGGGACCTAGAGTTGACAAAAGGGCAACATACGCCTGGCCAAGTGATGCATTTAGGGATACAAATGTGACAGAAGCAAGGCAAACAAAAAGCTAATGCCCTTTCAATGGAAGATGTGACTGAAACTACCGGTGACCTCCTGTGCCACCAGGTGGAAAGAATCTGCCAGGGAATGAAGTTGGCACAGAAAACAACAGAACCAAGAGACTAGAAGGGCAGAGTCCCAAAGACATTCCTGTGCATCTGGTCAACCCTGCCTAAGAAGCTGGCTTCTGGTTTTTCCAGTCACTGAGAAAATATATTTCATTTTAAAAGGAAAATGAACCATGTTGGGCACTGGATTGTAGCAACAGCTACCTGGAAGACTTTTAAGAATAGCAGTATCTGTAGGGAAGTCCACAGAAAGACCTTTTAGGGAAAATAAATCAATTAAGCTTTGTAAACAAGTTAATTAGATCAAGGATATGGTTTGGTCTGTTTCAGTGCAATCCTTTTTAACGAATTCAATTTAATCTGCCTTTACAGTTATAGGCACTATGGAGGTATTTATCTGTGGTATTCTGAAACCACCATCTTTACTCTAAAATTAGGCTGCTACCATTTGGGTACGCATGGGGAGTTGTGTCTTCATTAACCAATAGTTCTCCCAGATTCCTGTTCTGAAGCATTCCATTAGTATTTCCCAGCAATGACGGATTAAAGTGTTGAGAACATTACAGCACAATTAGTAGTTGACCCAAGAAATAGAATTATTTTTTGTTGCCTTTGTGTAATTGATTCAAATACTTGAAATTATTCCTAGTGATTCTGAAGTTCCTTGCTCAGGCTGCTTCTCTATATCATAAAATATAACATTTTTTTTTTCATGTTTGAAGAGTCTTTTCCACTATAGAATTATGTAGCTGATGTACTATCTAGTTGCTGGCATATCCCATATTAGATGGAGTTCCTTTAGATCAATGTCACTTAATTCAGAGTAACAAAATTATCCTGGAATGATGAATTTAGAGAAGAAAAGAGAAACATAGACTCAGGCTAGGCTACCTTACATACCCAAGGGAATTACAGAATTCAAAAACAGAATAAATGGAGGTGAGGCAAGGATCAATAAAATAATAGACCATTTCTGAGCATTGAAAATATGTCTCATCTTGAGTCTTCATAATGAAAAGGTCCCAAGAACCTAAAAAAAATTAGTGAAAGTGCAGAAGAGCCTACATCTGTTATGCGTTCTGGTGAGCTCATTCTTTCCAAAAATAATTTAGCATATATCTCCAAAAGATAAACATTTTTGAAAATAGTCACAATACCATCATCACATATAACAGATAACAATAACTCCTTAATATCTTTAAATATCTAGTAATTATTAAAACTTCCCAGATGGCCTCTTTTTCTTTCTTTTTACATTGCCTTATTCTTATTCTCAAATTAAGATCCAAACAGACCCGTCCCTTGCAGTTAGCTAGTACCTCTTAAATCTCTTTGTCTATAGGTTCTCCTATCCTTTTTAATTTCTTTTATTGATGATGTTAGAGTCCCCTATATTCTAAATTTTGCTAATCGCGTCCCTGTGGTGCCCTTTCATGTGTATCTCTGCTGGTTCAACATTTTGGCAAGAAAACTCCGTAAGCGGTGTCATCTGTTTCCATCAGGAGGTGTAAGATGTCTGGTGGTTTCTCTTTCTGTGATGCTGGTAGTCATGGCCGGTGATTAAATGGTTCCATGATTGCCTGGATCATCTTCTATCATCCTGTCATCATTATTGAGAGGGAATTCTTCCATATAAAGAGAAATCTCCTCAAGTAAACCATTTGGTTACTCTGAGGTACAGTATAAAGTAAAAACAAGAAAATGCTGGATTCTTTCCCTTTGTTTGCTGGCTTTCAGAATACTGAGCTGGTTCCCTTCCATCCTTCAGAAGAAACCAGCTGCTGTCTCTACATCTTCTGTGCATGGTTTTAGCAGAACTGATGTCTTTCAATCCATTGTTGAGCACTCTGTGGCTGGGCAATCTCTTTAAACAGCCCATCGGGCCCTCTGACATGACCAGGAGACCTTTTTTTCTCATTACCTTTGGTAAGATAAGATGATACACTATCTTCTTGTACATTTTGTACCCCAGTTCTGGAATCAGCCATTTCTCTAGGGAGCTTTTGTTTCAGTAGAATATCTTGTTTAGTGATCATAGTATGGATGCTAGGAGTACCCGTTGCTAGACTGCTCCTGGTTTTCTGGGCTTGTGGACAGAGGTAGGAAATGTGTGTTTTTAGAGACGATGCATCAGGGACACCTGGGTGGCTCAGTTTGTTAAGCTTATGCCTTCAGCTCAGGTCATGATCCCAGGGTCCTGGGTTCCAGTCCTGAATCCAGCTCCCTGCTGAGCAGGGAGCCTGCTTCTTCCTCTCTTCCCTGCCCCTGATTTCTCTCACCATCTCTGTTTCTATCTCTGTCTCTCTCTCAAATTGTTATCTCTGTCCTATCTCTGTCTCTTTCAAATAAATAAATAAAATCTTTTAAAAAGAGAGAGAAAACATACATCAGGAGGCTATCCCGATATTTACAATTCAAATTTAGGGTTGCTTGTTTTTATTTAAATTCTTTTCTATTTTCCACTTGTTCCTTTAAGCTGAGTTCCTTATTTACTGATGGCATTAACATAATTGTTGTGTCTTCATGTAATTTACTTAAGTAGCTTCCAAATAGAAATGCCAATATAATAATTAACAATATAATTACTGAAAAGGAAAGAAAATTTATTTGATGTTCTTTTTGTCTTTAACATATATCCCACTAAGAAGTACAGCCAAATGACTATTTTTTTATAGTCACTTAAATTAACTCCTCTCTGCGTGGCTTAAACCAGCAACTTAGTGTATACATTCATTTCTTTCATTTTGCTTTTGAGGAAAGGTTACCTCAAAATCAAAATCTCACCATACCACAGGTAATAATTTCTTTAACATTTTAACATACATGACTCTTATCACTTCTGTACTGGACTGTTTCAGCAAATACAGAATTATGGTTACATAAGGCTTTGTATTTGCTTTATTCTCTCCAGAGTAGATTGTAAACCTCTTCCCATGTCATGAAAACATTTCTAAATTACTATTTTAGCACCTTCATAGTATCCCATCATTTATGTGAATTGTAGCTCTCTCAGCTAATCCTCTGTTGTTGACCATTTAAGGGGCTAACAATTTTTCACAATTTTAAACAACACTGTGATGAATATCTCTGGAACCAAATGTGTTCACACATTCCCAAATTACTGCTTTAGCATAAATTCCCATGAATGTATTCACCAAGCCAAAAAATAAAATAATCACTTGAAGGCTTTTCCTTCATTCTGTGGCATCATTCTCTTAAAGTGTTTGAGAGTTCTCATGTCCCTAAATTCTCACCAACACTAGGGATTGTAATTCATGTTTTAATTTGTCTAATTTGAAAAGTAATATAGCATATGATTATTGATTATGTAGACATTTCTTTAAATGGATGACTGAAGGTCTTCATTTGTTCACTTTGCAACAGAAACGTAATTCAGCTTTTCCTATCTGCCATGCCTTGGACGCAGCACTGTCCAACGCAGACATATTCCTCCCCTCCTCTGACCCAGAGTCCAGAGGAAAAGAAAGACATTGGAATAAGTGGGGCTGGAAGGAGAAGTGCAAGGCATCATGCAAGGGCGTGGTGGAAGACCAAGCTAGACAGGGTGGTGGGGGTCAGGAAGGATAGGGAGGTTTAAACTAAGGCCAGAGCCAAAAGGAAGCTGTAACTGGGGACAAGCAGGAGATGTGAAGGAAAAAGAATGCAGAGAGGGAGCACAGCATATGCTGTGTCATATCTTGTCTTAATATGCAAAGACTTGAACATGAGGGAGAGTCCAGGCCTATACTAAGCAGGACCCGATTTGTATGAAACAGAGATGGCTCTGTAAAGGGTAAAAAAGGAGAAGGAGCAACTTGAGCAGCTCGTCTCAGACTCCCCTTCTGAGCCTGTGCTTCCAGGCCTCCTCCTTCCTTTCCAACAAGAGCAACAAGTGCCTCTTCATCAACCCTAACATTCTCCCAGCCAAACCATGGGATGGAGGTGATTTACAGCAGCTGTGCATTCTGAGCGGATTAGAAAGAGAAATCTTTATAATTATATGGGCTTGCTGTTATTTAAATATTTACCAACATTAAACACCAAAGGGCTGCAAATGATCCAGGGATTCATATTGTTCTAAGCTAATATTCTTTGTACAGTATTATGCAAATTGCATAAACTTTATTTTCTTGTTGTTGCTGCAAGCAGTGTATCCCAAGGCAGTCATTCACTAAGTTGAAACAGATAAAGTTTTAATAATAAATAGTGATGATGAATAAGTCACAAAGTTTGTGCAATGCTAATGTACTCGCTCACCCTAGGGTAGTTTATTAGATAAACAAGTAACATTTCCTGATTTGCTTTTGCTCAAGTGGCGTCGTTTTCCTGGAAATGTTTGCGCAATAAATTATTTCAACCCATTAGGTGTTAACGGACAAATCATAGTCACTTGCAATCTGTCGTGAATTGCTGAGAATTGAGATTTAAACACTGAAATTATACATTAATTTTGCTTTACAAAAACAAAGCTGGTTAAGAGAAATTAAACTTGGTTGAAATGGGAACAAAACAGTATGTTTGATGCTGAATATTTTAAGCCTGCAAAGGAGGCTGTGAATGGTTTCATTAATATTCAGAACACTTGGGCATTCATGACAAGGAGAAAATGCAAATAACAGCTCCCTGCCTTGGGAATACCCATTAGCAACAACGCAACTGTGCAGGGGGTATTTGCCCACAGGATGCCTATACAGCTTCAGGATGGGTCAGGGGCCTGCCTACGCACCTGCGCAGTAGCACGAAACAGGCCGTCCTGCCTCTTGGTATCTCAGGCGCAGAACTGATTCTGTGCTCAAGACAGCCTGCTTCTGTTTGGAAGGGTCATTAGAAAATGTCTTGGAAAATAGTATCCAGCAGCAAATAGCCAGAAACCACCTCACTGTGCATCGGAGGGGCAGTGATGAGAGGGAAGTGTCAGCCATCTGTACAGTACAGGTCTCCACAGCGAGGAAGGAGAAGGAAGTAGACCCATATGGTCTGAATTCAATTTCCAAGATATGTGCTTTTTTAAATTTCTGAATTTTATTTAAGAAAATCATATTACAGAAATGTTCACAAAACCATAAGTGATGATGAATTTTCACAAAGTGTACACACACGGGTACCCAACACCCACATCAAGTGTCAGAACACTGCAATCCCCGAGAGCTCCCTTCTGCTCTCTCCGTCTTCCTCACACCCAGGGGGACCACCAGCCTAACTTGTGACATTCGGGATTAGTGCTGGAACCAACTACCCCTTCATATCTGGATTCTTTCCATCAGGAGAATGTCTATGGGATTTATCCACGTTATTACTTAGAGCTGTAGTTTGTGGATGCTCATTAATGGAAAATATTCTGTTGTATAAATACACCACAATTTATTTACTCATTCTCCTGCTGATGGGTATCTGGGTTCTTTCCAATTGTTGCTATTACAAATATTACTGCTTTAAATATTCTTGAACACATCCCTGGTGAATGTGAAAATATGTGCTTTTAGAGTAAACATAGCCAGGTACATGTCAGAGTGTTATGGTGCATTCGCATCGATATGAGGGATGTGGATAAGAGGGACTGGGTGTAGGTTCAAACACACCACATATATTCACTGGTGTTGTGCAGAGAACCTGTCTGAAGTTGAAAAAATGATAATCATGCCTGCCTTTGGGAAGAACATGTAAAGAAGAGCCAGAGGAGCCTTACGTTTCCCTGTTGATATGTTTGTACTATCCTGAATTTTTCTAAGGGACTGGATTAAGCTTTCACTATAGAATTAGTTAATCCAAGGTAGAAGGATATAATGAATCCAGAGTCATTTGGTGCCTAACTGAACATATGGTCATTACTACAACATTAAAATTTACTTTTCTTCAGCTGTGTGTCTCAGTGCTTTTGCCAAAGGGTATTTCATTCATTTCTCATCATAAGAGTGAAGAAAGCATTTGTGACCATTTCTGTAGACCATGTGTGTACCCCGATTTCATTTAATCATCAGAATCAACCTATGAAATATACTTTATGAAACCCACTTCATTAATGAGGTGACTGAGATCAGGAAGGTGGGATGGAAGTCTAGGGTCACCTGGATTTTGGAGCCTCAGTCCAGTGCTCCTTTTAGTCATGAATGTCCAAGAGATCCTGGAACACACTGGCATCAAAATGAGAAGAGGCAAAAGAAGATGAGGGAAAGAGAAACTTTGAAACTTTGAGGTTAATCCCTGTGGGCTTAGAGGGGCCATCCTGGAATAACCATAGGTCCTTCTGTGCCCTCTCATCCCCCAGTGCAGGTCATATCCTTAGTAACCCCTATTTGTCAATGCTTTCTGCCTTAGGCACTTTAGGCCAGGGCCAACCAGCATTTTCTGCAAAGAGCCAGACAGTAAATATTTTATGCTTTGTGGGCTGTATGGTGTCAAACTTCTCAACTCTGCCTCATTGGAGTATAAAGTAGCCACAGACAATACAGAAATGGATGGGCATGGTTGTGTTCCAATGGAACTTTATTTAGGACACTGAAGTCTGAATTTCATATAATTTTTGCATCATGAAATATTCTTTTTATTTTTCAACCATTTAAAAATGCAGTAACCATTCTTAGCTCCTCGCCTGGACAAAAATGGTGATCCAGATTGGGCACATTGGTTTCAGTTTGCCAACTGTTGCTTTAAAGAGATACAAAAAAATAGGTTAACACAGTCACTGAACAGAAGCTTATCAATTTTAGTCCAAATTTTTTCAGTTGTTAAATGGGAGCCCAACTGAAACTAGAGAAATCAAAATAGGGAATTCATAAACTTAAACTGGGAAGCCAAGGGGGTGGTATTCAGACCTAGCCGGCCGAGGGATTGGGTAACAAACTGCTCTCTCTGCCTCCATCCCTTCCTCATTGTCCTCCTCTTCCTCCTCCTCTTCTCTCTTCCTCCCCCATCTCTCTTCTCGTCTTCTCTTGGACATACGTAGTGTCCCTAAGACTATGTGGTCTTTAGTGCTTGTGATCTCAGCAACATCCAGTTCCTCAGTCTAGGCAAAAAATCTTCCTTTTTACCAGCAGGCAAAATCCTGTCCAGTTGGTCCTAAAGCCAACTCTGTTCAGACATCACCGCCTGCTTCTTCCATTTGACACTTCTCTTCAGCCCTCTATTGAGCTTCTTGCTCTGTGTCAGATAAGACTAGAAAATGAATAAATGCAGACTCAGTATCAGGAACTTGAGTCGCGTGGGAGAGAAAACAAGGGAACAAGATGTGACAACGACTGTCCACTCTACCTGGATTTCTATCACATCCTTTAAAGTCCTTGTGATATTCTCGTTCAGCTCCCCTATGATACAGGGGGCAGGAGGTGGACAGAAATGTGAGGACTCATTCTAGTATTCCTGGTGCCTAGCATTCATTAATGAATTAATTCTTTCTTCATATGTTTTTGGGGAGTCTACAGTGTGCCTGACATTATATTAGGCATGGGATACAGGGAAGTAAAATGGAACAAATGCCATCTTTACTCACATGAAGTGCATGGTCTAATGCATAACACCTGCCACAGTGTCTCAATTTCTTTATCCATTAGAATTAGAATTTTAGAATTATTATAATTAGATTTAGAATTAGAGTTATTAGAATTATAGAATTATTAGAATTCAGCCTAGAGTCAAACCCTAATTCCACTGCATGCGTCTAGCTTTGTAAACTTCAGGAAGTTACCTATCCTATACAAGTCTCTAAGCATATGAAGCAGACATGGGGGCAGCCCCTATCTTGTGGGGTTGTGATGAAGATCCATTGAGATAACGCACATACAACATTTAGCAGAATCCCTGGGGAAACTACTGGTGTTTTATAAACATGACCTAATATCAATTTGTTCTAACCCATAGTCTGAAATGTAATAGATGCTCAGTGAATTCCTTTGGAATGGATTTTGCCCCTTAGATACTCAGAAAAAGCCTAATTTTCATAGGCTTTTTCATGTCACTCCCAGTCCGTTGTCCCATACCCCCGAAATGCATATAACCTGCATGTGGCTCTGGCTTCCTATTTAATCTCCACAGTCAATGAGGTCCCATCAGTCCCTCGCTGTGCCCCCATGCAAGGCCCAGGCTCTTTTCCCCAGAGCCTGGGCTCACTAAAGCCTCAGTGGATTGTTTTTTGGATCTGACTGTGTGACTCACAGCTGGCCTCAGACCACTCGGGTTGAGAGCAGAGATACGATTCCTTGTGGTGAGTGTAAATTTTTAATAAGCTATGGAAACCGGCTGGCATCCAGTAGTGCCTGCTATAAATCGTTGCTCTGTTCAGTAAGAAACAAGCAGCGCTATATTCCACACAGCCCAGTTTCCAAGCCCTATCCCAGTTTTCCTAGAGACATGCAACTTATCCATCCATTTATGTTACAGCTTAATTCCTTAACATTGATGAAAAACTCTGTTATAATTGATAAAATTGCCACTGTAATAATAGCAAAGATAATAGAAATCTACTGGCTTACATATGTAGAAAGTCACAAGAGACAGTAGATACCATATAAATGATGAGAGCAAGATAGATGTGTCTCAGTTCTTAAAAGATCCATGAATGCAGTGAGAACAAATGAAACCTAACCGAACGAATAGCCTTCATCAGCTGAATGCTCTCAAAGACCCAGCCCAAACCCACCCATATTAGACTGCCCTGCCCCCACACCAGCATCCTGACAAAGAAATTTCAGGGACAAATGCTGTTTATTCAGTGTCAACTGTTCTTTTATGTATGATAGCTGGAGCATAACTAAAAACTATGAGACCTAGAAAAAGGAGGAAAAGATGTCGCATTAACAAAAGAAAGCAGTCATTAGAACAAAGCCCTAAATGCCTTACTGTTGCATAGCAATCATGGACTTTAATGCAACTTTGGTAAATGCTAAAAAATCCAGCATACGGGGTGCCTGGGTGGCTCAGTGGGTTAAAGCCTCTGCCTTCAGCTCAGGTCATGATCCCAGGGCCCTGGGATCAAGCCCTGCATCGGGCTCTCTGCTCAGCAGGGAGCCTGCTTCCTCCTCTCTCTCTCTCTTTCTCTGCCTGCCTCTCCACCTACTTGTGATCTCTGTCGGTCAAATAAAATATTTAAAAAAAATAATCCAGCATACAATGGGGGTGCCTGGCTAACTCAGTTGGTAGTGTGTGGAACTCTTAATTTTGGGGTCATGAGTTTGAGTCCCACCTTGGCACAGAGATCATTAAAAAAAAAAAATTTAATCTAGCATAAAATGGACAACATGTGTGAATAGATAGGAAATTTTTGCAAAAAAATGGAAAATTTTTAATTACAATCAGAAATGCAATAATGAAAAACACCATACAAGATATTAATAGTTGATTCAACAGGCTTAAAAAGACAACACAGCAGAAGAAATAATCAGTGAGGAAAGGATATAATAAACTATTCGCACTGAACCACAAAATGGAAAAAAAGAGCAATTTTTTAAACTGGAGGAGAATGTCCTAGAACTGTGAGTGAATACCAGACGGCCTAATAGAAAAGTATTTGAAATCATAGCTGGCAATGACTAAAAGCAATGAAGGACATCAACTGCAGATCCCCAAATCTCTGCTGATCCCAAGCAGTGCAAGCAGGAAGAAACCTATATCCAGGCACAGCACAATTTAACTGCCAAAATCAGACATATAGAGTCTTAAAGTATTCACAGAGAGAAGGTATGCACGGTGAAATACTGAAAAGAGTGGAAGCTGACATCTCAACAAAAACTATGGAGGGCCACATTTCAAAATTAAGGAATATGAAGGATGCCTGGGTGGCTCAGTCAGTTAAGGCTCCGTCTTGGGCTCAGGTCTTGATCCCAGAGTCCTGGGGTCAAGCCAGGCATTGGGCTTCCTGCTCAGCAGGAGTTTGCTTCTGCCTCCTTTTGCCCCTCCCCCTGCGCATGCTTTCTCCCTCGCTATCTCTTTCTCTCAAATAAATAAAATCCTTTTAAAAATTTAAGAAATATGGAAGATATTTTTAGGTAAAAGCTGAAATATCATATATCCAGCAGATATGCACTACCAAAAGTAGGCTAGAGAACATTGTTTAAGGTTATAGGAAATGATACCAGATTCTTGACTGTTCAAAGCACAAATAATACAGGATCGAAAGGTTGGTAACATATGCAGAAGTAAAATATATGACAATAAAAGCACAGAGTGTTATGGGGGAGTAGATGGAATTATGGATGGTTTGTGAAGCGGTAAAATATTTGAAACTGTCTGTACTGATTTAAAGATGAATACTGTAAGTCCCAGAGCCACCACTAAGTAAATACAAAAGATATAACTAATAAGGATTGGAGGAAGAGTACTGCAGAAATACTCAGTTAATCCAGCAACAGGAGGAGAACAACAAAGAATACACAATACAAATAGGAAAAAAAAAATACAAAATGGTAGGCTTAAATCCAGTTATACTGACAACTACATGAAAAGTTAGAAGACAGAATATTGCATTGGAAGAGAGAGGTTGTCAAATTTTAGTGGGGAAAATTCAAGACCCAACTCAAGTCAATCCAATGTGGAAAGGAAGATGTGTTCCATAAATGTGAAGCAAATACCTGTGTGGAGAGGAAAGAATAAATTTTTGGCCCTGCATTGTTCCATACCAGATAGTGATCATGACTAGGCATAAGTGTGAAAGCTAGAATCATATATCTTTTAGAAGAAAACAAAGTATTTTTACAACCTTGAGGTGGGCCAGGATTCTTTAGATAAAATATATAAAAAGGGAAAATAAAGGTTAAATGGGACTCATAAAAAAGTGTTCTTTTAAAAGACACCATTAGGGAAATAAATACACAACCACGGAAAGGGAGAAAATATTCACAACACTTTTATCTAACAAAAGACTTGGATCCAGAATGTTTAAAAACTCCAACAATTCAATAATAAAAAGACAAATACCCCAATTAAAACAGTGGGGAAAAGACTTGAACAGACACTAAACAAGAGGATAAATAAATGGCCAATAAGCATGTGAAAAAGCATTTAACACCATCACTTACTAGGGAGATTTACAGTGGAAGTAAAAACAGCTTCACATGCATTGGTGTGACTGAAGTCAGGGTTCCGACAGAGCCCAGTGCTGGCGAGCCTGTGGAGCAGCTGCAACTCTCACACACTGCTGGGTCGCTGTGTAGAATTGTACTTAAATAACTGCTTGGCAGTTTTGTAGAAAATTAAAAAGCCAACTCCTCTGTAACCCAGCAATTCCACCCCTAGAAATTTACCCTAGAAAAATGAAAATATGTGTCCACAAAAAGGCTTGTACAAGAAGGTTCATAATGATGTTCATTACAATAGCCCAGAACTGGAAACAATCCAGATGTCTATCAACAGGTGAATGGATGAACAAATTGAGGTATGTTCACAAAACGAAATCTGTCAGTCAAGGGGATCCGCTGGAGAGAGGACTAGGGAAGTATTAAGTGGTGATAAAGTGCCCCCCATCTGGTTTCGGGTGGTGGTTACATGAGTACGTACAAAGGACAAAACTCGTTGAACTAAGTGTTTAAACCTTGTGCATATTATTGTGAATTAAGTAATCCTTGAGTATTAAAAAAAAAAAATTTAAATGTCTACCCTCTCCATGCTGAACAGATGCAATTTAAGAGAGAGAGGGTAGAACTGATGAAACAAGATGCGGTGGGAGACTCTGCAGCAGTCCCGTTCACTCAACGAACTCTCCAGGACGTCTGGCGTTTACAACTCCTAGCACTTTGGGATGAGCCCCGCCGCCTCAATGGAAGCAAAGGAAAGGAAGTCAATCCGTGCTGGAAAAGCCACCCTTCCGAAAGAGTCCTACTGCTTCTCAGCTCCTTACCACGCCCCGGGGCTGTGAGTGTGGTCACACTTGCTCTTCATTCTGAGATATTACACTGCTTTTTTGTTTGTTTTTTTGTTTTGGGTTTTTTTTTTTTTTTTGGCTCATCTCACTCATCCTACAATCCCCTTTTTATCCGTTTCTCCTTTTCCAATGTCTTCCTTGAATTTAACAACATATCATCGTCTTTCTACTCAACATAATGTATTTATTTCCCACCTCCATTTCAAAGTCAGGGCAGGAATGGTGAGGTCCCTATCTCGGGGGCAGGGGGTGGTGGTGGTGGTGAATGTAAGCCAAGTGGACGATGATATGCCTACGGAATTAAAATCAGGGGGAGCAAGGTACGTATGGCGGGACTAGCCAGTCAACAGGGTCCTCACAGCCATACCTTCTACCATGATATGACAAGTGTTCAATACATGTTAGTACAGCCTACTAAATCAAAACTATGGGTTAATTCATACTTAATTTAATTAGCTAAATTTAATTCTATCCTGTATCCATTTTGCTAGACTAGAGGATAGAATTTCACGCGTATTCATTCTGGCAAGAAATTCTGAAATTTTCTTTGATCATCTGCTAATTTTGCTGCTGTAACAATTAGCCATCGCTCTGCTGCCCTAGCTTCCAGGCAGAACCTGATGCTGATTTTAATTACTTAACCTAAGACCCAGGCAAAGTGAAATACCCACTGAGTCCTAGTCCAATTGTACTTCATTTAATGTAAAATCTATTGCTTGTGGGCTTGGACTTTGCTCTCTGAATTAAGCATCACACGTTGCGGGGCGTTTAAATATTAGTTTCCTCGCTCCTTCAGTTCTTTACTCATGACCTTTCACGGTCATCCTTATTAATTAGCCCAACAGTCACAGCGTTGCCTCTGTCACTGTGGTCCCAGTGACCCTCCCCCGTGGTCCTCTCTGGTGAGCCAGACCACCTCCAGTGTGGGTTTCTAAGGATAGCTCCTTTCAACCCTCACAACAAAGACATCTAGGGCTTTTGGCTCTACCTTGCCAAGACATCCTTGTGAGGGTTCCTGCCTTAAATCTTTCACCTTAGGTCTGCCTCTGTCCCCACTGAAAGGATTGTTTTTAATCTTATCAGGTAATCTAGATTAATGTGGGTGGAAGAGAGATTAACCAGATTTATTTAATGCTACCCACAGCCAGACCTAATGATCAAAGCCTTGGTCTTGACTGGAGTTCAGTACTAATCTAGCTTAATGGATTTCTTGCATTCACTTCACATTTTAATTCAAGCCCTCATGTAAAAACAAAAATAAAGTTTAAAGGGCTTGAGGCCACTGAGTTGGAGCGTCTTTCCAATCCCATCAGCAAACAGGGTGTGTTGATGCTTGGTTCTCCTTCCTGCTGGCCACACCCACATTATGTCCCGGGGCAGCCAGGCATCAGACTCCTTTCCTGAGCAAACTGTGGCAGAGAATAGGCAGCACAGAGAATCTGCAGAGATATTCTTTTTTTGGATAACTTGCAAATATGCCTAAAGAAAGAGAAATCAAATTCTATTCACTTTTTAAAGCAAAAAGAAGTGGGAACACAAATGGGTGATCTCATAAGAAGGGCTTGTCCTGGTTTGGAAATCCAGATGTCCTCCCAGTGGATGTCAGAAGGATCACGTTGGTGTCAGTTATCCGGATAATCAGAATCCACCCCTGCACCCCCAAGGCCTACTTTTGGGCTTTGCGGGCTTTACAAGATCATGACTCTGGGAAAACAAGCTAAGGGAAGAACAGGTGTTCTTACTAGTCACAAGGAGAAGCCTGTGCATGGTGCATGTGTGCCTGCACCCGCTGAGTACTAAACATTCAGGGAGCTTGTTTGATCTCAGTGATTCAGCACATTGTCTGGTGAGGCCAGACAGAAAGTGTTGCCCAATAGTGGAGAAAGAAAGTGCGACCCAAGAAGTAGGTATGGAAATGTGAGGCTGTCCAGAAGCTCAGACACACAGAGCTTCTGTTTTCAATCCATGAGAAAACTGGGCAAATTAACCCAAAAATTCTCAACTCCAAATATAAGGGACCATCTGATTTAGAGCCTTTTCTTCCCTGCGGTTGGCCACCACCCTAAGAAAAAGAACCATTGAATCCAGGCTCTTTGGGTCACGAATTGTGGGGCAGTCCAGGCTTTTCCTTTGTCTCTGGGTCATGGCACCAGGTAGCCATTGTAGAGACATTAAGTGCTTACAAAATATGCAGCCCGTGATGGAGATGCAGCTCAGGCGGTAGTCCTCGGGCTATCGTTTGAGCGCGGGGTCACCGCTGTGGAGATAGGGGCCCACCAGCCGAGGTTGTGTTCTACCTAGAGGCCCCAAACTTCCTGCTATGAAAGGGCCGGTCCCCTGCTCCCTCCCATTGTAGGTTCTGAACGTCCCACCCCAGTGCCGTTAAACACCCTCATGCCCCATCCCATGGTCTCTGCATTTCTGCTGGTTTCTGTCTTTATTTTGCATATTCTACCTCAGTTGTTTTCTTCTACACATTTTTCTTCTTTTCTCTGGGTCTTTGTATCTTTGCCCGTCTCTGTACTTGTTTGTCTGTTATTTATGAGACAGATCCTCAAAGCTCCTTCTTCATGCAGAGCACTGAGTTGGAATTGCTTTGAATGTTCTCCCTCTGAAAAGAGATGCAACTCTCTGGATACCCTGATGCCCTGCCTACCGTTTCATAGTTTCTGAAAGGATCTACTCAGATCATACAGATGCTTGGAATATCATTCAACTATAAGGAAATACGGGAAGTATTATTATCATCTAAATGGGATCGGCATCCTCCAGTTATTTTTGTTCAGCAAGCATGTACTGCTCACGGGTTTTGCCTGGCACTGCTGTCTGGAGCAGGAGAGAGCATGAAAGATGAAAGAACCGTCATACCCACCCTCAACGGACTTCATGCCCAGCGCTCGGAGATTGGGATCAGTGCCGTGAAGGGCAGAGCCGGGGGCCAGGACGGAGAAGGGAATGGGTCTGCTTCATAGCCTTTGTTGGCTCTGATTGCTATAATAAAATACCACAGATCGGCGAGATTAAAAAAAAAGAAATGTATTTCTTTTCCCACAGTTGTGAAGGGTGGAGGTCTAAGATCAAGGTGCCAGAATGATCAGGGTCTGACAGGGTTCCTCTCTGTCATCTGCAGATGGCTGCCTGCTCCCTGTGTGCTCTCACGGCCTTTCCTCAGTTCTGGCATATGGAGAGAAGGAGAGATCTCTGTCTTCTTATAAGGCCACCAATCCTATCTGATTAGGTCCCCATCCTTATGACCTCATTTAACCATAATTACTGTAGTGGTCCGGGATCTCCAGAGCAACAATCAATACGGTAACATACGCAGGCAGGTAGACAGACAGACATAATACATGTTAGATGGATGCATGGACAGATGGATGGTAGATACCCTAGATATGGGTGGGTGTGCGTGCATGCGTGTGTGTGTGTGTCTATATACATATAATATGTATAATAAATATATAGAGAGGTGTGTGTGTGTAATATGTGTGTATATATAATAGATACAGTGATAAGACATAGATATATATCTATATCTGTAATCTGTATGTAGGTACATATAATATATACCTCTTATACAGTATGTGTATAGATATATATATAGTGTATGTGTGTATATGGAATACATAGAGAATAGACATAGAATATATTAAATAGACAATAAATCTACATAAAGGGACTGGCTCACAGAATTATGGCGACCGAGATGGCCCACGATTTGCCATCTGCAAGCTGGAGCCCCAGGCAAGCCGGCGACAGAGTTCAGTCCAAGTCTGAAGGCCTGAGAATCCAGGGAGCCTCTGGTTTAATTCCTCGTCTGAGTCTAAAGGCAGGAGAAGACCAATCTCCCAGATCGCAGAGTGAATGACTTCTCCCTTCGGACACAAACAGCCATAGCAGATGTCGAGAAGAGACTGTGAGCTTTGGAGATTCAGAGGAAACCTCTCATTGAAACTCTGTGGAAAACCCACTGCAGAGAGAGAACCTAAGAAAATGCTAGTGAAACTGGTCCTAGAGATCAGCATCCAGTCTTCGTTTTGGATAGGTCAGATTTGAGGCTCCTGTGCCGTTCAAAGGGATGGATCAGTTAAGCAGCGAATAAAAGAATGGGAAATTGAATAATAACTCAAATCACTTATTTCCTCCCAAAGCACATTGGTGAGATCCCCAAGATAAAATCTCTGTGTCTTTCTATGGCTGCCCTATCTGGATCACTGCCGGAATGACTTAAAACCATTTTGGTGTGGGGGTAACACGGAGAATAAGCAGGCAAGCCTGTGGGCAGTCCAGCTTCCGGTGTGCCCTAGGGAACCAGGGGGAATGATCTGTACCAACACTCTGGATTTCTTCAAGGTAATGCACTTCACGTGGCTTACCGAAGGAGATGTGTTTGGGGTTTCATTAGAGATTACAATATTCAGAACAAAGTCCTCCCATCGGGGAAGCTGCAGGGTCCTAAATAAATTCCTCATGAGCACCCCCAGTGGCCAACTGCGCATCAGAAAGCACTGCTGTCCCTCTCGGAGACTGTTTGATGAAGTCCACAACACCTGAAACTTCTTTTTCTTCCTGAAACACCCAGGTTCTTAATACCGTGTAATCCACTCTCTGCCTTCCTACCACACAAAGCTGTTCAGATAAATCAATTGAAGACTTCTTCCCACAGAACACATGATTTAGGGAGAAAGGAGGGGGTCCTCCCGACTCTGCTGAAGGTCTCACCCCTCCCTCGGAGCAGAGGTTTCAGGAAGGACCCTGCGCCTCTCTACTCCTAGTGTTGGACAGAGCCTTTCATTTTAAGGAAGCATCCAAGATGTTACATTAATCGAGTGTGGACGTAGAGCTCATCCTGATTTTAATTGCTTTATTCCTCTCAACCACACAAAACATGTAGGAGCCTTAACAGGCTGATAAGGGCCTCCAGGCACTGTTTTAACAACTTGAATGTAATTTGCAGATTGCAAGCATTGGCAAGCAAGGCACTGGTCTAGATCCTGGGGTGGGGTTGCCATCGGGGGAAGAAAGAAGGAGTAGAGAAAATCTTTAGTACGTTCTTGATAACGTATCTTAATCTTAATGTTGCCAAAATACACCAGTTGTCAAATATGCGTTGATGCGTTTTAATACGGCATCTCTGGGAAGATGGAAACTGTGGCTAGAAATAATTCATTTAGATAATAGGAAAATATCTGGGACTCAAGTATGTGACCCAGCGAGAAGGGACTCTTGCAGCTTCCTGTGGTCTTTGCCCCTTAACTCCCCCCCACTGAGTGCTATTCTGGATTAATCCTCTCTCGCTCAGGGTGCAAGGTAATGCACACACGCAGGCAAGTGCTTCCTGGGAGAAAACCAGGAGACTCGAGCTCATTTGGAAACACGAAGAACCGGGTTTCTCTGAGCACTATGAATTATCATCTGATGGAGAGGATGCGTGATATATTTTCATGAACACGGGAATTAGCCCTTTAATTATACAGAAGAGGCTTCTCCTTTCAAGTTTTTACATATAAAAAGCTTGGACATTGTCTCTCCAACACTTCAAATAAGAAAAAGCTGGACAGACTGAAAATCAATGACTTCTCTTGGACTCCTTGGGGAACTGAGTTTCCAGGGTAAACCAACCACTTATGGGGTTCAGGCGATGCTACCCCAAAAGAAGGTACCTTGGCAGATTGAATATTTCACGCTGAAGGAATCTGAGAAAATGGCCGAAATGGGAAGTAATTCTGACCTGCCCCTCAAGCAGAGTCACAAAGCCCTTAGGGCTGTTCTCCTCCTTACCCAGGAGAGAAGCGTCTTCATCTCGGAGGACAGAGGACACACGTAAACAGGCCTTGCTGTTTCCTTTATTTCTACACTTACACTCCTTACCTGTCCTGTTCCTCCACGACTGCCCGCCCACTCTTCGTCAAACCCCATGAAAACACTCAGGTCTAACTGTTTCCTTGGTCCTCATTTTTTAAAAAAGATTTTATCTATTTATTTGACAGGGAGAGCCAGCGAGAGAGGGGACACAAGCAGGGGGAGGGAGAGAGGGAGAAGCAGGCTTCCCGCAGAGCAGGGAGCCGGATGTGGGGCTCGATCCAGGACCCTGGGATCATGACCTGAGCCGAAGGCAGCCCTTTAATGACTGAGCCGTGCAGGAGCCTTTGGTCCTCATTTCTTTACGAAGGCCTCAGTGTCTCATAAAACTTAGGTCATTACTTGTCTGCTTCTTCCCTCTTGGTCCGCATTTGTCAGATTACTTTTCAGACCTAGTCAGGGACCCTAAGAGGGTAAAGGGACATTTTTTTCTCTCCACACCACCAGCCTAGCATGTAGAGAGGCAGATGAACCCAGATAGGTGCAACTCAGGTGGGCCTGTGCCTATCTGGTGGGAACGCTTAGTAATTTTGACAAATAGCTGTAACTGAATCTGTGCTAGCTTGAGAGGGAGAAGTTCCTGGAGGCCCTCCCCGCCTTGTGGACTTTATCTCAGGGAAGCTCTCCCACCCCAGGTTCTCATGGTGAAAACCCTGGAAAAGAGCCTTTCCTGAGGGCACCTGCCTGGCTCAGTGGATTAAGCCTCTGCCCTTGGCTCAGGTCATGATCCCAGCGTCCTGGGATTGAGCCCCACGTCAGGCTCTCTGCCCCACGGGGAGCCTGCTTCCCCCTCTCTCTGCCTGCCTCTCTATCTACTTGTGACTTCTCTCTGTCAAATAAGCAAATAAAATCTTAAAAACAACAACAACAAAAAAAACAAATACCCTTCTCCTTAAGGAAGGCCCACTCTGCACGGGGAAGACTGCCCCCCGTCCCGCTGGGGGAAGGGTCGTCCTGCCTCCTCTAAGGCAGAAAGAACATCAGAAGGACGGCATGAAGGAGGAGGTTGGCGAGGCCGCGGGCAGAAGAAATAGAGAACAGGGAAAGCCCTGCCGCTGCAGAAACCACCGCAGGGGCCGCAGACCGGACACCGGGCCTGCTAACGCATGGACTGAATGTGAAGACTATAGAGCGCTCCCCCTTCTCCCCGCTCCTCTCCAGTGCCCAGGGCTCCAGTGTAACAGCCAGGTTGCAGCTGAAAAGAGACCCAAGATACAGGCCGTCCGTGAGGATGAGGATTTAGAAATTCAAGGTCCGAAGAACAGACAAAACAAGGACACCAGAGGAATTTGAAGCTCTCACCTACAGCCACTGAACATATCAAACACCGCTCAGCTCCGAGCCAGATGGCAAATACTCTTACCCTAAAGCCTGTTTGCCCCTCTGTCTATACCGGCACCCTGAATCATCAGACCAAGAGTTTAAAACAACCCTGGCTAACATGCTAAAGACTCTGATAGAAAAGTAGAGCACTTGTAAGAACAGATGTAATATAAACACAGAGATGGAAACACTAAGAAGGAATCAAAAGAAAATACTAGAATCCCAGACACTGTAAAGGAAGTGAAGAGTCCCTTGGCTGGGCTCATCCGCAGACTGGATAGAGCTAAGGAAAGAACCAACAAGCACGAGTAGATGTCAATATAAAGTTCCCCAATGGAAATGAAGAAGAAAAATAACACACACACACACACACACACACACACACACACACGGAAAGAACAGAATAACCAAGAACTGCCAGACAATGTCAAAAGGTTTAACATGTTATTGGAATATGAGGAGAAAGAACAGAGCAGGAGTATTTGAAGTAATAATGGCCAAGAACTTTCCAAAATTAATGACTGATGCCAAACACAAGATCCAAAGAACTGGAAAAGTACCCTTAAAAAACACATGTAGACATATTTTATTCAAGCAACAGAAAAACAAAAACAAAGAGAAAATCCCGAAGAAGACAGAGTAAGACAGGAGGGGAAAGAACAAACAACAGAAACCTTTTCTACAGAGGACCAAGAATATGAGTCACAGTGAAGTGATCAGAAACCGTGCTAACTCAAGGAGAATGCAATTAAACATGTATGGTTGAAAGAAATACACTTTTGGGGTGCCTGAGTGGCTCAGTGGGTTAAAGCCACTGCTTTAGGCTCGGGCTGAAAGCTTTTGCATCGGGCTCTCTGCTCAACAGGGAGCCTGCTTCCCTTCCTCTCTCTCTGCCTGCCTCTCTGCCAACTTGTGACCTCTGTCTGTCAAATAAATAAATAAAATCTTAAAAAAAAAAGAAATACACTTTTTATATCCAGAACAGCTGTCCTCCAGAAATAAAGGAGCAACAAAGTCTCAGACCCACAAAGAGTGCTGCAATTCATCACCGATGGACCTGCCCTGTGAGGAATATTCAGTTCTTTAGACAGAAGGAACACAGACGTCGTCAGAAAGATGGATCACACAAAGAAAGGAAGAACTTTAAGAAAGGATTAAAGAAGAAAAAGGTTTTTTACTTTTCTTACTGATGTGTGAAAGATAAGTGTGTAATGCCGCAACTGTAAGAGGGGACTGGAAGCAGGGACTGGGAACACTGGTGGAAGGTCCCTGCACCGTGTGTAGGGAGGTAGGCTGGTGGGTGAAGACGGACGTGGATGCATTGATCACCAAGCAGCTTGGTGTCCAGAGTGGATGACTCAGGAACACAGAGCAGAAGGGTTCAGCTCTCTGCTCTAGAGCCAGAAACAAGAGCCCTGTATGAGGTCTCCTCCCTGGGAGCCCATGAGAGAGAGGGTCATCAGTGGGACTAGCCCGTGCGAGGTTAAGAGGCTTTGAACCTATCACATGCTTTCAAATGATCCACGCCTGAAAGGCTCCATGATTCACTTCCTACCTGCTTCAGAGATAAAAGAAAACCAGAACCAGGATCCCAATGTTTAGGTTCTAGGTTCCACTCCTGAGCTTTCAAATGTTGAGGTCTCTTGATGGAAGTATTTTCTCAATTCATTAGTTTAGTCATTTTTATTTTATTTTATTTTATTTATTTTAAAGATTTATTTATTTATTTGACACAGAGAGAGATCACAAGTAGGCAGAGAGGCAGGCAGAGAGAGAGGAGGAAGCAGGCTCCCTGCAGAGCAGAGAGCCCGATGCGGGGCTCAATCCCAGGACCCCAAGATCATGACCCGAGCGGAAGGCAGAGGCTTAACCCACTGAGCCACCCAGGCACTCCTAGTCATTTTTATTTTAGTTGTAAAGTTGGATTGGGCCTCTAGTACACGTGATGGTCAGTGCGGGGATTATGAGATCTCCTCTCCCCAGAAATGATCCTCTGCTGTAGACAGCCCTATGAAGAAGCGGTATGTGGCACAGACGCCATGACAGAGGCACACCCATGATGCTAAGGAGTCTGCCCCAGCAGAACAGGGCTGGCCTCAGGCAGGAGCTAGAGATTAGAGCAGCAGCTGCTGGGGAGTCTCCTTGGAGACCTAATGTTTGCCCTCTCCGGAAGAGTGGCATGTTCCGCCTGACTGTCACACAAGGAGATGGAATCAACACAGGCAGCAAGTCCCGTTTGCGTATTAAACTTGTGTTAAAATGCCTCTAGTGGAAATACCTAGTGCTGACAATGGTGTAATGAAATTAGCATTTTCATATATTTCTGGAAGCATCTGGTAAACCAGCAAATGGGAACAATTAGCTTTTGGAGAGGATCACTCAACATACATGAAAGGCTATTATAAATTTTGTATCATTGGGCCCAGTGATCAGACATGTGGGAATCTGACCTAATGGATGTTGTTTTAAATAGAAGGGGAATGATAATCTCCACTGTGCTCATTTTGAAACAAACAGAAGCAGGACAGATGACAGAGAATGGTTACATAAATCTATACCCACCACTCAGTAGTTAGTAGCCATTAAAATAATTTTGTTGAAGAAATTCAGTAACAAAATTTTAAGAAATGTTAAGTTAAAAACCATGACTCAAAGTTTTACCAAGTATGATTGCAAGTATCTAATAAGTAATAACATTTCAGGAAAATATTGGAAAGGAATTACAGCAAAGTAGTAGTGCTGTCATTCAGATCGTAGATTGCGACTTTTTATTTATTTTTATTCTTTTTAAAAATTTTTTGGTCAGGATGGCTAGAGGTTTGTCAATTTTTTTTTAAAGATTTTATTTATTATTTATTTGACAGACAGAGACCACAAGTAGGCAGAGAGAGAGGAGGAAGCAGGCTCCCCGCTGAGCAGAGAGCCTGATGCGGGGCTTGATCCCAGGACCCTGAGATCATGATCTGAGCCAAAGGCAGAGGCTTAACCACTGAGCCACCCAGGAGCCCCTATTTATTTTTATTCTTTGTTATCTATTCCTCATTAGCTCTGCTTCCCTCATGCTGGAGGACTTTCTGTGCTGCCCGTACGCTCTGCTTTCTGAGTCCGTGTCACAGCACTTCGCTATTACAAGAGACCAACGTTAGCTGCTGCTTTCACTAACTGAAAGAAATCCAAAGAGGGTTTTTGCTTTTATGAAAAAAGGTGAAAAACTAAAATATCCTTCAGCACTGGTTTTGCAGCAAGCCGTCCGGAGGCAGCGCCCCCAACTCCTTCCCTGGGAGCCACGCTCAGCACCCGCCCAGAGCTCGGCACGGTGTCTGTGAGCCCCTGCTCCTCCTCTCGAGGCATTTTGTGACTGTGTTAGCGAGATGTGTCCTAAGGTAGCAGAAAAGCCTAAGACATGCAGTTTTTTGGCATCTGAGAACGCTCCAAAAACGTTCGCACATAAATCCCTGGCGAGGGCGGCTGCAGTTTCCAGCACTTGGGTTCATGGCAGGTGTAGATCGCGCTCCCTCCGGGCCGGGGGAGCCTGTGCTTGCAGGGCCGACCTGCAGAGAGCATGCGGGCAAGACCACCTCCTTCTGTTTGGAAGGGGTAAAAACAGTCACAGGCGCTTCTGATTGCCAGCAGCAGTAGCCATTATGCGACTTGATTTTCCTTCCTTTCTTTTTGTGGGAAAGTGGTCTCCAAGGGAACCGCAGTCTGGGGAGGCTGGAGCAGGAGGCAGTTCCACAGCCCAGGAACGGGACAGGCAGAAGCCCGAGCGGCAAGTTCCTGCAGAGTCTCTCCACCCAGTGACAGCCGAACCCCCCGCCCCGAAGTCCTCAGTCTGGGGGTGAGGTGGGGAGGGTCTGACTACAGGGAAGGGGTCCAGAGTGGACGAGAAGGCAGGGCCCTGTCAAAACCTGGAGAGGCGTTCGCACGTGTGGCCGAGTCCTGACACACACAGCGACGCAGGCGCTCGGGTTGAGTGGCAGAGAGACGCGGGCTCTGGCGGCGCCTCTCCAGCTGCTTCCCGCCAGCCCCTCAGCGCCGGGCCCCGTGGGACGGCTTCCCAGCCCATCTCCCTTCCAAACCGGAAAGTTCTTTGTGTTTTCTGGACTCGGGGTTTTTGCTTCCTCACATAATTTTGGATGCCCAAAGCTTAAAGATATTTGAAAACCTCTACTTAATTTTATAACTAAACATAATATTATTTCTCATTTGATAACTGTTTAATACTTATTTTCCATTTATTTCAGTAACTATTGTAATAAAAAATTACAGCTTTGAAATAAATAAAACAGTTTTTCTGTTAACTACCACTACATCATTTAACACTGTTGCGCACAGATGAGAAGATCTAAGCACCAGCCTCCAGCTCCCCGATGCCAGGGACTTTCTCTGCCTGGTCTTTGCTGTTGGCCCCGACGCCCAGCTCACAGTGGGCGCTCAACAAACCATTTTGAAGTGAGTGGGTGCTGCCCCCTGGTGGCAGAATACCCAAGTCTCAGGCTTAGCATTTTGATTACTTAATGAGATTCATGGAAATTGAATCAGAAAACCTAAGACATGAATCTTGGTGATGGTAATCTCATTTTCCTCATTTAGCTCTTTTGTCTCCCGACTCAGCACAGATTGGAGACATCTGAGTTCACTGGCTTGCACATCTTGCACCTGTCCTCGCGGCCCACAGTTGCGGCTGTTCCGTGGTAAGAGGGCTTGCCCCTCTGGAGGGTGGAGTCTTTTCTGGTCACCTTAGACCTTCTCCCGTAGAGCCCTGCATTCAGCAGGCCCTGGTCTCACCTTTCCTCGGGACACTAGAAAGGTCATGTCCACGACCACCATCTCCTCAGCTGACATCTGCCCACCCCCCTCCCCGCCCCGCGCCCTGCTTCCTGGCGTTTCGCCGTGGCACCAGGCACCTGCAGGCAAAAGACCGCAGCACCATTTACTTAGCTTCGTCTGGGCTGGAAGGACGGCTCTTAAATGCAAGGGACAGCTGTTTCCTCGTGGATAGGAGGAGTTTTAAATTATTTAAGGCAAAGCAATAAAGGATGTGGTCTTACCCTCTGAGGCGCTGCCTAATTGGTAGATTCATAGGACATCGCACTGGGTTATGAAGCCACATTATTCTGATTGGTAATATTATGCTATCTTAATTCAGTTTATATAATTATTTAAGTTTAATTTTTTAGGACTGCTATCAAATATTAACATTGTATTCGGTAAAGGACATAACTAATTGGGGCACACGTTCCCACACACACGGAGGGGCCTAATTGCTGGTACAGTGCAGGGCAATTATCCTAATGAGAGCAAAGCCGACGTCTGACATGTACATATGACTCTGTCCCCGCGAAGTCTGTGAAAGTGACAGTTCCTGGGCTCTGAGCTCCTCAAGGAGAGGGCCATGTCTCCTTCACGGACATGACTCATTGGCGGTGCTCAGTCAGCATGGCTGACTTGACTTGAAGCAGAGCAAGGACAAAGAAAGGTCACGCAGTCCTGGAAAAGTCTAGGGTCTAAGAGAGTACGTTTGCTGTAGTCTCGCTGTTCAATTCCGCAACGTCCATCAGGAAGCAGGTGCGAGCCACTGCACTGAGGCCACTCAGGCCAACCTTGTCCATAGTGGAGACAGTGCGTGCCCCGCCATGAGCCCCAGGACCGCCTGCCGTCTCTCTCTCCAGGCTGACTGTCAGAGCTGCTAAAATCCCTTCGCTAACGCTCAGACCTCCGGCTGCTGGGCCTTGAGTAGTTCTGCTACAACTGCACTTGCCGCCTCTCTGCACACGCACTCCGCAGCCGTACCGTGGGCTACAGAGTCTGCTCCGCTGGAGGGAGAAGCGATGTAAAGGAAGACATCAAGGTGCCTGACACAAACACGGCCCGCAGCAGACCTCTGCCAGGCGCCGTCGTCATTACTGTTCTTCATCACCCTGCTGACAGCCGGTCCTCTCTGCCACTTTTGGACACAAACTCCACTCCGTGTGCTCGGCCAGGCCCATGCACCTATATGCTGCCCCGAGCAGCGGCCTCCGGGGTCTGCACATCACCCGTCCCTTACCCCAGAGTGATGTCCACTCTGGCGGGAAAGTCTACGCATCCATCCGCACGTCCGTCCATTCAGCAAACACAGACCAGCGGGTACTGTAGACCACGTGCAGCAATCTAAGAGAGAGGAGATACATATGCAAATTAAAGCACATTCTAGATTCCATAAAGAAGGTTAAACTGCATGCTAAGAATTCAGTGTGGGGGTCACACTGTGAGTTAAAGGGGGATGCCAGACTCAGACCCCAAAGTTTCTGATTCAGAAAGTCCGAGTTGAGGCCCCACATGTGCTGTATGTTCAGCAGCTCAGGCTTTTCGGATTCAGATGATCTGAGGACGCGGGTAAGGCAGTGAGCGCCTTATGAGCTGAAGTCACCCCTGGCCGGTTTTGTCAGTGCACCAAGCGGGTGCCTCGCATTTGGTTGGTGGGGTGGAGTGCCACATCCCGGAAGTCTGGAAGGTCGGAACAGCTTCTCACCGAGGACTGAGATCAGAGGCAGGAGCAGGTAGGAACCCCGGGGCAGGTGTTGCTTTTGGAGTCCTAGGAACTGGATTCTTGCTGGAGAGGACCTAGAGAGCGACTCTGGCATGAAAAGTCCTTCGAAGGAGACCAGGATTCTAAAGGTCTCGTGACTAACTTGGACGTTCCCAAACAGCCCCACTCCGCCCATGGGGAGAAGAGTGCTTGAGCTAGCAGTGGTTATTGCATATTAAATATTAAACAAGATTTCCTCTTGGGCAGTCATTTGTGGTCATTAGGCTGCTCTGTCTACCACCACATCACAGAAACCCTCAAGCACACAAGAAACATGCGTCTGGGAGACAGCTGCTCAAGTCCAGTTCAAGGACAGACACCATAGCTCACCAGTGGCCAAACCCCAAATGAAGTTGGATCTACTGTGTGTCTTCTGCAGTCTCAGGTGTCTTCTCTAATTATCCATGAGATCAGACCCAGAGCAAATGAAGTCTGTGGAGACCAGGAATACGGCTGTCCCACCTTTGCCTTTAAAAGCACCCTGATGCCCTCCTGCGCAAGCGGGGTAGGCCAGCTGCTCATTCTGGCCAGTGCCTCTTACGCAGCGGGTACACTCTCTCCCCACCCCCGATCGAGCTGCAGGTGCTTCCCCTCTGGACGAAGGAAGGGGCCTCCCTTATGTCAGGCGTAGCAACCCCTGACTCCCCCTCACACTCGCTCACCTCGCCTGTAGCCGTGCTCTTCCTGGGGATCACCCTGAGCTGCCCAGAAATCTTGGGGGTGGGGGGTGTCTTCAGTGACTCTGGGTCCAGTATTTCTCCTGCAATCACAGGGAATTCATTTTAGGTTTTATATTATTTTTGCCATTTTTTTTTTTTTAAGTTCTGTTTGAGGGTAGGACTCAGAGGCCAGCATTTGAAAATTCCCGGATAAAATTCAAACTCCCTAGCCTGGAAGTCAACCCTGCCCAGCCTCACTTCCTGCCTCTGCTTGAATTTGCCCTTCACGTCCAACTGGTCACTCTCCCCAAGTCAGCTCTCTTGCTGCGATTCCTCCACTTCCATTACCTGCTCATTTGGCCCGCGTCAGCTTCCTTCCTAACTCCCTCGTTCTTTGACAGGGTGGCCAAGGTTCACGGTTCACAATAATGATCAAAAAGTCATGTTGATCGCATGCACCCTGATAGGATCAGAAAGACACCATCTCTTTGTTTTCTCCCCCTAAAACTCAAAACCCCAGTCTAACCATGAGAAAACCATCAGACAAATCCAAAGTGAAGGACATCCTATAAAATACTAGACACTACTCCCCTAAACTGTTAAGGTCACCCAAAACAAGGAACCTGAGTCTCCAGAACAGCCCAGGGGAGCGTAGGGCAACATGATGACTAAAGGCGATGTGGTGTCCTGGCTGGGGTACTGGACCAGGAAAAGGACATTAATGCAGATATAGTGAAATCTGAATTAGATCTGCAGTCTGCCTGATAGCAATACACCAATGTCAGTTTCCTAATCATAATAAATGCCTCATAGGACAGCAGGATGTGCTAACAACAAGCAAAACTGGGAAGGAAGTATGAAGGCACTCTCTTCTGTAAACCTAGAACTGTGCTCGCTTCGGCAGCACATATACTAAAATTGGAACGATACAGAGAAGATTAGCATGGCCCCTGCGCAAGGATGACACGCAAATTTGTAAACCTAGAACTGTTCTGGAAGTCAAAGTGCTCCGAAAAACCCTCCGATAACATCCCCAGCCCCTGGAGGAACATCTAGCTCTTCACGGCGACCATCGAGGCTCACCTTACTAACTCTGGCTACATCCCCTCACCCCTCATCCCACTCGGGTCCCCTGCTCCCAGGCCCTGAAGCTCCTTTCTGCCCCACGGCCTTGGAACTTGCTTTCCCTAGAATACGCTGCTCCACTCAGCCCAGGCCTGGCCGGGACTCAGGGCAGGCTGGGGCTGAATGTCTCCTTTCCTGCTCTGCTCCCACAAGCTGGCTCATGACTCCGCTACTTGTGTCACCCGATTCCTTCTGCTGCTGCTTCTTCTTTTTTTTTTTAAGATTTTATTTATTTATCAGAGAGAGAGAGGGAGAGAGCAAGCACAGGCAGACAGAGTGGCAGGCAGAGTCAGAGGGAGAAGCAGGCTCCCTGCTGAGCAAGGAGCCCGATGTGGGACTCGATCCCAGGACGCCGGGATCATGACCTGAGCTGAAGGCAGCTGCTTAACCCACTGAGCCACCCAGGTGTCCCTCTGCTGCTGCTTCTACTCTCCGCTGGACCCCACCGAAGCCAGGGCTGTGGCTCCCCAGGTCACTGCTCCTTCTGCAGTGCTGGCCTAGAGCAGGCAGACCCAGGCGCAGGGGACCTAGACGTGAACGAGGGAGAGATCCCTCCCCTCAAAGAACTCACAGTCAACCTCTTTTTCTTGGCCTCTAAATGTTTAGCTCTTAGGACCAAACTCAGCCCCGTCTTTCCAAGGGCACCTCCTCAATACTCATAACCTGAAACTTCCTGCTAGGTGTTGGCGTTGTGGCTCGTTCTGCTCTCAGAACGAAGCTGTCTCTCTTAATCAGATAGAAAATAAATGAGGCTGTTTTCATGCAGATTTTCCCATGCAATAAATCCATTAAAAATGGAAAATCAAAATGATAAAACTTCTCGTAATGTGAAAACTCAGGAGACTTTATTATTTTTACATATATAAGTAATCATTAGGGAAAATAATTATATATGCCCAAAGGGTTACATTTTTTTAAAAACCTAATTAGCTGAAATCTCCCACACAGATTAGCACAGTTAAGGTTTGGGTCTTTTTCCTTCCAAATGAGGATGCCCTGTTTGTAGCGCTTCCCGAAACCCACGCGGAGAGCTGGGCACTCTACAGGTAAGTATGGATTCGTGCCGCATCCTCGGGTGAAACCCAGTGATGTCAACCTAACTTACGCGGAGCGTCTCTCACTGTAGTAAACACAGAAACACAGCGTCACCCTGAACAGCTGGATCTTGTTCAGTCATCTCACATGGTGCAGCAGCACGACGGCTTCCCCAGGCTCTTCCTGTTTGTTTGGACACGTTGCTTGTTTCCAGTGGTTCACGATTATAAATAATACTTTACTTAATAGCTTTCCATATACATCTTTTCATACTTGTCCGGTTCTTTTCTTTCTTTTTTTTTTTTTTTTGAAGATTTTATTTATGGGGCGCCTGGGTGGCTCAGTGGGTTGAGCCGCTGCCTTCGGCTCGGGTCATGATCTCAGGGTCCTGGGATCGAGTCCCGCATCGGGCTCTGCTCAGCAGGGAGCCTGCTTCCCCCCTCTCTCTCTGCCGACTTGTGATCTCTCTCTGTCAAATAAATAATAAAATCTTTTAAAAAAAAAAGATTTTATTTATTTATTTGACAGAGATCACAAGTTGGCAGGGAGAGATTGGAGGAAGCAGGCTCCCCGCTGAGCAGAAAACCCGATGCCGGGTTCGATCCCAGGACCCTGGGATCACAGTTATTTTCTTAGGATAAATTCATTAAAGTCGAATGTCATGTTAACTCCCAAGAGAACTATATAAATTTATATTCCCACCAGCCACACTATTATTATTTTTTTAAGACTTTTTATTCATTCATTTGGCAGGCAGACATCACAAGTAGGCAGAAAGGCAGGCAGAGAGAGAGGAGGAAGTAGGCTCCCCGCCGAGCAGAAAGCCCGATGCGGGGCTTGATCCCAGGACCCTGGGATATGACCTGAGCTGAAGGCAGAGGCTTTAACCCACTGAACCACCCAGGCGCCCCCACACTATTATTTTCAGACAGACTTCTTCCATTTAAGAAAATTTCAAGCAAGAAATGCAAACAAGGTGATGCATTTGGGTAGCAGGATGTAAAACTCTCCTACAATAATCACAAAATTATCATACAATATGATAGATTTATTACGCAATATCAAACAAGGCAAAGCATTAAGTAGCTGAACATACAATTATCATACAGTCACTTCATACATACAAATCGGTTCCTTACTTTTACCTTTATAGGTATTTTTATTTACTTTAAATGTAAGACTCGGGCAACGAGTGTCACCCACGTGTAGACCAGGTATAGCACAGCGGCCGGCCGTCAGACTGACGGGGAGACTCCGGGTGGGTTGGCGTGAGTGTGCCCTGATCGTCCGATCATCCATGGGGCCGATTGCTACTGAAGCAGGGGCTCTGCCCCAGGAACTCATTTTATAGCAGAGGAAATGAGCCGTTGGAGCTACTCTGGGGTTTACTATTCCTTACCACTGCCCCACTGCCTCCCAACTTTTTTTTTTTTTTCAATTTATTTATTTTGAGGTAGATTTACATGCAGTTCTAAGAAATGAGGCGGACGGGTCCCCTGTAGCCTTCATCCGTTTCTTCCAGGGGTAAATCTGGTGAAACTGAAATACAGGATCACAACCAGGAAACCGGCCTTGACCCAGTGCACCCATCTCATTCACACTCTGTCAGTTGGCTTCTACCTGTGTATGTGTGTGCGCACGCGTAGGTGCTTGTGCGTGTTTCGTCCTGTGCACTTTTATCCCATGAGCCAGTCCATGTATCCACACCACAGTCCAGACGGAGAGCGGATCCGGTCAAGGGTCCTCAGACGAGTCTTTTATAGCCAAACGCACCTCCCGCACCTGACCCCTCACCAACCGCTGGCGACTATTAATCTCTTCTCCATTTCTTTAATGTCATCATTTCAAAAAAGCTGCATAAATGGAATCGGGTGTACACAAGTATATCGCTTTGGGGATTGGCTTTATTCCACTCATAATTCCTATGCTATTTATCCAAGTAAGTGCATATCCACGGTTTGTTCCTTCTGATTACTGAGTAGTAGTTCATGGTTTGGTGGATCTACAGTTTGCTTAACCATTAACCCACCAAAGGACATAAGAGTTGTTCCTAGCTTGGGGTTGTTATGAATAAAGCTGCTATACACACTCATGCCTTGGTTTCTATGTGAGCCTAAGTTTTCATTTCACTGGGATAAATGCCCAAGAGAGCAATCGTTGACTTGCGTGGTAACTACATATGGAGTTTTACGAGAAAGTGCCAAACTGCTTTCCAGAATGGCTGTCCCATTTCACATTCCCCCAAGCACATGAGTGACCCAGTTTCTCTGCATCCTTGTCAGTATTTGGTGTTATCACTGTTTTTTCTTTTTTTTTAAGGCTTAGCCATTCTGATAAGTGTGTAGTGATATCTTATTGTGGTTTTAACTTACATTTTCATTATGGTTAATGATGCTGACTGTCTTTTTGTGGGTTTATTTGCTATCTGTATGTCCTTTCTGTGAAATATCTCTGTCTTTTGTCTGTTTTCTTCTTAGATTGTTTAAGGTTTTTATTACTGTTGAGTTTTAAGAACTCTTTATATATTCTAGCTACTAATCCTTTATGAGATATATAGTCTCTAAAAGTTTTTCCTAGTCTGTACCTTGCCTTTTTATACTCCTCACGTGAGCTTCACGAAACAAAACTTTGATGAAGTCAGTGTATTTTTTTTTTTTCCTTTATGAATTGAGCTTTTGGTGTTAAGTCTAAAAACTGTTCACCTAACCCTAGACTCCAAAGATTTTGTTCTGTGGTTTTTTTTCTAGAATTTTTATATTTTAGTTTTATGTTAAATACATGATCCATTGTGAGTTAATTTTGGTATTAGGTGTGAGATTTAGGTCAAGATTGGTTTTATTTTTTTTCCCTTAACCTATGAACGTCCACTCGATCCATCACCGTTGTTGAAACGCTCTGGCTCCTCCACTGAATTGCGTTTGCACCTTTGTGGGAATCGGTGGGCAGAGTTGCATGGGTCCAACTACTCAGCACTCTGTTCTGTTTCACTGATCTGTCCGTTCCCCGAGGGCTGCATTGACTGAATTCCTATAGCTATACGGGAAAGTCTTATTATCAGGCAGAATGGGGAATGGCTTTTCGAAGAGTCAGTTTTGGTGCCTATAGGAGGGAGCGCACCCTGCCAGGATGAGGCGTGGACAAGGAGCAGTTTCAGCTCCGGCCCAGTGCCCTGTCTATGCTGCTGTGCCTCCCCTGGCCAGAATATGTGGATGTGGGAACTAGGGAGCAGAGATGCAAGTGGCTTCTCTCACTAACACACCCAACAACCCGAACACGGGACGTTTAACGCCCATCCCTGCAACCTTCGGCCTGGCAGAGTTCGAGGTTTTGGTTTCCAACAGAGAAATGCCAGAAGTTGAGGCTATAACGTAGCAAAGCAAGACTTCTCCTTCTCCAGAGCCTGTGCTGGCCGAGCTCACCGGGCGTGCGTCTATTAGAGGGATGAGGTGGGGCGGGGACAGGAGATGGGAAGCACAGGCCTGCCGGGGCCCCCTTTGGACTTCCAGAAGAAAACTCCCAGCAGGCCAGACCACGGAGGGCTCAGTCCTTCAGGAATGGGGCTTTGGTGAAATCACGCCAGCTGGGGATGACTGACGCGCGGCAGTGATGTGGACTGGTGGGTGGCGGAGAAGGAATTTATAAATACCAAAAGGCTTTTCAGCCAGTTACTAGAAGCAAGGACTCAGGTACTTACAGGGATTTTCTTACTTGCTTTACGACGTGTCTTTTATATCGTCAGCCAGCATCTTCTTCCTGCCCTCCCCATCTCTGCCAACTTACGGAAGGTGTATTGATGGCTAACCTAGTAATTCAGGCTGCAGGCCCCAGTCTAAGGGTGACTTTGTCTGAACGAGGAGGATGAGGACCGCTCAGAAATTTATCCTGTGACTAATGGGACTGTGGGTCTCTTTTTTCCCTGCATGGAGGAGAGCATTTCTCATTTCGTGTGAAGAAACATGATGATGATTCTGTGATTGCTGTTTGGAGATCGAACACGGGTTGAATATGGGTTTGGATGCTGAGTAGCCACTAGTGGGCCGGGCCGGCTACGGGCTGTCGGCATTCACACCGCCCAGTCCCTGCAGCAGCTCGGCCCTGTCATCCCAGGGCTTAGACGCTTGGGCGTTACATTTTTCAGAATCCCTTTCCAGTAGGAGCTTGGTTTGGATTCTGCCTCTGAGAGCTGTTCCCATGAAATGCCGAAGGCAGAAGATAAGCAGCCTCCAGCAGCAGCAGCAGCAGAGGCAGAGCCTTCCGGAATCTCCCAGCCTCCCACCGTGGCTCACGTTCAAGCCCTGCTTCTGGCTGCAGGCAGCAACGGCGGCTTCCTTACCAGAGTCCAGCAGGTTCCTGCCGTTGCCTGACTTGTGGGCCGCTCTCCCACCCAGCGGCTTCCACATGCCTCAGCTCCACCAACAGCTCCTTGCAGCGTGGGTATCTTGCCGGTTGCCTGCTGACTGTGCAAGCCTGAGTGGAGACGGAGGGCACGGTTTCCAGGACCATCTCCTCTTGGAATACCTTGTCCCTGGCTGAGGCGCGCGGGAGGCTCGCTTCTGTTTCGGGACAAGATCGACAGCTTCGGTTTCATCTGCACAGATCCGGGTTGCGGATGTTTGGGATGGGCCCGGTGCCAGGAGCTGGTCGGCTCACATCCTCGAACAGCGCAGCAAAGTGGGCACAGCAGAGCGCTCGGAGAAGCTGCGACAGACGGTTTTCAGAAGCGGCCTCACCCTGTCTCACACCTCTCCTGGCGGCCCTCCAGGTGGCACAGGAACACAATCTGGTGATTTGTGAAGCCAACAAACCTAGCCTCACCTGTGCCAGCATTTTCTCCCTTGTCATCTCCTCCCACATTTTTTCTTCTTCATTTTGTTGAAGGTGACACAAAGAAGCAGAAAATATTTAAGCGGCTGCTACACCATTTATGTTTTTAATTTGACAAGAAAACTTGTGCGGTTGCATGGAACATTTGTCTTATTTCTGTAAAATTTTGCTTTCTTCTATGAATAACAAACAGATGCTAATGGCAGAACTCCCCCCGCCCCCAGAATAGAGCCCCGCCTCCGCTCGGCAGGACCCTCACAGCATGCGCCCCCACAGCCCAGGCGTTCTTCCCTCCCCCACAGTTGTCCCGTGCACCCCCGGGGCCCCCTGCGCCAGCACAGAGCGGCGACTGTACACGCTCTGCACCAGCAGCTGATGCGCAGTATTTTCTCCCGGAGCCAGAGCCCTGCGTCCAAACACAAATGAATGGGAAGACATACTCAAAATGCAGGGAGAATGGGGCCATGTGACTCAAGGAACAGGATGAACACACATTTAGGCAAGCCAGCCGTCCTCCTCCAGAGAGAGAAGCAGATGAGAATGCGCACCAGCGTGCTGATGCCTCCCCTGCCTTGCCCACGCCCTGCCCGGGACCGAAGTGACTTTCGTCCCCACCCTCCTGCTTGACGAAGGAATGCCACCCACTACTCGAGGGGTTCTTCTGCCAGTCGCAGCTTCTCTAGGAAGCTAGATACTTTTTGCCCATCTGCACCGATCACACCCTACCCCCAACCCAGCGCACAGCAGCAGTGGTCACAGCAGTGGGTGAGGACCTGCTTCCGGCCAGGCGTGATGCATTGTCTACTTCAGTCCTTGTAACAGCGCCGCGAGTGTGATATGGTGCCGTTTCGCACTTGACAGATGAAGAAACTGAGGCATCCCAAGGTCAGCAGTGCAAAGGACTTTTAAAGAACCAAAGTAGCGTTTGACCCCATGGTGTCAGAGCTCTGCCTTCTGGTGCTAAGCTAGAAAACGCATAGGAAGTGGTATAATGTGTGGCATAAAGAAGCACCGAGGCTAGGCACTGAATTTTAGAATATTTAAAATAAATGAAGTGCGTTGTTAACGTCAGCAAGTGGCGTAGAGCGTTCACATTATTCTGGGTCCAGCCTGCATCCTGATGGAACGTGCGATTAAAGAAAAGCCTCTGGTGTGATTTATGTCGGGTTGAGCAACGCCCAGAACCAGGTTCTGCCGTCCCCACACTCTGCCTTCGGAAATCCCAACTCAGGCCTTTCTGTGCCATAAATATTAAATGTGAGTTCTAAAGTTCCATCTGAAAGACCTCTCAAATACTCATCATCATTCTTCCAAATAACAACCAATGAGCAAGAGCATTAAGTGGAGGAAATTTCATTTGGGCTCATTGAGAATGTGACCCCTGTTATACAACCCTGCAAAATCCGAAGAAGTGTTTTACTGCCTGCGTTCCCTTATCAATGCTTATCTAAGAAAGAATAAGAAGATAAAACCCTTCCAATGCTAAAACAACCATATATGAATTATTACTTAAGCAAAATTTACCGTGAACTCTTTGTGGTTAAACAGCACTGAGCAGCGGAGGAGGCCATCACTCAGAGCAGCTGCAGACTCGGCAGTAGATTTACCTGGAGGGGGTGAGACAGAGAAGGAGTTGTTGGGAGTTTGTTACAACAGCTCAGTTTTTACCTAGGCAAAGCTGTGCAGGAGGCTTGCAAGGCTTTACATTGTTCCAGCCGTACTGACGTGTTAGTAGTCTAAGGAATAAACCCTGGAACACAACCAGCCAGTGACAGCACCCAGCAATGGCTTGCCCTCCAACAGGCTGGTCTTGGAACTAGAAAGCCCAGCATAGCAGGAGCTGCCCTGATGTCAACTCGAAGGACATCTAGAATGTGAGCATCCGTCTCAGAGAGGATGGAGGTATTCCTACTGAGTTCGCGCCCTTGTCTCTGAAGTTAGCAGATAGTATTGGCTCAATAAACAGTTGTTAAATAAATGAACAGCCCAGGGGAGATTGGGATGGATGCCAGGGCTGCCGTTATTAGTTGTGGGACTGGGGACGGCTTCACCACTCAAGCCTTGGGTTCATTACGTGTGAAATGACGGTACCAGCAGAACCTCCTGGGCTCACTGAGCTGAGGAATGTGGAGTGCGTCACGGTGGGCCAACCCAGCGCTTCCTCACGGGGAAGTGCTCTGAGCCCCCAGCTTAACCAGAAAACAATGTCTGTGTGTGTTTCCTGCCAGGCAGTTTCTACTGGGAAATCATTTAGTTTCCCACTCTTGTTGTCCTTAGTTGGCTGAAATCACTTCCTAGCAGAGATGCCTAGAAATGATAACGCACTAACACTTAGGGGTCCAGTAACTCGGGTTCGTTTATCCTTGGTAGGTATTCTGAGTGTCTCCCATGTGTCCGGCAGGATGCCGTGCAAGGAAAAGTGACACGATGGACATGCCACAGCTGTGCAACTAACTCCTGGGTTCAGTCCCACCTCATCTTGGTCTCGTGTCAGCGCCTGTGGCTTCTGTCTTCGTGGCCACCAACAGGGTGACAGGCCCCCCTCCGATGAGGGCCTGCAGTGAGTGAGAGGATGTCTAGGAAGCGGTGATTAGGGGCTTGGCAGGGCTGGCTTTGTCAGGGTGCCCTGACTTCTCTTCCCCGGCCTGCCATTGCATTTCATCTTGCGTCCCAGGAAGTGAGAAATGCAGCAGCAGGGTCTCTTGACGCCTCAGTCTGGAGTCACTTCTACCACACGGAGTGGGTCAAAACAGCTTGGGAGATCAGTCCATATTCAAGGGAGTGGATGAACAGTGAGGTCTGCCACATCTCATTGCCAAGAGGCATGAATCTACACGAGCAATGTGTAGCTCTATTCCGTAGTGTGCTGCATAAAAACCATCCAGAAGGTCGATCGTATGCTGCAGCTGGGAGACCCTCCGAGAGCTGCTGAGCAGAGCTGAACTAGGCTTCCTGCAGATGTGCTCTATAGCATGGGGAGTACAGGCTGCGGTAGATCAAGGCAAACCTGGTTTCAGGCTGCTGCTGGGGTCCAGGCAAAGAATCGAGGAAACTCAGAATTCCACTCTTGGGTATATACTCAATGGAAATGCGTATATACTTCCACCAAAAGCAACTTTTAAGGATATTCATACATAGAAGTATTATTTGAAATAGACAATATCTGGAACCATGTCAAGTGCCCGTCAGTAATAAGATGGATAAATGCATTTGGTACATTCCTGCAGCAGAACACTCTACAGCAATTAAAAGGGGAGATGCCACTACAAGCAGTGGGAGGGTGGGTCTCCCCTACAAGAAGTCACGCACAGAAGCAGACCTCCTGTGTGGTTCCCTTTACGCACAGCTCAGAAAAGGCAGAACCCATGTGGCATATTCTGTGTTGCCTGAGAATGATCTTTGGGGATGTGGGGACACGTAGCCAGGATGGGACACAAGAGGATGGCCATGTACTTTCCCCCGACTTGGGTAGGGATTGTATGGGTGTGTTTACTCTGTGAAAACTTACCTAGCTATACATTTAGGAATTCTTTCTCTCTCCGTGTGTTATACTTCAATTAAAAAACAATTGAGTTCATTAAAGAGTAAAGACCTTGTGGGACACCTGGGTGGCTCAGTCAGTTAAGCGTCTGATTCTTGATTTCAGCTCAGGTCATGATTTCAGGGTCATAAGACCGAGCCCTGCACTGAGCTCCGTCCTGGGCACGGAGCCCGTTTGGGATTTTTCTCTCTCCCTTTCCCTTCTGCCTCTCCCCCACTCCCGCCCCTATAAATAAGTAAATGAATAAATAAAATAAAGTAAAATAAAGAGTAAAGACCCCGTGACTTCGCATCTGTCTCTCGTGGTTGGGAGAGTAAGGGAATCACAGAGGACACCAAGGCTTCCAGTAATTGTGGAACAAGTGGCCAGCCTAGGCATGTACAATAGGAAAGCCTCAAAGATCCCAGGACTTTGGGAAGGCTGAAGGAAGGTGAGTTAAGAGAAGTGTTATTCCAGGAGCATGTTGGGTTTATAACTCCAGGAAGAGTTTCAGATGTGGACACGGGTGAACAGAGGGGATATTTTCAGCCTTCGGTGCACGTGCACATTCACACAGGCACATACAGACACACACGGTCACACAGACACACATGCCGTACATACAACATTGCACATACCTCCACGTGTGTGTGCACATATGCATGCTCATGCATACATGTGAACACGTGCGTGCCACTCGGGTACACGCACAGTCACGGGCACACGGGTGCACCCTTTGCCACAGGCACTCACATTCGCGTATATTCACACACACCCTTGAACACACGCATGAGCTCACACTCAGGGGTGAGCACAGTGACAGACACAGGATCACATGTGCCATACACTACCACGCACACAGAGATGGACACACACGCATGCACACACCCTCACACACGCACTCACACTCACACATACACGTACACAAGGAGAGCTTGGCCACTTGCCTTCCGAGACCCTATTGTGACAGATGCATGTGTCTGTCTGTTAGTAAATTTTTGAAACTTGGAAATGACTTCATCCTGGGTGTGAAATAGGAGGAGAAACCCCATTGCCCAAATAAGCTCAGCCCCTCTCCCTGGGGCCCTGCTGGGTATGTCCTGCCTCCTGGGCGCCCTCCCAGTGGCTGAGGGAACCGACTCCCTCTGCGGCTGCCCGGCCTCTCAGCAGACCGGCCGGGACCACGCCTGGGACCCTCAGGCTGGCGCTGCCATCGCGGGCCCCTGCCCGCAGCTGAGACACTAAGGAAGCCGTTGGCCGTGGCTTGTCCTGTTGGGGACAGGGGCATTCCTGCGCGGGGCTCCAGGAGGACTCAAGGGGTGAGATGAATAAACTCCCAGAGCGACCAACAGCCTTTAAGGGGGGGCCCACACCTCCGCAGCTGTTCTCAGGCCTCGGCTTTGGGCGGCTTTACTGGGTGTCGCTGTGTGCTCTGAACAATCCGTCAGAACCGGTCGCCAGCCAGTTGGTTCTGTGGGCAAAGACCCTCTTTCAGAAGGAAGCCCACGCCACGCTGCCTGCGGGGCTCCCTTCTGCAGCAGCAGCCGAGCCGCCGCCGCGCGCAGAGCCGGGCCGCGGAGGGGCCCTGAATTACCCACGCGCGCCGGCGCCATCTGACAGGAGCGCGGCCTCCGCGCGGGCTGCTGGCAGGGGACGCGGGTGCTGATGACTTCTCGCTGTCACTTAGCAATACCGACACATCTGCTGGGGGAGAAAGGGGCCTTTGCCTGTCTTCCTCACAGAAGAAAAGACGCAGTCACCCCAACCCAGCGGGATCCACAAAGCGCACTGAGTAGCGGCGCGGCGGCGCCGGTGGCCTTCATCTCCGCGAGCAAACCGTCTGGGCCGAAGAGTCTCCGAACAAAACGGCGGGAGCACATTCGGCTCCGGCGGAGACGCGCGGAGTGGGGTGCGGGCGGGCGGCTCTGGAGTCAGCGCAGCTGGCCCTGACTGGCTGGCCGGGAGGACCTTACGGCGAGGGACCTCTGCTCTCCAGCCTCAGTGCACTCGCCTGCGGGAGGGCCCGGTCCACGGGGCCCCACACGCGCGCCCGAGTGCCCGTGCGCTCTCGCGGGGCGCGCCGGCCTCCTGCACTCTGGCTTCTCGTTTGCAGTGCCTGTGGCAGACCCCTCCTGTCCCCTTCACCATTTCTGAGCAAGGCCCCTCTTCCCTTGACTTCTCTGGGTTTTGACTTCTAGCCTCTTGTTACTGTGGCTGTTCCCAGGGACGGCTCAGAGGCTTCCACAGCCCCTTCCCTGCACTGGCTCAGAGATGCCCAAGGTTCATGGCTCCCTGGGCAGCCCGAAGCCCATGGCTAACAGCTGTAGACCTGTGCAAGCCCCCGTCTGAGAAACCTCTCCTAGTTCCCCTGGAGGATCCTGATGAAGTCACCTCCAGGGCACCCTTGTCTAGTCTCTCTCCACTTTTCCTGTCCCGTGGTCCCACTCCCTTCTGGGACGCTTTTCCTGGTAACTCACCTGTGCACAAAGCCCACTCCCTGGACTGGTTCACACTGGCATTCAGGAAGCATTTGTTGTGTGCTTGAAACATGCCCCGCCAACGCTCCCACTCCTGATGGGCAGTGAGGTTCAGCCCCATGGGATAACCCCAAAGATAACACTTCTGCCTTGTTTTCCGGATCTTCCAAAGCACATCTTCAAAATGCACAATTTTTCCAATTACAAAGGCTGAGATTAGTGGTGAGCCCTCTTTGGGGGATGACTTGACCTTTATTACTATTCTGAATCTTCGCTCACCTTCTCTGCTGCTCTGTAATCCAGCAGGGAAAAAAGATATACCTATTTCGGGCTTTTCTTTCAAATATATGGTCGACTTTTACTTCTTATGAGCTAGGGAGGTGAAGGGGATTTTTTGTTGCTTTTCAAATAGTGTCCTAAGATTTCAAGGGAAAGGTTCTAGAAACAGGGTTTCAGAAATGGCATTTAAGACTGTTTTAGGGTTTTTATGAAAGCAAGGAGACACATTCAGATTTTTCTACTCTTTTTTTTTTTCATATGAAGAATTTATAAAATACTTCTCATAACAACTTTCAAAGAGGGAGATCTGTTTGCATGAGGCCTGACATTGACATCAGGGGAGGGTGTGCCTGCCTTCCTAAGGTGCTGGTTGCTCGCCCCAGGTGAGAATAGCCCTCAGAGGAGCTTTCTGTCTCTGAAGCCATAAGATCGTCTCCGCTGGGTCTGTGGAGACCCAGGAACACCGGGAGCTGTGGGATACCCGCCATCTATGTGTTAACCTGGAACCGGGGTCACTTTTTTACAGGTTCCTTGGTCAGGGGTCTTACTTCTTGACACTAGTGAGCTTGGGAGTGGACCCTGGCCTGCTCTCACACAGGCCTACAATTCGAAAGACAAAAGAATAGACGCTAACACACGTCCCTGGAAACCGCACCCGGGTAAACACCTTGGAAAAGCTTATATGCTCACACTGAGCAAACTCTCCCTGGAGAATTTATTAAAACCAAAAAAAAAAAAAAGAAAAAAGAAAAAAACAAAAAGCGCTCCTTTCTCCCTGAAACGCCATGCTTCTACTCTGGGAGTATTGAAGAGGAAGCTATTTTCATAAGAGCACTGGAGCAAAATGGAAAACACGTGTGACACAACCAGGGACACTTTCCCAGGAGATGCTGAGTTTGAGCGTATTTCCATTTTAATGTGCATTAAAGATCTTTATCAAAATTAGTGGCACATACTCTTATTTTTTAAATACATGGGCATCATTTAAAGTTTCTTTAAGAAGCAAGAAGCCCCTTCCTGGGCTTCCTGCCTGTGGCTTTTCTCATTTACTGATTGATCATATCTTACCTTCCTGAATTCACATCTCTGCTGTCCTTTCCAAGACCATCGTCGAAAACATTTCTCGTGAAGCAGAATGCTTTTCGACAGGCCCTTCAAGCTTACTTTCATTCATTCCTTGTTTCCTTTAAAAGCATAATGTTGCTTCACAATTCACCTCCTGCCTATCAGAGGTGATGTTTACCTGAAGGCCTCTGAATGCATTTTGCTGGGATCAAAAGTAATTACTTTGCAAAGTTCATTTCCGACTTCAGTGTCTTCTTTGCCACTGAATAAATATTTCATAAGCCTGAAATTTGGAGGCTGTTCGTCTCTCTCTTAGTTTTGCAAGTTGTTTTTTTTTTTTAATTAGCCAATATGCCTGATTTTTTTTTTCTTTTTCTTTTTTTCTTCGCCTAGATTTCTTCATATCATCTTGCAGAATAAGACACTTTGAAACAAATCTAAGGAGTTGTCCCGCAGAATGCTAAAGCTGTCATTGCACAGGGGCACAATCGGGGAGCTGGGTATTTGCATGAGGTAGCACGTGCCGATAATTTATTCAGTGCTCATTCAAACCCACGCACAAAGCGTGGGCCTGTGAAGGGCACTGGAATAAACATTTGCTCGCATTGTTTCTGGGGACTCTGGCTATTTATTAACTTGGAAACTTTTGAGATCTAAGGCCAAGTTTTGGAGTGCATCATTAGAAAGGCTCCCAAACTCCCGAAGACAGGAGCATATGCCGCTCGCTGCTGCTGCCTGGCGACAGGAGTATCCGCGGTGACAGCCGCTACCTCTGCAAAATCCCGACTGCAGATAAACAAGCTGGGGCAGCTGACTCAGAACTGACAGCACCTTCTGATCCAGCTGGTAGAGGCGCTAAGAGGGACCCAGGACTGGGCGCGTGGGGCGGGCAGGACCCAGGCCTGTGGGGCAGTAGCAGACAGTTAGCACCGTGGCTGCGGCCGCCGGCATCGGCCTTTCCCCGCAGGGGCCACTGTCCTCCCACGCTGAGGTTTCGGGCCTCTCGTGAAGGTGCTTTACCCACCTGGAAGGAACAGGTTGGGGACCCAAAGCTGGACAGATTTGGGTCACAAACCCCAACAAATGTCATCAGCCTGACTCCAGTGGTGATGCCCAGCAGAGCTCCCCTCTCCACGGAGAAGGTGGTTTCCCCGGCTTCTTTCTTGCTCCTGGGCCTCAGTCTTCAGCATTTCTGTCCTCTCTAGGGACCAGCCACCCAACAGCCTCCTAGTAAATCTCTTCGTGGCTTAACATCACCCCTGCTGGTTCCGTTTCTTGTTACCGAAGAATTCTAAGTGATTCAGGGCCTAGCGACGTCAACGCGAGCCCAAGGTGGGGACCGAGACCTCCACTCACTTGCCGTCGGTCCATGACCCCGTGTTCTCTGTGCATTTACACAGGGCTACCGTCCAGACCCTCTGCTGCAGCGGCCCCCGTGAGCTCTGGCAACTCAGCCAAGTTAAGGTCACAGACCGGGGAAGAGGCTCTCAGATCCGACCAAGGCCTGCTTGACCATGAGGCCCATTTACCTTCCACTCTGCGAGCTTCCTCAGCATCCAAGAGTAGAAAAGCCGATCTTCTCTCTTTCAATAGTTCCCTTCCAATTCTCGCTAACAGTCCTTCCCCCTTTGAATTAAGAAGAGTCATTTTGTGGGTTTTTTTTTTCCCCACTGAATTCTATTTGGAATCTCAAATTACCAAACTAGTGGAAGAGGGAAGCCCAGGACAAGGCCCAGCTGCTGCCCCTCCCCCCCCCCCCAGACGAGGTCACCGCAGCCCCTCCAAGCCCAGCAGCCAGACACCAGAGCTCTGGGCAATTTGGCTCTTTCATTAATTCAAATAGGACCGTGCTCTCCGACCTCAATCTGTTTCTAATCACGGCGTCTTGTGAAGCTTCGAGGTGCAGGAACTCCATGGAGTCACTCTCAGTATTTCTCTCCTGTGTCAGCTCAAATATTCCATTTCAAGCTCCTATCTGACCCGTGTTCCTTAACTGAGAGCCGTTCATCTTCTTCATGTTTAGGAAACTGCAAACTCAGGATAAATGTGCCATCCTCGAGTGTCTCTTAAATTCTGTCTGGAAGAATGCCATGGGGAGAAGGGTTGAGCATATCTCCTTAGGCGTTTGGGGGCTCAGAATTCAGATGGAGATTAATGCAGACGCTGTAAGTCACCATGAGGAGAGCTATAAATAGAGGGGCCTCTTTCCACACGGTTGAGGATTTTCGGGTCTAACCACAATACTTTATAACCCAGATCCCCACACAAGGGCAAACAGGAAAATGACCGTGCTCTGGCATCGGATATTTTATGCATGAACTGGTGTCATTTCTGGAATCTGTAAACTTTTAAGATGTAAGACTCGTGGAATAGTCCACACCCATCCACATTACGCCCAGGAGTTCATCCGGCGCACCCATTAGCATAGTTTGGGGTTGTAAGTCCTGAGGGCTTCTGGAATGCTACTTCCAAAAGCACCGGGTGATTTTTCCTCAGAGAATGTGCGTCCTCTTTGACAATGAAGTCACTGCTTCAAAGGGGCCGCTCTTTCAACAGAAAACCAAAGCAGATCATGGTTTTGGTTTTGGTTTGGTTTGGTTTTTCCTTTTTTCTTTTTCCTTCTTTCCCAAACTGGCTGCAAATTCTCTTCTTAGAACCTCCTCTTTTCTCAAACCCCACATGCTTCCTCGGGGGCTGGAGGCTGGCTGGCCACCCCCTGAACTTGCTCAGTGTTTTCACTTCCCATTTTCAAGGACTGAGCGAGATCGTGATCCAAGGAGAAAAGACGGAGAAGACTCAAGCAGCCACTTCGAAAAGTCAAGCGTCAGGGCCCGTCTCAGTCAGACCAGCGTTTCTCAGCCGTGGGATCGGATTGTTCCCGGCGGCGGCGCGGTCCCACGGTCCTGCGCATCGCTGCAGGAGGAGCAGCGTCCCTGGCTCCCACCCGGGGATGCCCGCAGCCCTCCTGCAAGGTGTGACAACCAGAACACGTCTCCAGATAAGCGTCCCTGGGCAAGGAGATCACTCCCAGCAGAGAACTCCTGAGCTGGAAGTTCACTGGGGACCTGTATGGCTGACTATAAAGAAAGTAACCGTACCCAAGCGGAGCGTGGAGGCCTCACTTCAGGATCACAAACAATCCTACTAGCAAGTCGGACGCCCTGAGAGATTTCTTCAGCCCTCACATCTGCTGCCCAAATCCAAGGCTCACGTCCAGCCCATTCCCATCCAGCAACCCCACCGCCGGGGCCTTCTCTAAGAGGAGTGAAACCAGGGTCTGAAGAGACGGCCACACTGCACGTCTGCGGCGACCATATTCACAGGGATCAAGACACAGACTAATGCAAGTGTCTTCCTGTGGGTGGGCGGGTACCGAAGATGCGGTATGCCCGTACAGTAGAATATCATTCGGCCTTTCAGCTGAAGAAAGTCCTGCCATATGCAACTGTACGGTGGACCTGGAAGACGTCACACTGCGTAAAATAAGCCAGTCACTGGAGGACGAATGCTGCACGATTCCACTTCCATGAGGAATCGAACAGTCTCGCCGGTACAGAGTCGAATGGTGGCTGCCCTGGGCCAGAGGGAGAGGAAGACAGGAGGTGACGCTCAGTGGGGTAACGTCTCAGCCATGCCAGATCAATGTGCTCTGAAGGCCTTCGTGCTCCACAAAATGGTGCCCTTAGTTGGGTGTTGTGCACCGAACAGTGTGGTAAGAGGGCAGAGCTCCTGTTACGTTTCTTACCACAGTGCAAATAAATACAAGAGGCTGATCAGTAGGTGGGGAGGGAGGGAAGCCCTGGCGTGCCTGACTTCTAGACGGAGAGCCTGGCTGTGAAAACCCAGCCCCTGGACTCGTCAACTGTCCTGACCCCCGGCCCCTCCATGGCCCTCCCCTGCCATTTCTACATGCACCGTCCGCTGTCCGGCCTGAAATCAAAGGTTTATGTTGAGTTGTCACATGGATTCTCATGGTAATAACATTTGGAGCCTTTTACTGGGACATAAACCGTAAGCTAAAATGTCACCAGATTTTATTAGACAATCTAAACTTAATTGCAAATAAGTGGATGTACTCATAAAAGATGATGGAAGACCGCCATCTCAGCAGGCACATGGGGCCAGCCAGGAGCGCGAGGCAGGGACTCAGCACTGACTTGTCCTCCGCTCCGAAAGGCATCTCTTGTTTCCTGAAGTACAAAGAGGGAAGAGTGATGTCGGCAGGAAGTGATGTTATTACTTAATAATAATAACACAGAGAACCAGAGGTTAAAAGAGGTCGGTGTGAACCATGTTCCAAGACCGTTTGCTCTGGAATAAAATTTTCATAAAGAGCTCTAAGTCTTTTTTATGGCCAGTGAGAACGTCATTGGGAAATTAATGATGGATCTGAATGATAAATCTGCTTTCATATGGAAGGGCTGGTTTTATGAAAATATGCTTTTATGCCTCTAAGGCTGTAAGTGAGAACAAGACAAGGATATATCCAGAAGGATGATTATTCCAAGTGAAGCCACCTGTCCTACTGTCCAATTTCATCAAATTTATTGGAAATAAAAGTATACATTGGCAAAAACCTATTTTTCATGTAAAGGTCAGGAGTTCTTTCTTTCTTTTTTTAAGATAAAATTTGCTTAATTTTGTGAAGACCCCAAGGGTTGGGTCAGAATTTTGTGTTTTCTCCTCGTGGCTTCAGGATTCACCCAGGATAACAATTGCAAGGAAGGAATTCGCTACGGAAATCAAAATGCTCAACCAGGTACCATATCAGGCCATTTTTCTTGATTGTGAATTCATCACCTGTTGGTCAGAAAGCGGTTGCTGCGGTGTCCTGGGGCCGCTCTAACAAAGCCCCACGTGCTGGGAGGCTTCAGACAGGCGCCGGGTCTCTGGACGGTCTGGAGGCTGGAACGGAAGCCACGTGCCAGTCACTGAGCGTCACTCCGCGCTCCGTCACAGTCTCTCGGGGGGGATCCCTCCTGCCCCTTCTGGTTTCTGAGCCTGGCTGGCAGCCGCCTCACCGCCTTCTCTGCTTTTGTTGTCCCATGACCTTCTGTATGTCTGTCTCTGTGTCCAAATTTGCATCTTACAAGACACACATCGTTGGATTAGGAGTCACCCTGACCCAGTACAATCTCATCTTAACTCATCTTAACTCCTAACATCTGCAAAGACTCTATTTCCAAATAAGGTCACGTCCTGAGGTTCCCAGTAGACATGAATAGGGGCCGGGGAGGGTGGGGGTGGGGATGGCGCACTGCACCCGCTGGAACGGTGAAGACCCTGTCCGTCTGGTTCTCTGGAGCCCAGGTTCCGGGCACGGCCAGACGACCTTCGTAGCATGCTGCGGCCCATGGTGCCCGACCCTGCCCCACCTCCCTGGCCTTTCTCCAGGCCACCTGTTAGTTAACATTACTTAATTGATTTTCTACATTTTTACAGTTAACTTACTTTTTTACTTAATGCATTTTTAAGAGAAACTCAGCATCGCCACCTTGAATAAAAACGAGCCTCCTAGGGACGCCTGGGTGGCTCAGTTGGTTAAGCAGCTGCCTTCAGCTCAGGTCATGATCCCAGCGTCCTGGGATCGAGTCCCACATCGGGCTCCTTGCTCAGCGGGGAGCCTGCTTCTCCCTCTGCCTCTGCCTGCCATTCTGTCTGCCTGTGCTTGCTCTCTCCCCGTCTCTCTCTCTGATAAATAAATAAAATCTTTAAAAAAAAAAAAAAAAAAAACGAGCCTCCCTTGCCTGCAGTAAAGATGATCTTCGAGAGACTGGGTCACAGAGCCCAGTCACGTAATGCACCCGGCAGAAGCAGCTGCCTGCCAAGGCCTCTGAGTTCTGTGAGAAAGGAAGATTGGCCGGCGGGGAAGAGGTGCCCGAGACAGGGTAACACCTGTGCAAGTTGTTCTACTTTCCCTGCTCGGGACTGACAGTTGGGAAGGCCAGGACTCATCTGCCCTGCGGGAAGTGCCACTTGGTGCCGTGTCCCTGGGCCACCTCAGAGTGTCTCCCAAACGCGTCTGTACTTGGGACCCACCAATAGACTGACCACGATCCACTCTTTGAAGGCGGGCCTGGGTCCACTTGAGCAAACTTGAGCTTCAGGTTCTCATTGGTAAAGGGACCTACTGCTGTAGGATCCAACAGCTCACCCTCTGGAAAGAGTGCGCCCGTCCGGTCTGCGCCCTCCCCTTGGCTGTCTGCTCTTCGCTGCGGCTTGGGGTTTGACTTAGACCCACCGGGCTCCGTGACAGCCCCTGGTGCAGGCCGACAGCCAGGCCTCTGACCCTTCTTGACCACAAAGTGGTGGGTGATTCAGTCAATGGACCTTTGGCTGGCTCTCTCCATGCAGTTGGGACCCAGCCCCCCGGACTCCGTCCTGCTTCTGGGGGCTCTGTTTCTCCTCTGAGAGCTCCTCGCCCTCACCGCCTTGTGCGTGTTGCTCTTCTGTCTGTCTGACGTCCCTCTGGGCTTAGCTTCTCACCCCACTCCCCAGGTCAGCTGGCTTCCTGGGTGCTGCCTGCAAGCCCTGCACTTCCCGGGAGATGACCCGGCCAGCTCCTGGACCCCCGGATTCCTCTGCATCACAGCCCCGCGAGACAGAACCCGTTTCAGGGCGGATGGAGCCCTTGTCCTAGCACAGCGGGAGGGCTCTGTGGCCGCCGCTTAATATTCATTCATCCATTTATTTATTAAAAAAATAAGTGTAATGAGTGCCAACTGTGTGTCAGGCACTGAATTAGAAGCTGGAGATTCATAGTGAACAGAAAAAAGCAGCTACTCCCTCCCCTGGCTGCAGCGGCATTTGCAATCATGGGAACGAAGACAGACTATGAATGGATAAATATAAAATACGTCCACTGGTCACAAGAACCAGGACACAAGACAAAGACAGGCAGGGTGAGGGGTGAGGGGCCTGGGAGTCCTATTTGGAGGTGGGGAGGAGAGAAGGGGAGCAGGCAACCGGGGATCAGTGCAGGGAGGGTGGCCTTGTGGTTACTGGGGGCCAGAGGGTGGGGTGCAGGAAAGGCAGGGTCAAGGTGCTGGTAGAGCTGGAGCAATGAGCAAAGCAGTAGGTGAGGTCATCTGAGTCCAACAGGGGAAGGAGGGCCAGTTCCCGAGGTGCCCGCTGTGGCCACAGTCATGGGTCACAACACTCCAGTCTCCTCAGCTCAGCTTCCGAATCAGGAACATGGGACCTATCCACCTGCTTGGCACTGAGGGTTTGACAGCCCAAAGAAGCAACGTCCTAAGGTTGGCGGGGAAGAGGAGAGGCTGGGTGCTTTCAAGCCCACACCCCAGACGACACACACCGGCAGCCCTCCTGGGCTTCACACCCCAGACGACACACACCGGCAGCCCTCCTGGGCTTCCCAGACCATGACCGGTCCACGTGTCACATCAGCCAAGAGCTCGGCCAGCTCTTGTGAGCAGAGGAGCCCTCCGGAGAAGGAGCTTCTACCAGCTTCCATGTCAGGTAGCCCATGGTGCATGCTCTGCACTTCCAAGAAGGCAAGTTCAGGAAATGGGGCAAGAGAAGTTCAAAAGCTGACGGCTCACTGGTGGTGAGAAGCTCCTCACTTCTTAGCCCCCAGGTAAAATACATTACTTCTCTTGGAAGGTCTGTTTTCAGGCGCGCCGGTAAGGATTTTCATCTGGTGGTTGTCCTCTGCATCCACTGTTGGTTTCTTTCAACCTGGTTTATTTACTTAGCAAGTCAGTGGGGTTAGATCAACACTAAATCTCACCATTTGGCACATATGATATTCATGCCCTTAATAGCTTCATTAAGGAGGTTTCTGGGAGTATATTACTGAGCAAGCCTATAGATCATCCGGCAATAAATCTAGAGAACTCTCCTAAGCATTTATCTAATTTGGCCATGGTTTTAATTAAGTGTTTCTGCTAATGATTCCCATTTATGTTTAATAAAATTTATTGTGTAAAAATAAGTTCTCAAACCCCAGTTTATTCAAGTTCATCCAGTTGATGTGCCACCGAGAGCACGTGTGTTTGGGGTGGCAGAGTGCATTCGGAGTCTCACCCGCTCCAGAAGAAGCACCGGTCAGAGGCATTTGAAGGGGTGTCAAGCCTGGCACACCCCCTAATGGCCATGTGCACCGAGGGCGGGAAGGCCGTGGTTCAGTGACCCGTGTCTGGACCGCAGAATGAAGTGGGTCTAAGCGGTTACTACTATCTGACGCCGCCTTCTCCCTTGAGGTCCAGGCCGCATCCTCTTCTCAGCACCCAGCTCCAAGCCCGTGGCCCCCCAGAGGCGGTCTCATGTGTCTCTCTGATGTGTGGACTCTGAGGGTCCATGGGGCTCCACCCGTGACCCTGGTCCCATGACCCCATGTCTCTCCCTGTGGCTGATGGCCATAGCCAAGCCCCCACTGCCGGACCTCTGCCCAGCCCGTCCCTGGGATTGCTACAGGCGAGCAAGGTCATGCCCGCCCCCTGCCTCCTACATTCAGTGACCCATTGATTTGGGGTGCGAACACCCAGCCCATGACCCCAGCTCAGAACGACTCTGAAGAGCCTGCTCCCGAGTGCACCCCCACTGTGGGCGTGACGGAGGCTCCGGTGCAGCTCCATCGCATCCAAGGCCCCCTTCGCCCACCCCCACTGCCTCCACCCCAGACGTGCGGATCCTGACGACATGCCGCCGCCAGCAGTCTCAGAGCCTCACAGGGACCCCAAACTGAGATAGGTTGTCCTCGAAGGCATTTGGGTGAAATAGTAGAAACCATAAATAAACTTTAAGGCCCGTGGGAGCTGTGCAGAATGCAGACTACTTGTACAGCACGCACTCCTGCTGTGAAAAAGGATACGGTGGGTCTACATGCGGTTCCACGGAAAGCTCGGCAGGCTCTGTTGAGTTAAAAGAAGTGAGAAGAGGGGGCGCCTGGGGGGCTCAGCCAGTTGAGCCTCTGCCTTCGGCTCACGTCATGACCCGAGGGTCCCGGGATCGAGCCCCACGTTGGCCTCCCTGCTCAGTGAGGCGTCTGCTTCCTCTGCCTCTGCTGTTCCCCTGCTCGCGCTCGCTCCCTCTTCTTCCTCTGTCAAATAAAGAAAATCTTTTTTTAAAAAAAGTGAGAAGAGGCATACGTGATGATGCCCTTCAGCTCAAAATGGAGCAAAGCATTTGTCAATATTTTCTGCGGTGTTGAACTATAGATAGAGGATAGATACCTAAATGCATAGACCATTCTGGAAGGAGATTTGGAAGTGTTAACAATGGTTATATCCTAGAAGGGGCCAGGGGTGAGAATGAGTGATCAGAGAGTTGGTCAGGACAGACTCGAAGCTCATCTGGAACGCTTCTACTCTTTTTTTTCTTTTTTTTTCTTTTTACAAGAGTATTTATGTATTGATAGCTAAATTAAATATTAATCAGTTTTTTGGAAGATGGGCCATAATGTGATTTTTGCTGAAATGTATGGATGGGACTGTGTATGATGAAAAAAAGAAGCACACCAGAAATATTTAGATGGCAGTTAAATGTCTGCTTTGCTCCTCAATTAGAGAAAAATAATTGGGTTACTTTTTAAAAGAAAGTAGACTAAGAAAATATGTCTAATCCACTACACCAAACCATTACCCACTTACAAGAATCTTCAAAAAGCACCGCCTTAACCCTTCAGATTTTCTTTCTTTTTTTTTTTTTAAGATTTTATTTATTTATTTGACAGACAGAGATCACAAGCAGGCAGAGAGGCAGGCAGAGAGAGAGAGGAGGAAGCAGGCTCCCCGCTGAGCAGAGAGTCCCATGCGGGGCTCGATCCCAGGACTCTGAGATCATGACCTGAGCCAAAGGCAGCGGCTTAACCCACTGAGCCACCCAGATGCCCCACCCTTCGGACTTTCTTACTGGAAATTTTTTCATAGGATCGTGGTTGCTGAGAGCTGACTAAGGGAAGCCGGGCCCCAGCAACTCCGTTTTCCCCTTCTTGTCATGGAGGCTTTTTCCCTCTAAATTCAGTCACTTTTTAATACCGATACAGTTGAGGTAACATATTTCAGAGTACCACCATGTCCGTCAAGTTGGTACAAGGTGCAGATGAATTTTCACTGCCTAAGGGAGGCAGACATAACGCTGTAATGCTTTGGGAGCCCACCCAACACATCGTTTTACATATGAGACCAAGAATTAGAGACAGCAGGTGACAGACCTGTTCAAGGGGAGAGTCAGCCTGAGTCATATTAGCACGGGCCTTGCAGTGGACACTTACGTTTTGCTGACTTGGCTATATTTTTCTGGAAACAGCCCCAGCTTTCATCTATGCTACCTGGTTTGCAGAAACCAGTGCAGCACCCAAGTGTAAATGCGGGCCCCACTGTTCAACGGTTGTTAAGAATTTCAAGATGGCCATCACAAGGCATTAAACCACACATGGGGCCCTTCCGACGTGGAGAGACACTCACGCTGCTCTCCCATGAAGCCAGCCTTGCTTCCTGCTATCCTTCATAAGGTGTGAGCTGAGGCCACGTCCAGCCATAAGGCTAAACATGTGACCCTGCGGCCAAACCACCCTATGTCCCATTGCCCTGACCACACCGATGGGTTCAGGGGTGAGCATGTGAGCCAGATCAGAGCAGAAAGCTAGGGCTTGTGCCCAGAAGCTCTACTTCCCTGATGTGGACCCTCTTGCTGATCGCAGCACTCCTATGACCACCAGAAGAGCTTTGGTCTGAAAGTAGGGCAAGCACATAGCAGACAGCAGGGCTGAGCTAGGACCCAGACACAACCAGGCTCCGATAATATCTATTAAGTCCTTACAGCAGACTTCCTCGTTATACAATCCAACTCATTTTTATCCATTTAAACATTTTTGAGTTGGGTTTCCTGCCACTTCCATCCAAAAGCATCCTCTCTGGTATAAGTTCTCGCCGATTGTTAAGAATCTACGTTTTTCACAGGCTTTTTGTGGATGGCAATTTGGCAATGTCAATTAATATTTAAAATGTTCGTGCCGCTTGCACCGTGGTTCTATTTCTAGGAAGGAATCTGTCCTACAGAAACCGTCACCCAATTACGCAAAGACATATTTTTTTAAAAAACGGTCTTTGCCGCATGGTTTGTAATAGTGAAACATTGGAAACAACGAGGTGTCCATCAACACAGCACTGATTAATTAAACGACGGCTATTTTATCATTTACAACAGCAGAGAAAAGTTGAAAGCTGAGATTTCCTTCCTGAGAAAGCTGTCCACAATGTGTTAAGTAAAAAAGGCAAGGTGTACGCGGAGTTTGTGATGGTCTTTTCACCACCAAAGAGACCCTCCAGCAGTAGTGCCGGCAGTGGTTGGTAGAGGGAGCAGTTTGGTCTGGGGAGACCCCTAGAAACTGCTGGACAAAGACAGTGCAGGGGGGGAGCGGGATACTGGGTTGGGAGCTGGTGAAATCGTCAGACTCCCCCGGGGTCAAGAGGAGGCACCTGGCAGGGGACCGATTTGGGTTGGTGGGGAGATGAGCACAAGGCCCTGTCCCAGCTCAGCTCCGTCCTTTCTGCCATCCCCCAAGACGGAATACCTTTGGCATGCCTCCTACTCACGGAATGTCAGCCCCACACTAAAGAAGGCCCCAAGCTTCTCCGGTCACTCACGCACAACCCGTTTGATGTATGACAAGAGACAGTGCCAAGTGACCTCGTCAGCAGAAGCGCAGGGTCAGCTTCAGAACCTGCAAAATGTTACTCGTGCAAAATGAAAACGCAGGCCCTTGTTCCAAAGTAATGGGGGATCTCACGCGGGGAGGGCGGGGCTTTCGCGAGGGCGCAGGGCCCCGTGAGCATCCTCGGTGTGACCGCGCAGACCACGCACACGGGCACAACTCCTGGCCCGTGGCGAGGGGGAACCGGGGGGCGTGCTCTGCCGTGCTGGGCTGGGAAGGAGGAGGAGCCCCTCTGGTGCTCCACTCACGTGGTCTCTCCAAGCATATTAATGGCTCCGAGCAGTCGGCAGCAAGCTTTCTCCCGCTTGAAAAGCAAGCCCTATCAATTAAAAAAAAAAAAAAAAAAAAAAAAAAGGCATAAAATCTGCACAAATGCCTTCCTTTACAGCAAGTAGTGGCTGCTTTGTCTTCAAGGGCCCCTTCCCTCTCTGCCAGGCCAGCCACCCGCAGGACTCGCTGGTGCAGGAGCCGCGTCTCCTGCTTCAAACCACGGAGTAATAGATTCAGACACACCCTGTGCTCGCTTTTAATTTTCATTTTAAAACCCATCTCTGTTCAAAGCGAATGCCCTCCAGGACCTACCGCGCACAGAAGCAAGTGCAGGCCGGGAGTTTCCAGGCTCGAGGGAGTCTCTGACCATGACACTGGATTGTACGGGGAGGGGTTTTTAGAGCAATTGCGGTTTTTCCACAAGTGCTTTGATCACAACTTCATAGGGTTCGAGCAATCTGCCCTGACCCTTTTTTTACCAGTAGCGCTGTTTTGTTTTTAATTGGTGTTTTGTTGTATCTGTTTCTAAATGCATGATTTCACACAGCGGGGGGTTGTCTGGGACTGCATATGTAGCGTTGTGGTATTAACTCCTGGGTTGGAATTTTGGGGATCCCCCAAAGGAATCTGCTTGTGGTCTTGTCCCCCGGCCTGCACAGGTAGGGGCTGGGTGTCCGTCGTGTTCTGGCTGCCACCAGTCCCAGCGCTGTCCGGGTGGCTGTCCCGGTGTTACCAGGCGGGCTCCCTGCCCTGCAGCAGGGACATGAGATGACAGGCACGCGGTGAGATGGGCAGAAGTGAGGCTCCACGCTGAGGGAGGGTCCACGCTGCTGTTTCAGGACCAGCATCTGGAAGAAACCAGAGAAGAGGGAGCAGCTGAGGGTGAGGAGGGACACGTGACTTCAAGGTCGGGGAGGGGTTTGAGTTCCAGTCACCAAACTTTGATCGCGCTTCTGATCCACGTAGCAACAAACCACCCTCACCAACAAGTAGATCCCCGAAAGCAAGTGTCATTTAAGCCACACGCATGTGGCTACTGGGTGGCTCCTCTCTGCACCTCTGCACGACCGGAGGGTGTGCAGACCTCTGACTTCCCAAGAAAGGGGGACCCGTCCCCCTCTCCCCAGAGCTCCTGCAGCCCCTGGAGCACTGAAGGACACGGGAAGACCTCAGCAAATGGCTGCTAATTTCTGTTCTTAAGAACAAATGACAGTTATAGCCACAAGAGCTGCCGCTACCAGAGATGCTTTTGGGCTGGCCACTAAGCTGACCTGCTGACAGCGACACCACTCACCTTGCCAGGGAGGGAGGTTGGCTCCCATCCGCAGCCTCGAGGCGAGCCCGCGGAGACATGGCTTGTCCAGAGAGGGGGCAAGGCAGGGGTGGAGACCCGGGCAGATGCACTCAGCAGCCCCTCTTGTAACCTGATGTGGAGCCGTGCAGGGGTTCACGCTGGCTCGCGCCTTGCCAGGTCAAGATCCCAGATCCTTCCATCCTGGAAGGAGTGCGGGGCCCGGGCTTTCCAGGGAGCGGGGCTTGTATCTGTTGGTACCGAGCAGTGCTGCTGGTGAAGGTACAGCAGTTTCTGTGGCTGTCACTTTACTCCCACACCGTCCTGTCTGACGCTCAGCTTCTGCCCCCCGCCCCCACCCTCAAAGGCCAACAGAAGCCAGTGCGGATTCCGGGGGCTCACTTCCAGAAGAGTCTCATGTGTGATAACAAGAAGGTAACAGGAGCCCTTTGATCTCAACAAGGTACGATCGATTTCATCCCATGGTTTATGAAACAATTTTAGACTAATTACCTCTGACAACTTGCAAATGTTTATAAACTTCTTCAAGGAGGAAAAGGCACAATTAGGTGTTCCTCTGACAAATGGAAAGGAGGTTTTCTTTGTGCCGTATGGCTGATGTCTTTTCCCCCAGGAGCATTCTGAAACCTTGATCTTCTAAGACGCTCCGATTTCCGCTGAGATACAGAATTCATCAAATCATCCTCCTAGCCTTTGAGTCAAATTTAACTGAGCAGGTGAGAAGCAGCTGTGGTCAGGCCCCTCCCAGCTGTGGTCAGGTCCCCTCCTAGTGGGTCACATCTTTTGTCAGATGGTCATGGTGGCCAGGGCCCGGCGCAGGCTTCCTCCTGGAACAGACTCCTCCGCTCTGAGGGTCCTTTGTGAGGTTTCAATGTGTCTCTGCCGATAACCATGTGTCTGGCCACAAACAAGTCTCACAATTAAATAGAACCTAGATTATTCATCATCTTCACCATCAAGGAAAATTACCCCCCATCATGGCTATTTGCAGTGTGCTGAGGCAACGCGGAAGGCTGTCAGAAGCCCCCCGGTCCCTGGGTGTTTTAAATTCAAACCCACAAAATTCCAGGGAGGCCAAGGGAGGCCCCAGGGCTTGGTACAACAGAAAGCTAGATACTGGGCTGCTCCTCTGTGGCCCGACTCACATTTTAATACCCTTTTGATTATTTACCATTGTTAATTCAAGAAAACGCACAGCAGGCAGGTAGAAATATTGCAAAGTCAACCGGCCCTTAATCCCTAGCTAATCCCTGGTCAACTAACTATATCCTTCCTTTATTAAAAAAAAAAAAAAAGAAAGAAAGAAAGAAAGAAAGAAAAGAAAAGGCATTCTGAATCTTTTGTTGAAAACAAATTGCCAGCAGGAAGAAAGACCTCCTCCCTCCAGACCCGAGCGCTACTTCGTCCGACCGGGCCCACGTAAGAGGCTGTTCTCCCGCTGCTGCGCCGTATTGTGCCGGCACGTTCTCAGTACCTTCGGCATAAGCCTGCGTTGTCATTGTTGCACGGAGAACTCCTTTTCGCCTCTGACTACAGGAAGACATTAGTAACGTTCACCATTAGGAACCGGTCACCCAAGCGGCCATAAAAAGCAGAAACTTTGCCAAGACGGTTTTTTCCCAAAAAGGGATCAAAGGTAAACTCTGAGTTTCGATTTTTTCAATGTGGACACCAGTGGATGCAACAGGAGTTTCTGACACCCCCTGATCCGGTCGCTTCCGTCTGGGCAGGCTTGCTGAGTGTCCCGTGGTGGCCGCGTGTGTGAAAGGAAAGACGCCCACTCAAAGTCACCCAGAAAGGAACTTATAGTGAGGAATCTTGTGGAATCCAAGAAAAACGCACTGGCCAGTCTCGGACAGGACAGGCAGGAGACAGGAGTCCCCTGGGAAGTTGGCCCCCACCACCTGGGCGCCCCGTCCTTCCGGCCAGGTCAGAGCCCCACTGGGAGAGCAGCCCCAGCTCCCCACCCCCATTGTCCCTGGAGGAGGAATTGTGTTCATCCCCCCAGATGCTGTAGGGCACCCGTGCCACAGGCCTCACCCCGTCAGCACATCACCGGGACTACTGCCAGCTTCAGATCTTCTCTGTAAATCTGTAACAATTAAAAAAAAAAAAAAAAGTCCAAAAACCTACTATAACCCTTTGGAAGGGCAATTTGGCAATCCCCAGCCCAGTTACAAGCAAACAGTGTCTTTGCCTCAGCAGTACCTAGCGATGCCAGCTCCCTGCAAGCTCCCTCGTATGTGGCTTGCTGTAAGTCATGTTATTGCCGATGGCGCAGTGTCTAATATCAGGAGATCAGAAGCAATGCCCGTGTCCAGCAACGGGGAACGGATGCGTGAGCGGAGGCACACCCATGACTATGACACACCCATGGCACACCAGGACCTGGACCTCGGATTCCACGCAGCGGCACAACGAATGGGGAAATGCACCGAGAGGGAAGAATCACCAGGGTTTGTGGTTATGCCAGAAAGGACACAGAGCAGTGTGTCAAGGTGCTACCACTCGTGCGGGAGGAGAATGCGTATTCCTAGCACGCGGTTTAGCACAAACTCCTTGAAAGCCTGCACGGAAGAGGGGCCATGCATCATGGGGGCGCGGGAGCCGGCTGGGGAGAGCAGCCGCTCGGAGCAGGTGACGGTCTCCTCTGGCCAAACACACACAGGTAAGTGATACGTTAGAAGGAGGTGAGGTGTCAATTCCAAAGAGCATTCTCTCCTGTAAATGGAATCTGGTACCACCATCCCTAAGGAGTCATAACCCGAAAAAGAAAGGAAACGCCACTAAACAGCGTTACTGATTTTCCAGCCTCGTCACCTGCAGACGCCGTCTTCAAGGAGTGAAGGGTGCGGTGCGCGAGGCACCTGCCACCAGCCGACACCTCCTACGGGAAGTCGCCAGGTTGGGAAAGAGCGGAGGTAAGGGACCGTCTCTGCAGGTGACACAACGCGTTCTCACGCCACACCTGTGAGCCACCCCGTCCGGCCCCGCGGGCCACCCTGAAGGATGTGGACACCAGCCGCAGCCACAGGTTCTCTCCCCTTCTCCTCGCTCCAGAGGCCAAGCTGCCGCAACAACTTGTCCTCGGGTCGTGCCTCTGTTACGGTCACGGCACACGGCTCCTGACCTGGGTAGCAAGCGACCCCACCGAGGCACCGCAGTCTGTTGAGCAGGCCATGGTCCATGCTTCGTCCTGTACCCTCTCCAAGGTGAACACGACATGTCAGCACTGGCTTTGTGATGGTGTCTCCGAGCGGTGACAGGTAAATAATTTATTTTGTTTTTTTCCGCAGAAGTTAGCAGTCCATGTAAGCAGATGCATCCGTCTGCTTTCCACAGATAGCCGTCCCTTGGCCTGTCCAGGCCACAGGCTCTGAGCTGAGGAGACCCAGGAGTCCGGAACAGACACCAGGGCTGCCTGGAGCCAAACGTTAGACTCCTGCGTCTTCAGAGCTGTCCACGGAGCACCCTGCCTGGGGAGCACGTGGGGACACTTCCTGCCAAGTAGCTCTATGCCCAGTGACAGCACAGGACACCTCTGCTTCCTTTTTTAGTCACCTCGAGTCAGCCTTGACAAGCAGCTCGGCGAGCGCGGATCTGGATTTGTGCATTCGGCAAATGGAATATTAAACAGACGTTTTAGCTCAGGCCTGCCAGGCCAGGGACACTTAAGTGAGAAAAACAGCTGAAAGATGGATTCTTTTCAGAAGTTTGGTCTGCTTATTCATCGAGTGGCATGGGCAGGGCCGGGCCGTGGTGTCACCGGCTTCTCAGCCACTGCTCTGGCTGTTGCCTCGCTCTGTGAGGCCTCCGCGGGGGGATGAAAGCGTTACAGGATCCGGCCTCACTGAGCACCGGGTACCATCTGGAGGAAGATGGAGCTCTCGTCTCTCCAGTGGCCTGTCACAGTCCTGGCTCGCACTCAGGGCCACAGCCAACATCTTTTCACCTTTGAACACCCACTGGTGCCTCAGACTTCTCAGAGCTCACCCAGGAGCGGGCGGAAGCCCAATTCCAAGTCGTCCCCCCAGTACACGCCTCCTCACCACCCTTCACTGTAGAGAAGTGCCGCGGAGAGGGCCCATAGTTCACCACCTCCCTTCGGAATATCCCAGCCCAGTGTCCTCACAGCCTGAGCAGAAAGTGGGCGTCAGGACACGAGACAGAAATGCACCGGGACGCCACGCTTCTGGCTTGAGGGACGGGAAGGGGAACGCCTAAAGCCCTGGAAGAGGGCAGACATAAAATAAAAGAGAACCTATTTTCTTTATTCTTTCCGCCCCCAAGTAGCCAGCAGTGCACACAGGGGCGCACAAAAGCCAAACTTCTGGGAGAAAAGATCCTTCCTTCTTGTCCGCGAGCTGTGGCCCCAGCAGGAGAGGGGGTGAGTCTTCTTGGCTTGCTTTCCTCTCTCTCCCCTTCCCACCTCCCCCAGAGTGGGCACAGTCACACTAGTGCATGATGCAGTGGGGAGACTGAGCCCCTGCATTCTGGGTGGAGGCTGGGGCAGAGGATCCCCAGGGAGCCTGAAGGACCAAGGAGGTCGCAGAGAGGGAGGAGCCGGGATAGCAAGCCCAGAAAGATGCTTATGAATCCGAGTCCCATGGAGGAGACCAGATCCTAACCCACATACCAACTAGTCTCACAACTGATCCATTAGTCACTGGTCTCTGGGTATTACCGACACGGGACAGATCTGAGAAGCACGTCAAGACTTTGAAAACAGCTAATGATTGAAACTGCAGCCCACAGTTGGCTTGGAACATGTGCCCTGAACCTAACCAGTTCACTTGCTAACTAAAACAAAAATGTAAACATGCCCCATGAATCTCCAGAGACAAGACTTAGGGTCTCCCAACACAATAAACACAGTGTCCAGGATAAAATCCAGAATGATTCGGCATACAAAGAATCAGGGAAATCTTAATTCATGTGGGAAAAGATTTCAACAGATGCCAAAACCAAGATGGCACACGTGATGGCATTTTTGGCCTAAACTTTAAAGCAATTATTATAAAACTAGCCCCCCCCACACAATCACAGGCATGATAAAGTGGCTAGAAAAAGAGAAAATTTCAAAAAATAATCAGCAAGTAGAGAAGAACCAAATACAAATTCTAGAACTGAAGAAATACAGTAGCTAGAATAACACCTCACTGGGTGAGCTCAAAAGCAGAATGGACATGGCAGAAGGAAAAATTAGGGAACTTGAAGATAAATACACAGAAATTCTCTAATCCAAATGTCACAGTGAAAAAAATGCATCCAAAACAATGAAAAGAGTTGCAGACACCTACGGGACAAGAGCAAAAGTTCTATTGTTCATGTCTTCAGGTTCCCAGAAAGAAAAAGAGTGTAGAGCGGGAAATTATCTGACAAAATAATAATAAATAATATATAAATAATAATAATAAATAAATAAAATAATAATAATAATAATAATAAAAATTCCCAAATTTGGCAGATGATGTAAACCTACAGATTTAAGAAGCTGAGCAAACCCCAAATGGGATAAACCCAATGAAATCCACATTCAGACACACTGAAATCAAACTATTGGCAACTAATGACCAAGAAAAAAAATCTTGAAACCGCACAAAAACTAGGGGGGGAACAAGGGTCTGAAGGACTTCAGATTTCTCACCAGAAACCACAAACGTGGAAGGAAGCGGCACACTGCTTAGGGAGAGCAGAGAGGAAAGAACTCAACCCAGAATTCTGTAGTCAGAGAGAATACCGCTCGGGAATGAAGGCAAAATAAAGATTCCTCCGAGGAAGGGAAACTAAGAGAATTCACTGCCAGCACATCTTCACTTGAAAAGAAACGCTAAGGGAAGTTTTTGCAACAGAAGGAAACTCAGAGCATCAGGAATGAAGGAGAAACACCAGAACCGGTAACTTTCGGAGCAGACGGACCGACCACTCTTCTCCTGGTGCGCTCTCTAGCCACGTGTTGGAGGCTGCACGACAGTTACGACTTGGGATGGATTTTCGGCGTGTGTCGATGTGATACAGAAGACGCGGAGGTGCAGTCAGGGACCCACGCAGTTCCTGGATTCCCGTTCTGCAGCGGCTCCCAAAGGTCTCCTGGTAAACACGTCCTACCGCAGGCACAGCAGGCATTGTCCTGAACCCCGTGCTGGGCAGTAGGAAGCCTTGGAGGACAAGGCAGGCTCCACTGTGCAGGCTCTGAGCTCTCCCTGGGACTCAGTGCCCAGAGCCTACCAAGGGAATAAAGCTGGTGCCTCCTGATTCGAGTCCCTCAGAGTCTGAAGGGTGTCTCAGCTTCTGCTGGCACCGTGCCCTAAGAGCTCTGAAGGTCACAGATCAGGCAGGAGGCTTGGGAGCCCTTGGGAAACTCTGTCACTCTGTTTGCTTTGCCAGCTGTGTTTCATTTCTGCACACTACTGGTCTGCGAGCCTCCCCACCTCACACACAGATTGCCGGGTGAGCAGAACACGTGTACATACAGCGACATGTACGCAGACGTGTGCACGCACACACACGCGTGCGCACACACACACGCGCGCGTGCGCACACACACACACACACACACACACAGCACATTGGCCCTCCTTTCCCGCTGTCGTACGCCGGTCTTGCCAGCACGCCCAGACTGGTCCTCAGGTGCCCTGGGACCCCAGTGGTCCACTGCAGCCCCCACCTCTTTCCCCGTGGGAACTTTCTCCGCGCTGAAATAGCAACAGCAGTAAATGACCTGATTTGCAATCTGCCCCTTTGCTCTTAGGACTGGAAACGCAGCTGTAGTATATAATGCAAGGGGCTGGGCTGTTCCCAGCCTCCCAAGCAAGCAGCTACCCACGGCAGTAATTTCACTTTATCTCTCTCCCATTAAAAGGCAATTGAAAGTGAACCGAGGAGAATGAGGGCTGCCTGCGACTCCGGGAACCCTCGGACGGCGCTGGCTGAAGGGCGGCTGGAGGACCAGAGGCAGCAGGTGTGAAGGAACGGGAGCAAACAGAGTATTTGCAGAGCAGCCGACTGATCGTAGGACAGCGGTAACCGCAGCCTCGGCGACGGCCCCTGCTGTCCGTGGACCGGTGTCGTCTTGGGCCCTGTGCTCAGGGCTGCAGGTTTGTGATCTCACTGGTCCCACGAGATGAATTTGCAGGGCAGTCGGAGCAAGGAGTGAGGTCCAGTGAGGTGTTAGCTTATAAGTCAGGGAACCAGGGGATGAGTTCAGCTCCTACATGTTCCTACCTCCAGAACCCAGAGGGTTTAGCGGAGCCGCACTTTACACTCCCTTCTTAAAACCGCACAAGAAGGCCCAGTCGATGCTTCCCAATAGTAAGCATTTGGGATCCAGCAGGGAGAAGACCCAGGATTCAGACCCAAGCCCAAGTCCCATGTTCTTCCCGCTACCTCGTGCTATCCAGGGCTCCAGGGTTCTCTTGCTCGGGTCCTGCCAAAGCAGAATTCATCGAGGAGTTCACCACCCAGAGTGACCCCCAAACATCTGATGGCCACCCGGTGGGCAGGCGGGATTCTCCAGGCTAGGCGGTGCAAGGACCTATTTAGCCAGAGCGACTCCATCTTGGTTAAAAGCCATTTTGTTGTTCGTGCAGTAAAACTTAAACTGACCCTGTCCCCCTCCCCCCAGAGAAACTTACTTAGAAGCAAGTCTGGGAAACCAGTAAAATATGGTCAGCTAGTTCCTAATAACAGAGCCCAGAATACAAGGCCAGGTCGGCCAGGTGAAGACATCCCATCAGTAAGAAACACACATGCTTTTTCCCTAACCACCAAAGAACGTAAACCCCGCCGCTTGGGCGCCAACCTTGAGCGCCAATTCTGACCAGAGTAATAGGTTAGGTCAAACAGCTACTAAGGGTAAATTGTAATTCAATTGGCCACCTGCGTATGACCTAACATGACTACAGTCTCATCGGCCATCTCTGTGTGGCCAGACTTTTGCTCTATAAAAGGTAGCCTGTAAGACGGGGAGGGGTCGCCCTCTTCGGAGGCGGCCCTGACCGGTCAGTCTGACTTCTAATGCTTGGCATAAAATAAAGCTTTAAAAAACTTTCACTTTGTCTCAGTCTCATTTCACTTAATAACAGACCTAACAGCGGCACCTGCGGGCCAAGGGGGGCGGGGCACTGGCCGGTGGCGCTGACATCCATGATGGAGACTCAGGAGATGCCGGCAGAACTGGCTGTGTACACGGGCTCGGGAAAATCTCGTGTCAGCACCACAAGCAGAAGATTTTTAGAGTCAGTGAAATCCCCAAGAAGAGCAGAGGGGTAGAGAACACAGGCTCCAGTGTTGGGTCTTACCGCCTGGTTCCCCCAGCCTGTCCCTCCGCCGTCTGGAGGAGACTCTGTGCTCTCGTCCGTGAATTGAGGACAAGGGACATGCACCCTGGGGAATGTTGTGAAGGTCAAAGTGTCTATAAAGTCTCCACACGGTAAAAGCGAGATCACATTTTTCTGCAGTAAATATTAGAGATAAGGAAGTGCATTCTTTATAAAAAAAATAATAAGAATCACAGCCCCATGCCTTCCAGCAGGCCGCGGGCACTGCCTCTCTCTCTCGGGAACCTGCCTGTGTCACATGTCGATGCAGTCAAGTCTCGTGGTCCTTTTGCACTGTCCCCCTTCCGTCCGCCCCCAGGCCTGTGATGCACACTGGCTGTCCTGTCCCCAAGGAGAGCAAGCTGCGGTGAATCAGTTTATTTAAGACGTGCGTTGCTCGATGCCGCCGGTTCCCGAATGACTTCACCGTAGAGGGGAGGCTGAGAAGCCGGTGTGGTGACCCAGGGCTCGCCACCACCTCCGCAGCCTTTCTGCGTTCCTTCTGCCGCAGGGCTCTTGACTCGGGCTGGAAGGACAGCCGCCTCTCAGTTTATTGCAGAGGGAGCTGAGGTCCCCAGGAGGAAGCGGTTGGCTCAGGGTCAATTAGCAGATCAGTGGAAGTGGGCACGGGGCCAATTTTGACTGATGCCGTCTAGTGTCCTCCCCGCCCCGGTCTTGCCGCCTGGCGGACTAGCACTGTGTGTGAGGGAGACCTGTCCTGAAGACTCTTCCTGCTACAAGTGATGAAATCCGCACCAGACTGGCTTAGGTTTGAAAGAGGAAGCTATTGCATTCAGCAACGTGTCGGAGATCTGTCCCCAGGACTAGCCTGGCTCAGGCGACAGCACTGGGAGGCTATCCTGCAGCAGCCGCGGTCCCTGAGGTCACAGCATCTAGGTGAGGAAGAAAGTGGCAGCTTCCCCTCAGCTGAAGTGGAAGACTCAGAATTAAGTCTCCTTGCTCCTGATTGGCTTGGTTACATCACGTGCCCTTCCCTGAGCCCATCGTCATTGCTAGGGGGCTGTGGCTCTTTGATTGACAGGCCTGGGTCATGCGCTTACCATAGGGATGGTCAGTTAGGGTCCATTAAGGGAAACAGAAGCCAGCCAAGAGCTGCCTTCCATTCTGGCTTTTGGGCAGCTTCAGCGAGAGGTGGGAGCAGCTTTCTGATCTTTCTGACCTCGGCTCGCCTCCCAGTCCCTCTGGCTTCTCTGCTTTTCCACCACTGGCATAATGTCCGTAGTACTGAAGAAGAAATGGCAGAGGTGGCCTTCCCAGGACACAGATGGCAAGGCCATCCTGCTGAGGTAGAGTCATGGCAGGGCTGTGCCGGCTGGAGGGGAACAGGGCAGGGTGGCCGCGAAGTGGGGACGAGAGCCAGAGCTGGAGCCACCTCCCAGGGCCTGTGAGAACTCCGGGACTCAGACCTCCCCGCCTCCTCGCGTCATGCCTGCGTCCCAGTGGCCGAGGCCGGGAGAGGCGCTTCCTTGCGGTGCAGGTGACAGCAGGAGGGAAGGAAGCAGATCTCAGAGCGGCCGGGGTGGACGGCCGCCCGACAGAGCCGCGTGTGGCCGGCCGTGTCCCCAGAGCAACCTGGGAGCCCAGCCCAGGTAACCGGGAGCAGGGAGCAGGGGCCACGGCTCCTCCTCACCAAGCGTGTGCCGGACGGTGGGGGCGCAGTGTCCGAGCTTATGCTCTTGTTGGGAAACATGAACTTTCCCCCGTCAGCAACTAGTATCAGCGAAATTGGTAATATTTGTTTAGAACAAAGAGGCTTCTGGGTAAATGCATTTCTAAGAGCCACGTGGGAAGGATGCGTCATGAACCCCACCCCCGAAGTACACGGTCAGCCTTGGTGTCCCTCGCGTGACTTTGTGCTTGTCCCCACTAGGCATCCAAGCCTCCTCCTCTTGTCCCGCTGCCTGCGATAATGGAAAGAACGACAGCAAGAGGTTTTCAGGGTCGGTGATCTGTCTCGCTGATGGAACCGCACAGCGCCCCGTGAATAACACTTGGCTGCGAGCGTGGCGACACCTGCCACGGGAAAGACCGCCGAGCTCCGTCGTGTCCTCCTGCCGCCACCGCCATGGCCTGGACCCCCCGCAGCCCTGCAGTGAGCAGAGCAGGGATGGCACGAAGGTGAGACTCGGTGGCCACCCCGGGTGGCCTGGTGGTTTCCATCTCTAGTGAGGAGGCTGGTGGAAGCTCATGCCCCCGTGGCCACATCAGGAGAGGGCTCAGGAGGTCTGAGCAGTCCCCTGGTCCCTCTGTCCCAACCGTTTGTCACTGCAAGGGCCATAGGGACGGAGACCGCCCAGTACTTCCAGGAAATCCTGTTCTCGTAAGACCCCAAAGACGTAGTTGATTTTCTGAACGCACACCCTACGAACACCACTCGGGCTCCGGTCCCCATCAGACAGACGCTGTTTCCCGGAGCCACCTCACTCTCAGGAAGGCTGCGGGACCTGGAGGACGAGCTGGGATCCCCGGCCTTAAGGGAGTGTCCGTAAGGGGCCGCCTGGAAGGTTTTTGACATAGAATCTGGAGAGAGTCTCAAAAGGGCTGGAGAGAAATGTGGCTGCCGCTCACCAGAGCGCGGGCCCCTTTGTCTCGCCAGGTGCACAGTGAAGAATTAACGCAGCAGGAAGAGTGGAGACACTGGCATTTTAGGAAAATGACTGAGAAATAAGACCAACAGAATTTGTACCGAGGAACCGATTTGCCAGTCCAGTTGGGCGAGTCGCGTTGGCCAGTGTGGTCCAGGCTCAGTCAGCCTGGTAGGGCGGCCAGGCCTGGCGAGGGGACCAGGAGGACGGCACCCCTGAACGCCCACGTACTCGCATGAGCACCCGGCCTGCTCTCCACCTCCGAGGGGCCTCCAGGGGCCCTGGGAGACACAGAGAGGGCAAACAGCCACAGCCTGGCTCCCAGAACCTCCGATGTGCAGAAGATTCGGTAACTAGAGCCGGTTGGACTCCTGGCTGCATCCGTTCACCGGGCCAATGGGGGCTCCAGGGTTCCTGCCCTTTGCCTGTGGCCCACGTTCCTTCAGAGCCAGGGAGGCTGAGGGGCTCCTGAGTGGGTGGCCACACCGGACACCAACCTGTCTCTCCACCTGTCGCTCCCAGGAGACAGACCACCAGAGCTGCTGCTTGGCCTCGGGGAGTGGAGGTGCTGTGACCCTGTTGGTCAGCTTTAGGTCCGGCCTCTGGTCAGGGGTGAGGGGTCATTCCCATCCCCGGAGTGACCTTCTCCAGCAGGTGCCCCGGGACTGTGACCCCCGCCTCCGCTTCTGCTCTTCTCTTCGCCCCCACCCCCCTCGCTCAGGCCAGTCCTAGAATTCACAAACGCACCTCCCCAGGGCCTTGCCCCTGCTGTCCTTTGAGTTCCTTGGCCCTTCTGGTCGCCTCCTCCGTGAAGCCCTCCATGACCTGCCGGATGCCGTCCCTTCCTCCCTCACCTCTGCCACGGGGTGAACTTGCTTATCTGTGGCATCTCCTCAGGGCTGAGCTCTTTCTTTGGCTTCTCCGTGAAACCCACAGCATGGGAGCTGAGCAGAGAGACGGGGGTGAAATCACAGGGACCCCGTGAGGCCAACGAGCCGTGAACACGCCCCTGCAGAGCGCCCGCTGGTGCCCTGTGCCCGAGCGGGAGGAGCGGGGGCCCGGACGAGCGACGGGGCAGGTGGAGGCCGCAGCCTCCCGGCACCAGACCCGTCCCAGCCGCCGAACCCCACGTCCGTGCTCGGCCTCCGTGGAGACACGCTCCTGTCTGGGCAGGCGCCGTGGGAGGGCCCACAAGGGGCCCAGCGAAGCAAGCTGCGGGCCGAGCCCCAGAGCCCGGGGTGAAAGGGAGGCAGCGTCCTGGCAGAGGCTGAGCCCGGCTGCGCCGCGGCCTCCGGTCAGAGCGCATTTTCCTCCCACAGAAGCTTCCTGCCTCCCGGCGGGGGAGAAAGGCAGCAGGACCTCGGTGGGGCTCGGGGCACAGCGGAGCGCGACACGCGAAGGGCTCCACGCCGCGGAGCCACACGCTTACGGGCCCTCCGAGGGCGGACTTTGTGTCACGTGCGTTTTGTCACCATTAAAAAGACAAGTACGGTAGCGCGAAAACAGAGACGTGTACCCAACCCTAAGTGAGGCGGGAGGAGTCCTATGACGAGCGATTATTTTCCTTCTACAATAATGTACTTTCTAGGAAAATAATACCATTTTACCATTAGAAAAGTTATAGACACAGTGGTTTCGTGGGCTGTTTCAGTGACGTCGCTGAGAGCAAACTTGTGCGCAGCGACTCTAAATCTTCCATCGATGAGGCAGGACTCTGGGAGGTCGGGGCAGGAGCTGACATTAATCCGGTCCCCCCCCCCCCCCCGCACAGCACTGTGGGAGGTACTTTCCCCTCACTCATGCCACGCGGGCTCACTGGGCGCCTGTTAGGGGCTAGAGTCAGGCACAGGAGAACCACCGAGACCAAGGTGAGGCCCGGGCCATCCCGGGGCTTCCTTCCACAGACAAGCAAACCAGAGGGCAGAAAGCGTTGTGCAGAGCAAGACTGCAGGTTGAAGGGGTCAGGACATGCCAGGGATGGGGTGGGATGTTATTTTAGATCCAGTGCCGGGATATGCTCTTTGAGGAAGAGGAAATGAAGAACCCCATGAGGCTAGCTGAGGGTGAGGCATCCCAGACAGCGTGAGCGGCACGTGCCAAGATCCTGGGGCAGGAGCCAGTGGGCTGCAGGGGTGAGGGAAGCTTGGAGACAGAGGCAGGAGGCAGCTCGCACGGGCTCTTAGGGGCCAAGGCCAGGACGCCAGGCTTCATTCTGTGAGACCGGAAGCCATCAGGAGTGTGGGACAAAGGGGTGGCCCTACCTTACGCAGCTTAGAAAGCATAATTCTGGCTGCTGTAAGGCAAGTGGAACAATGGGCAAGACGGGGCATCCCTGAGTCACCTCACTCTCACCCCATCAGGGCTCGGCCTGTGCAGCTGGCCTGCTCGGTCCCAGCCCCACCCCCAGTGGACAGTGAGCTGGGAGCCGAGCCTCGACGGCCTGACCCCAGTGCTTCCTTAGCGGTTCAGAGTGGGGGCTCCGAAGACCCAGGTTCAAGTCTCAACTCTGTCACTTCCTATCCTGTGAACTTGGACAAGTCGGTGAAGGGCTTTGGGCCTCAGCTTCCTTGGCTGTAAAATGGGTCCGAGAAGAGCTGCCCCACGGTCTTGAGGCATCAGTTGAGCCGTCAATGAAAAAACCATTATCAGCAAGAATATTGCCCAGGCTCGTTCTGGGGTTAAATATGCAGCCACACGGTGAAGTCCCGAAGGCCGCGGGTGCCCTGACTTACCGAATCTTGTCACTAAAGCCCACAGCAGCAGTTTCATGAGCACCTACTGCATGCACGTCCTGTGCCACACACTGGGTCACAGAAGGGACCCTCAGGATGACAGAAATGACAGCCACTGCCTGCAGGTGTTCACAACTGATCCCATTTAGTGACTTCAAATAGGGTTTTTTTCTTTTTTGGTTAGAAGTATTGTGAAAGTGCATTATTACCCCTAGGCATCCCCTTACGTGTCTAAGTTGCATGTTCTAATTAAATTTTCCTAATGTCACATCTGCTTTGCCCGCTGCTATTAATTATTGAGTGAACCTCTCCTGTGAAGCCAGGTGTGGTCGAGCCGGTTTTCCCTCTCCCGACTCCCGGCAGCCCCCACCCCCCCATCTCCCCGCCAGCCACTGGTTCTGCCAAGCTCTCGCTTGGCCTCCTGACCCCAGTGACTCCCGAGGACGGGCCCCTCTGGAGAGAAGCCCGTCACGATGGAGGAGTGCCCTTGGACAGAGGGTGGCAGTCAGCACAGGAGAGAAGGCAGCGTAGCTGAGTCAGCACACTGACCGTGGTCCTTCCGACGGGGCAGCTCTCCAGGAGGCCGGCGTGCTGCCCTGCCGGGCCTCCTCAATTGGTCCTTCCCATGGGAAGTCGTGGCTGTGCTGCACAGATGGAAGCCCAGCGGCCTCGCAGCGCCACGAGAGGGGGTTCCGCATGGGGGGCTACGGGCGTATCCGTGGCCACAGCCCGGCTGGGACACTGCGTGGTGTGGCCATCAGAAGAGGCTGCAGAGCCAAGATGCTCGCTTCCGAATCCTGGCTGTTGTTAGTCTGTGACCTTGGACAAGTTCATTCACCTCTCGGCACCCCCTTTTCCCTATCTGCAAACGGCGGGTTATAGGGTAATCGCAAGGACTAGGTAAGCTAGCGTGCGCAAAGTGCCTGTGGTGAGTACCTGGCACCTTAGCAAGGCCTTTCTTTCTAAGCATCTGCTTTTCCCAGTCCTCAGGGAAATCCTCACTGAAGGTCAGGCTGAGACCAGGCAGAGAAGCCAGCGTTGGCCGCACTAGGGAGCGAGAGGATGCGCAGGGCAGAGGGCACCGTGTGTGTGAAGGCTGTGTTCAGGGAGGCGTGGCGTGTTGGAAGAATTCGAAGAAGACAAGGAGACCGGATTAAGGGGGTGGGGAGCAGGTGGGAGACAGGGTGACGAGGCTGGTGAGGGCCAGCCCTCGGAGGGCCTTCGGCCATGAGAGAACCTCGGATTTTGACCTAAAAGGCCATGAAGGGCTTGAAGGCGGCCTTGACTAGAGGCCATTCTGACTTACGTGGGGTGTGGGTTGACAGGGAACCAGCCAGAAGACTGTTGTAGCCGTCAGCACGAGGCAGGACGCGGCAAGCGCCTGAGAGCCCACGGTGGAGATGGAGAGAAGCTCTCGGATTTAAGAGAGGGAGGAGGCCGTGCCTGGTGGACAAGTAGGTTTGTGGAGTAGAGGAGACTAGAAGTCACCAACGATGCCGAGGGGCCGTACCTGCTTGGGAGGCTGGGTCATGGCGCGGTCATTCACTGTGCTCACAGGAGTGTCCTTGAGAGGACAGTATCTGTCCTGGTCCTGGTAGAAAGGCAGAAGCTGAGTAGGGAGTTTGGATGCGGGATTTTGTCAAAGGGTCGACAACCACAATGCATGAGCTGTCGAAACTCTCTGCACAGAACGGTTCTTTATTAAGTTAGGAAATGGCCATCACGTGCCAGCGCCTGCCAGATACCCGGCCCTAAGAAGGGCACCAGGACTTCAGAGATGAATAAATATCGGGGCCACGGTGCCATTGGCTCTGCAGTCATTCCCAGTCTGCCTTCACGGTGCAGAGTATCTGAGGTTCTCGAGGAACTTACCAGAAAACCCATGGCCAAGCCCCGAGCTTGCCCAGAGAGTGCTGAGACCTTCTCCACTTCCTTCTCATGACAGACAGATTCCATTAAAGTGCCCCCGGCCCTGAAGCTTTGCTTCTCCCCCACTGTCTCCCCGCAAGAAGCACAAGAGGATGATTATTAAAAATCACAAGTGCAGTGCTGCACACTCCACCTCCCAAACTTCATTTCACAAAGGCTGCTGACATCAATAATGTCAGACAGGATAATCAAGTTTGCATAATGGAGCAGCTCTCCAGGCCCCTCTACACAAACACCCCTCCCAGCACGGACGCTGGGTACCAGACAGGCTGTAGGGGGAGGCCCTCAGACGGCAGGACCCAAGAGTCCTCCGCCGTTGTGGCCACACGGGATTTTACAGGCATAAGCGTCCGTCGGAAAAGCTGGCTTTGCATCCCAATTTGACCCCGTCTCTGGAGAGGGACCAGAGACAAATCACGTGAACATTCTGTGCCTCCCCTTTCCCTGCTTTAGAATGGAGGTAACACTGGGGAATTCTAGAGGATTCTAGATGTTGGATGTCATATTATATCCTTGTTGAAAGAATAAACTCAAGGAGACAGTTAAATAAATTATTCCATTGATTTATCTGTTAACGTGTCATTACCGATTGTTCAGTGGAGAAATAAGTCATCTTTAGGAAACCAGAGCAATGCAGAATCGCTGGGCTCCGGTATACCCTGACATGGACTCTAGATAAAACGTCATTAAGAATTCAAAAATCAATGACACCCATGGGAAAATTAAGTTTAAAGTGTTGCCTTTCGGTAAATTGTACTTATGAAATGTCATTATCTGCAGTCCATTGCCGACCAGTTGGCCGTGCTCCGTGCCGCCGACACCCAGTGCAAGAATCGGAACAGAAAAGGGTGAGCCGGCCTAAGCGACCAGACCCGCAGATTCGGTCCTCCCCCGGCCAGGCTGTGTGTGGCGCGCTGCCGGCCCCTCTCTGGCTTCCTCCCCCGGCCAGGCTGTGTGCGGCCGCTGCCGGCCCCTCTCTGGCTTCCTCCCCTCTCCCCACCTCCCAGCGCTTCTCCTCAGGAATCCCGTTCTTCCTGGAGGCTGCAGAATTCCTTCTTCCAGAAGCTCTGCCTGGCCACGTTTGCCGGCCTAACACGGTGTCTGGCCCAGGGTGGTTGCTGACGTAATCCCTTAAGCCAATGAATAAATGAAATGACTGATGCAATAATAAAACTTGACATTCAGGGAATGGCCAAAGCTTAGCATTTATGACAGGGGACAGAATCCTCCTCTCGTGCCAGTCAGGTAAGGCACAGCCCTCAGGACATGCACATATTAAAAACCCACACCGTGCCGTCTATGAATGCTTGGGAGAAACTCGGGAGAAACGCTTGTAAAACTATGGAACAGTGGACTAGAGAACACTGCCTACCCCACAGGGAAATAGCCGTCCCCCAGAGGAAGTTCCAGAACACCTTTGAGAGAGGCGTGAATACACACCAGTGCCCCACGTGGCCCGATCTTTTCCTGGAGTCACATTCGAGGAAGCACATCCCAATAACAAAATGATTAGAAACAAATTGCAATCTTTTCTTGCTTCTCTCTGCACACATCCGATTAACTCAAAAGCGTCCCTCCTCCAAATTCCCCTTCTTCCCCAATTCGTTTATACCCTCCAGATTTCTCACCTGCCAAACCACAAAATACACCTCCTGACACCCCCAACACAGTCCTGTCTTGCTCTCCTCCTCCTCGTCCTCACCGTCCTGTAGACCCCCCAGCCCCGGGGGCACCTGCTAGTCTCCACATGCGTTACCTACAGCCCAGATTCTGGATGACAGGAGAGCCTGGAGGCGGCCCCTCTTCCACGCCCTGATTTTTCAACCCAAGAGCCTGAGTTGTGGGGAGGGGAGTAATTTGCGCTACCCAAAGCTGTCTTCTTCATTGGGCGGAGAGTGCAGGGAGGAGGAGGTCTGAGAACACCTGACCCCCAGTCCCTCGTATCCTGCGCCAGCCCTGCCTCCCCCCGCCGTGAGCAATCGCTGTCCATCATCTCTGTCCCGCGACAGATCTGGCATCTGACCCTGGCCTAACAGTCGTCCTATGTCCTTGACTCTGTGACACTGCTCCTCCTGGTCTCGCCCCGTGCTGCCCGACCGAAAACGAGTCCCACCTGGTTCACGTCTGTTCTCCGCTCTGGGTGTAGAGCTCACCCTTGAAATATTAATGAAGGGGGAAAAAGTGTGTCCCGTGCACTCCTTCTCAGAGCTTCCTTCCCTCGGTGTGCCCCTGGACAGGCGCCTCACACCTCTCCTTGCACACCTGCCGCTCTGCTCTGGAGGCCACAGGCACCCGGAGCTCTCCGTCAGAGCTCAGCACCCTCAGGCTGTCGGGGTGGGACCCGGTGCTGGCGGGGGGAGCCGTGGGCGCCTCCACCACCAGCCACACCAGGTCAAGTTCAAGACCTGGAGCATTCCCAGAGGTCTCAATTGTGTTTGCGGGGGCTCAGCTGTGCTGCCTAGGTCTTCGGGGACTTCTGTTTGATTAGACCAGAAGCACAAGAAAGATTGATTTTTCTCTTGACCTTGGCAGCAGCACAACTTCACGAGGTCACCCTCAGACTCCCACAGGCGGGTCCAAACCTCAGCTCCTTCCCTGGCATCCCAGAGGCCCCAGGCAGCTGCAGACCCCCCCCCCCCCCACTCTGGGTCCTTCTGCAGGGACACGGAGAGGGAGCAGGGAAGCAGGAGAGAGGCCAGGAAGGGCCTCCCTGGGGCAGGAGAACCCGTGCACCGGATCCCCATGGCGCGAGGGCTGAGTCCCATCGGAAAGAAGCCTTCCTGTGACGGACCACACGCGCCCCTCCCGCTCCTGCGCCCCAACCCCAAGGACCGGGAGGTGGCCCCGCGTCTCCGCTTGCTCCGCCCCTCCTCCTTTCCAGCTCCATTGTGCTACGAACGCTCTGAAGTGTCCAGAAACTCTTTTCTTCCGCATCAAACGGGGAGAATTCTAACATCTTAAGTCCAATGCGGCCCGGCAAGGTCACCCGGTGCACACCCCGGGCTTCAGAAAACGGCCACTTTCAACGGCTCCAGACAAACGGGAGCTTTCTGCACACATTTGCTTAAAAAGGACATTCCTTTCTCTTCTTGGGGCCTAGGAGGAGGCTAATTTTAACACCTCAGAAGAGATATTTAAAGGACCCAGCAATCTGCAGTCAAATGTGCCAATTACGGCGGCGCCATTCGCAGGTAACGGCATAATGAGCCGAGCCTTCCCGGGCCACCGGCCGGGCCGCAACCTCGCACAGCCCAGGGTGGCCTCGCTGGGTCTGGGTGGGGCGGAGCGGGCGCCCCTACTCCGCCTGTCCACGGAGGGGCCTGGAGGCTCGAGGAATGGATTGCGGCGGGTTACGTCGACCTCTGTGTGATAATCTGGAGAGGAGCACTCCCGAGCCGGGGGCCCTGCTGGGGAGCCCCAGTGCCCCGAGCCCAGGAGGCCAGAGCAGCGCGGGGAAGGGAGACGGGGTCTGTGTCAGCAGCCAGGGCCTCTGGCTTCCGAGAACCCACCTCGGGAAGGAGTCTTGTGGGGGAGACAGTGGCTCGGAGGCCAAGGTGAGGCTTGTGCTTCCGCCGCACCCCTGCCCAGGCAGGATCTGGGTGGAGGACGCCTCTGCTGGGAGGTGAGCCAGGCCCTCAAAAGGGCCCCTGCTTTGCTGGAGTTTGGGGGTCCCTCGCCAGCCACTTTGGCTCAGACTCTGAGCCTCTGAGCATGCTCTGAAGGGTCTGGTCCTGGTCTGCACCTCACTGTCTCTGAATGGGTCTCACCTCAGGGCATTTGTGATTTCTGGGGACATTTGGCTTTGTCTACAGGCGTTTCTTGTTGTCACATGTAGGGGGTGACGTGTTCCTGGTACCTGCTGTGTAGAGCCCAAGACGCTGCTAAACACCCTAGAGGCACAGGGCAGCGCCATGGCAGAGAGTAACCCAGTCCTAAATACCAACAACAGGAGAAATTCTGACCTGGAGTCTTTCTTTTTTTTTTTTTTTTTAAGATTTTATTTATTTATTTGACAGAGAGAGATCACAAGTAGGCATAGAGGCAGGCAGAGAGAGAGAGAGAGGAGGAAGCAGGCTCCCTGCTGAGCAGAGAGCCCGACGTGGGACTTGATCCCAGGACCCTGAGATCATGACCTGAGCCGAAGGCAGCGGCTTAACCCACTGAGCCACCCAGGCGCCCCTGGAGTCTTTCTTAAGATACTTAAAATGACCCATGCGGGCCCTTCCACCACAGTGTGGAAAGGCCCCACTGCCGGGGAGTGTGCCTGGGGCGCCATCCCTTCCCTGGCTCCCGGCCAGCATCCCCCAGATCGGGGGGAGTGAGGGGAGGGTGGCCAGGAGGCTGGCGCCAGCCGGGAACGGACAGAGCTGTGAGGAAAGAAGGGGAGGCGGCCGGGGCCTCTGCCACCCCCGCGTGAGAGCTGATGCCACACGGTGCGGCAAGGCCAAGGCCGCGACGAGCAGGTCTTCGCTGCCGTGCGAGGACGTGCTGTCCTCCTCGACAGAGGCTGCGGTGGTGGCCTTCCAGCTCTGCCGTGTTGCTCTGAAATGGAATGAAAGTGGAGGGTGTGACGGGGAGAGTGTGGGAAGCAGAGCGGGGGGGCGGGGAGCTCTCCCAGACGCTCGACTGTTGGATTAAACCAAGTCCCCGCCGCAGGAGCCCGCAGAACCGGCCTCGCTCCAGCACAACAGGCCAGGAAGGCCAGGGCTGACTGCTCCGGCGGCGAACGATCAAACACACTTCCTCCGAGTTTCAGCTGCCAGTGAGGGGGTCTGCAGGTGCCACGGGAGCCCACTGCGGTCTGAAACCTGGCCTCGGGGCACCGGGTTGCGAAAACATTTGCGTAAGAAGAGAAGCGCGCGTCAAGAGCATCTCCGTCCACGTGCGGTCCTCCGCCGGGCGCGAGCCCTGGCCTGCTGCCTGCTTGGTGCCACGCACCCTGGGAGGAAGGATCGGAACCAACAGGGATGGGGTCGCCCCCTGAGGAACATGCTCGAATCCGGACCTCTTACCTTAAAACTGATGAGCGTTTGCATTCGACTCTGTAATGGTTGAAGACAGTCATTTTCAAAACGTGGAATTGCTCACTCTGGAGGAAACTGGAGCTCCGGGTCTGCACCCAGGCTTCCTGGGTGGCTTTACCCCACCTCCGACTCTCAGCCCTGCACCCGCCGAAGCCCACAGCTCCAGCCAGAGAAGCTCCGCCGCAGGAATCAGCCCCCACACAGCAAGAAGGACCCTGCCCGGTTCCAGCAGGAGCGAGCACAGCTGTACCCCTCCGGCCCGGAATGATATTATTCTGATAATCATTAACAATAACGAGTGTTTCCTAGCCACTCAACAGACTCCATGAGCGTTTTATGTGCTTTTATCACATCTGATGCTCCTACAATTGGACTAAGTAGTATTGTTATGCTCCCTTTGTAGACATGGAAACTGAGGCCCCAGGAAGTTAAAGAGCTGAATCAGGGTCCTGTTGCCAAACCCCCATGTGCACACAGGCAGGGTCAAGTTCAGAGCCCATAATGGCATAAGCTTTCGCAGTGCCCCTGAGCTCTTTGGAAGAGGGAAAAATTGTGCACTTTGGGGGCGGGGGAGGATTGAACAGTGGCCTCCTGAAGGGTACGTCCATGTCCTAATCCCTGGAACAAGGAATGTGGCTTTATTTGGAAAAAAGGGTCTGGTCTTCCCAGATGTAATTAAGGACCCCGAGATGAGATCACCCTGGATTTTCCAGGCCAGCCCTACACTCAATGACAAGTGTCCTTCTCAGAGATGGAAGGGGGGGGAGACACAGACGCAGGGGAGAGGCCATGTGGAGACAGAGGCGGGAGAGACACGCCACAAGCAGGAACGCGCGGCATCAACAGTGTCCAGAAGAGGCGGGGCAGGGTCCAGCCCTGGCGTCCCCCGAAGTAGAGACTTCCGGCCTCTAGCTGGCGAGAGAGCAGGTTTCCCGTGTTTCAGGTCGCCACGTTTGTCGCACTTTGTTACAGCCTATCTACCTCGATGCTGCCAGCCGCCCTCCTGGCCGTCCTGCCCGCACCGCCGTCTCCCCCGTGCCCGTGGTCCTCACGTGCCCTGCTTCTGCCTGCGTCCCCGCCGGACCGTGAGCGCCCCGACCCAGGCCTGCCCCGTGTCCTCACTGCTGTCACAGTAGCACTCTGTAAATACTGGCGAAGGAGAGGCACAGAAGAGGTGACAGCTTCTGACCTCTGTTTTCGGTGGCGTACATTACGCAGCCCCTCGAGGGGTGCGATCCCCTCCGAGCCTGGAAACGGTCACAGTCCAGGGGCTGCGACCACCTGCACGGCTTCATACCATGGCAGGTGTGGCGGGAGGAGGACGATGACGTCATCTAGCATTTATTGAGTGCCTACTGCATACCAGGCTCTTTGTTACCCGACTCAGAATAGCCTGAAGGGTAAGAGCCATCACTACCTAGCATCTGCCTCCAGCTCTATCAAGAAGATAAACAGGAAAAATGAGTGTAAACACCCCAGGACACTGAAAACCCCCCTCAGTCCTTAATTGAGAAACCAGGTAAAAATGAAGAAAGACAGCAGAGAAGGTAAAACCGTAAGTGAAACGTGGTTCATACCACGGGTACCCACGTCCCAGCTCTCAGCTTTACAAGATGCCATGAGCTTTCCAGATTTATAGCAGACCTTTTTTGTTTAACAAATAGAATAAAACCGAGACCTTTGAGTGACCATTTCCAAACTGAGATTCTTAGCGGAGATGCATATTCTTCTCTTTTGATAATATGCGCGTCCCAAAATCCTACATAGCATTGTTTCTGTGTTATTTTTATCATGTATCATTGTATCAAAATGGACTTTTTTTTTTTTTCATTTTCTTTTCCTTCCTGGGATACTTTGAGAACTTTCCAGCCTGATGTGGGGAGAACTCATCCAATCACTTCAAGTCCTCAGATTAGTCCTCGCATAAATTACCTCCGGCCCTCCAGGGAAAAGCACTCAGGTCCTCTCCAGTTTGTTAGCCGCAGCACCGCGGCGGAAGTGCTGCTACGTACTGCTGTGCTCACAAGGGTGCTTCTCTGGGGTACAGACCCCGAGTGCCTCCACGGGGTTGCAGGGGTGACGTGTTGTAGACCTAACTGGGTATTAACGAATGACTGTCACAGTGGCTGAGACAAGTCACGCTCTCGACAGTGGGTTATGAGTCCCTGCTTGAAGAGTCTTATCTTCCCAAACCTTCAAGGAACAGATCATTCCTGCGCTCGTGAAACACTTCCAGCACACAGAGAAAGACGAAAGTCACGGGATGGTTTTGGTGAACCCGGCATCTGCTGGATGCAGGGCCTGATCCGGAAACCACGGGAAAGGTCCTGGAGGAGGTTTCTGCAGAACGCTGGAACGAAGTCTTCGCAAACAGAAATAGATAATACATCATAGCAGTGGGTAGCTGACGGGCACAGTCCAGAACGATTCAGTGTAAGAAGCTTCTAAACACACTTCCACCACGTTCCTAGAACAAAGGGAAAAGAAGCACACAGTCATTTCTTTTCGTAAAAGGTGTAACAACATCTCATAAAACCCACTTCTGATCCTTGAAAGGGAAATGGTGGATACCTCCTTCTAAAGGTTTTTTCAAAACACACACTTCAATCCAAAAATTACCATCATTGAGAAAACACTAGAAGTATTCCATTTGTATCAAAAAAAAAAAAAAGTTTTGGTACCCTTTATCGCTACAATTGTATAACTCTGTTCTCCAAGTGCTGAACAGAATTAGACAAAAATATAAAAGCAGTTGTGATCACAAGAAGAGGCAAAGCCAGCCCTGATTTTTCTTAAATTTTATTTAAATTCCATTTAAGTAACATAGGGTGTGTTAGTATTAGTTTCCGAGGTAGAATTTCGCGATTCATCATTTGCACATCACACCCAGGGCTCATTCCATCACATGGCTCCTTACTGTCCGTCCCCCACAAACCCCACCCCCTCCAGCAACCCTCAGTTTGTTTCCTAGAGCTGAGAGTCTCTTATGGTTGACCTTCCTGTCTGTTTTCATCTTATTTCCTCCCTCCCTTCCTCTATGTTCACCAGAGACAAAACCAACTATAATTTGTAACTAACGAAGGTATGCTTCTGGGAAAACCCGAAGTAATAGAAAAATATTAAAATAATAAAAACACAGAAGTGTGATCAGTTATACAACAATCGGCATAATTTACAATCTCATACGTAAGTTATTAAAAAAATAGAAAAATATGATTTAGAAAATCATTTGCAATAGAACCTAAGCCTTAAAATGCTGAGAAATAAATTTAACAATAAATGTGCAGGACAGATGTGAAGCAAAAACTAAGTTTCTAATGAAGATCATTTAAAATAAATCAACAAATGGAGAGTCGTGTCTTGTTTTATTGAACAAGAGGATATTCCAATAAAGATGTAATTTTTCCTAAGGTAGTCTTTAAGTTCAATATGTTCCCAATATGTGATGTATTTTAGCTTGGGGAAAAAAAAGTAATTCTAAAATTTATCTGGAAGTGTTACAAAATGTTTTATAAGGTAAATTATAAGATGTTTATCATATAACACCGGGAAAATTATTTTAAAGAATGGTAGTGAGAAACTTGTCTTGCCAGATATCGAAAATATATTATATGGCCACAGGAAGGAGAGCAGTGAGATCTGGCAAAGACATCAAAAGACAGCTCAGAAGAACAAAGATCAAGGTCACTGTTAGAGTCCCAAGTACGCAGAGATTCTAACAGTCATTTCTAACACGGCACAAAGCAGAAGAGCCGAAGAGATATTTGGAAGCACAGACCCGGACCCCAAATTCATCCTTCCTGCAAAGTGGGTTCCCGAAAGACAAAAGGTTTCAAGAAAAAGAAAAACAGAAAAACAGAGACCCCCAAAAAGCTAGAAGTAAATATGACAGAATATTTATATAATCATAAGGTAGGGCTGGCCATTGTACATGGGCTATGAGATCAGAAAACACAAAATTAGACATTTTAACAACATAAACACGACAACAACATCTAAATGGCTTAAAATATCACAAGCAAAACCAAAAGACAACAATAATATCTGAATGGCTTGAAATAACACAAATAAAAACAAAAGACAGCAATAAACTTTATCACAGATTTATCACAAATATCCCACCATATACGAAAGAGCTCTTGGAAGTCAGTCGGAAAACACATCAGCGTATCAGGAGAAAAACTGGCGAAGGATTTGAACTGCGTTTTGTAAAAGAAGAAACAGAAAAGGCTAATAGGCATTTCAAGGTCATTACCAACCAGATAAATAGAAATAAAATCTGGTGATTCACCTACCAGATTGGCATTTGCAATGTCGATGAAAACCAGCCATAGTGGGCACTTGGGAAAACAGGCGTCGCGTGTGGACTTGGAGAGAACGGAAGGCCGTGCATGGCTACTGAGGCTTTGGTAAGGTCGTATGACATCGTAAGATGCTCACAGCTTTGGACCCAATGGTCCAATCTCCAGGAGTTTATCCCAAGGAGACTATTTCAGAAGTGAGAAAAATGCTCCCACAAGAAAACTCTCTAAGATTCTAAGTTTCTAAGAAACTGAATATCTGTGTCCCCACCCCCTGTGTCCCCTAGTGCGATGGTGTCAGGAAGTGAGGACTTCGGAGGAGGTTGGGTCCCAAGGGCAGAGCCCCATGGATAGGATCAGTGCCCTTGCTAGAGAGAGCCCACAGAGCTCCCTTGCCCTTTCTGCCACGTGAGGACACGGCAGAAAGACAGGTGTCCAGGAACCAGGCAGGGCGCTCTCGCCGGACCCCAGATCTGCCGGCACCTGACCTTAGACTCCTCCGTCTCCAGAGCTGTGACCAACACAAGCCCAGTCTAGGCTATTTCTGTCCCAGCAGCCTGAACAGACCGAAACACAGTTTCTACCAGCGGGGGATTGGTTAAAAGATGCTCAGAAGTTGTTAAACATGACAATAGTGGCTAGAAATGTCGTCTCTGACATTTTAATTGAGTGGAAAAGGCAAGTGTCGACGTACACCGTGATATCAGTATACACAATCACACACCCGTAGCCTCATCTGTATTCATAGAGGTCCGCAGGTTTTCACGATGGCTCTTCCCCGAACCAGCACGTTTCCCTTGGCTCCCTGGGTCTCGTCCTTGAGAGGCCTTCTGTGCAAGCAGACACCATGAGCACCTCTTCTTTTCATGGTGGCCATGGTCAGCATCTGAAAGTACCTGGGTGGTCTCCTCTCTCTTGTTCGCTTATGCACCGCCTTGCCCCACAGCAGGGGCACCACGGGAGAGGCGTCTGCCTCCTTCATCCCTGGGCCTCCAGAGCCTGAACAGCCCAGACCTAGCACACACCTGCTGGCTGGTGCCGTCCCGTATGGCCCCCACTTCCCAGGACGGGCTCTCTGGAGAGAAGGCAAACCCTTATTATGAAATAAGGCATCCTGTGCACACATTGGTTTGGGAAACATGACACTGACCCCAGCCAAAGGGTTTACTTACTGCAGAACTTCTCAGACCCTCCAAGTTTTTCCCAACCAACAGGACTTCAGAGCCCTTTTTTTCTTGGAGCATCTTTGGAGTGACCTGCCTCTTGAGACAGTCTGGGATGGAGCAGGTCCAGGAGAATATTCAGCAAAGCATGAAACAAGGGTATGGGATTCGGGCGGCCCCTAACTGGTTCTCCATGTCTTGTTCAAAATGTTTACAACAAGCGAACCTTTATCATTTTGTAAACACGTAGTGACTTGCAAGATAAAAGAATAAACATGTTTAAATGCACTCATTTGCCGGTCTCAAAACTGACTTTGTTTTACTAAACCATGAGCTCAGCTAAAGTTGTTTTGAAAGAACAAAAGCCAGCTCAAACCAAAGAGGAACGTTTCGTAAAACAGTAGTAGAATCAGCTCTTCTGCACTCAAGTTCAACCTTCACTGTAGACTTGTTGAGGGACTTTGGGGAAAGGACTTCACCTATGAACCTCAGTCAGCAGCAGGTTCCACCTCGTCGTGTCCTGGGGGCTCACAGAGGAAGCACCGCTGAGATCTCCATAAACACTAGCTACTTCCACTGTTATTAATGTCAATGCACCTAAAATCAATTGTAGCATCTCCATAGGTCTGAGTCAAACGTTTTGAATCTACACAAGGCACCCTCTCCACACCCAGACCCACCAAGACCCAGGGCTGCCCCTCACTTGCTGGGAAGTCCACAGACACAGCCTGCAGATGGGTCCCAGGCTTAGACCCTTGGACATTCAGCAAGTTCTGTGCTGGTGTCCCTTCTGGTTACATGGCCGTGTCCGCAGTGGGGGCTGCCAGGAGAGGAGACGGGGACGCCAAGCAGCATCCAGGACCCCAGCCCAGGAAGAGCCTTTGGGGGCACACGGATGCCGAGGAGTCCCTCCCTACAGCTGGATATTCTGATTGTTTATGGAGCAGTTTCATTGCAGTAACATCTGGATCCCTTCGACGATACCCAGGAAAAGCAAAGATTAGGTTTAGCTGTCTGGTGTATTTTAAGGGATGTAGCTTTTATTCTGCATGATTAAGAAGTAATTAGCAGCTTAAACTTGATGCCTTCACTCAGAGTTGGTTCCATGAGCCTCTCCCACTGTGGGATCAGGAAAGTGGTAGAATTTCTTTTATTAATAATTTCCCCTTGTCTATCCCAAATCAGGTTCAGCGGAGCAGAGCTTTCTGGCCTTCTGTTGAATAATTCATCCCCGTGAGCTGGCTTCCTCCTGGGGCCCCTTGATTCTTGGAGAGGAGGAGCAGAAATCATCACAGCCTGAGACGGGGTCTGGTGGCCCGAGCTGTGGTCTGTGGCCGGAGACCAGGGAGGCGCTCGGAATGAATAAAGGAAGCAGAAAGAAAACTGGAGTCGGCGACCCGCGTGGGGCAGGCAGGGTTGGCGCTCACGACTGGGCTAGCCTGTTTGATTCCCGTTTCAGACCCACGCTGTCCTCACCTGCAGGTGGGCGGAGGGCTCCCCGCGGAGCCCACACGACAGTTCCCTTCCCGCCAAGGGCTTGGCAGCGCCCCGGGCACACCGTCACCCTTGTCCTGTCACTGCCTTCTTGATGACGCCTCACAGCCTTTCGTCCCGGCAGCTGAGAGAAGACCCGGCCAGTGATGGGCTCTGGGGAGGGGCGCCCAGGAGCTGCCCAGCGGGGGCGGTGAGTTCTTTACCGAGTGGTGGCCACGTCTGTTGGCCTGTGAGAGCTCATGACGTGAGGCTTGCACCCGCGCCTCTCTCTGTGTATGACGGTCCGACAGCTTTAAAGCCTCAAGGGCGTTTAAAGAACAAAGTTCAGGGAGCTGAAGCGACATGACAGAGATCACACGGAGAACTGGGAGTCGATGTGGATTTGGAACCCCTTTCTCCTGAGGTCACCAGCACAGCCCCCCGCCCCCTCCCGCAGCACTCGCCCACGCGGGCTCCTCGGGCATCTGGGATTCTCCAAGCTCACCCAGGTCATCTTCCTTCTCTGTGCGTGTGCACCTGTGCGCGCGCACACACACGCACACACCAGCACACACAGGCACCCACAAATGCTTAGCACACAACTGGTTTAAACCGAGTTTAAAACGGCAGCACAGGGGCACCTGGGTGGCTCAGTGGGTTGGGCCGCTGCCTTCGGCTCAGGTCATGATCTCAGGGTCCTGGGATCAAGTCCCGCATGGGGCTCTCTGCTCAGCAGGGAGCCTGCTTCCCTTCCTCTCTCTCTGCCTGCCTCTCCGTCCACTTGTGATTTCTCTCTGTCAAATAAATAAAATCTTTAAAAAAAAAAAAAAAACGGCAGCACGAACTTCATAGCGACGCGACGGCGTGACGATGCTCCTGATGCCGTCGCCCCGAGGGACGAAGTCCGCTGTGCGGTCTGTCACGCAGACTGAGCACAGGCCAGTCCCACCTGCGCCGCCCGCCTCCTCTGTGTGACGGGGTTAAAGCGGGGGACCCCTGCAGGGCTTTGGGGAAGACCGGACGGCAGCAAGCACGCACCCCCGGCGCATGGACGGAGGCCAGGCCTGTCACACCAGCTCTAATTAAGGTCGTTACTATTATCGGTGTTACTATGACTCACGTTAACCTGGTGTTTACTTACTCACAAGCCAACGTGTGTCAAACGCTCCCCATCTCATCCTTTGGAATGTGCCCCTTTGCTTTGCACCAAGAATAGATCTTGCCAAGAAACGCATTTGCTCCGTGTACGTAGGAAACCCACGCATGCCCCATCTGTGGCTCTGCACCCCAGGCCACGCTAGCTGTGCCTCACAGCGCACGCACAGCCTCCCCATGGGAGAGCCGCTGGCCTTGCAGAGAAGCCCCGAATGCTAGAACTGGATCCTCCCAAACTTCACCAGAGAGGAAGGATTTCAACTTTTTTAACTGAAGCTCATTAGTTTAAAACCCTCAAGTGTGATTCTGCTTGTTTCCCTGGCATTCTTTCTGAGACCAGGAAAAATAGAATTCTCTTTCCGGAGGAGAGTCAAATGACACGTGCACCAACCTTCCCCAGGTAACACAGCCGCGGCCCTAGAATTAATATCACCGCCGCCGTCCCCAGCCTCATAACTAAACATGAGATGCCCGGCCTGGTGGGCAGTCACAGGAAGGCAGGAGGTAAATCACCAGGCTGGTTCCTGCCACCCATTTCCCGGGAGCCCACTAGGAGGGAGGGGTGGCTTCCGGGGAACGGGAGCGCCCACCAGGGAGGTGGCGGTCACGGGGGCCCCAGGGATCCTCTCCCTCCCCGGGGGCCTATTTCCAAGATGCTTCGTGGAGCGTCAGGCAAGCGGCACCTGCTAATGGCTGCTGAGTCTTTGTCCAGCTCTTCCCGTCTCTGCTGTCGGGAAGGCCCCTCTCACTCGGGGCCCCTGGCTGTACGGATCTCCCTACCCCCACCGCTCACCCCTGCACCCTCGCAGCCTTCCTCTACCTCCGTCTCCCAGACCCGCGGCCCCGCGGGGAGCCATGTGACGGGTTGGGGCAAATGGACCATGAACAGAGGTGACACCCGTGCGTTCCAGGCTGTTCAAAGCCACATGCCTCATCTTTCTCTTGCTTCCTCTTCTTTGGCCGATCTTTTGGGCTAGGTTGTTCAGGTTAGGAGGCTACAAAGCGGTAAGGCCCCTTTTACCTGGCGTGTGCAAAGCAGAGGTCCCCACGCATCCGTACCGGGTGAGTCATGGGATCAAGAAATAAACCTTCCTGGGATAAGCCCCTGAGGGTTTTAGGGTCAGATGCTGGCAAAGCTCGTAGTAATCACCGCAGCTAAAGTGAGCACCTACTATGTGCCAGGCACTTCATGGGGCATTCAGCCGCAGAGCAGAAGAAACAGGAGAAGTAAGTAAGTAGGTCTATATTGAGAAGCACGACCAGTTCTATGAAGGGCATGAGTAGAGTGAGGCCAAGGACCTAAAAGAAGCAACCGACCTATGGATTTTGCTGAAAGAAGGGCTTTTGGAAGAGAAACAATAGTGAGATCATGAATTTCAAGGAACAGGCCATGGCAAGTGTGAGGCTAAGGGCAGGGCATGGCAGGTGGTGGGACCAGCTTATGCAAAGGCCCTGTGCTAGAAGAGAGCTGGGACCTCTTTGAGGAACAGCAAGCAGGCCCGTGTGGCCGCCAGCGGGTACGTGAGTGCACCAAGTGAGGGGGGGGGTGGGGACCGTCATCACAGGGACTCGTGCTTTTCTTAGTGCGGTGGCAGCCCACTGGAAGATCTTAAGCAAGGGAAAGACACGACATGATTAACTTTTGAAGGAATCACGCTGGTTTCTGGGCGGGGGAAGGTTACACAGAGGCAAGAGAAGCAGCAGGATGTGAGAGCAGAGTCTGCAGCTGTCACCCTGGCTGGAGACAACGGTGGCTCAGGGCCGTGGCCAGGGAGAAGGGGAACAGGACCGAGCTGAGAAAGCTGTCACAGTGAATTACTTCCATGCCACCAGGTACCCCACCGCTCGCATCCGCACCATCTCGGCTCCATCTGATCAAAGGCTCAGGGCCAAGGTTCCGGCCCCTAGCCTGGTTCCGAGATCCAAAACGTGCGTCCCAGCAGAGGACACTGGTGTCTTGACCCTACAGAAAAACTCCAGGTCCCGTGAGCCAGAGGAGAGCATATTAGAGGCAAGAAATCTCTCAAGTGGCCGCCATATCACAGCCCGTTTCAGGTGACATGTGGCTTTCAAGCTGTGCCTTCCCAGAGACAGAGCTTAACAGGATCTGCCCACCAGCACTTAACTTTCTACCCGCCGCCCCTTTGTTCCCTTCTGTTTGAACGCTGGCACACGGCGCCTGCATCTTCTCTTCTCTCAAGCAGATTTTCTCTGCCTGGAACACGTGCTCAGCTTCCTGAGAAAACGATTCTCAAATATGATTCTGCCTCAGAACCACCTGGGAAAGCTTTTCAAACACGTCCACTCCGGGTTCCCGTTGCAGGCTTCCCAAATCAGACGTGCTCCAGAGGGGGCTTGGGCAACTCTGGCTTCCAAAAGCCCCTTCGGCAACTCAGAGAGGCAGCAGGCCTGGGCGCTGCTGAAGCGCAGAGCAGACGCGCGGAGATGCTCTCGCTCCCTCCTCCCCGACCTTGCCCTTGCGCGGAGGCCCGGCCCACCGCTGGCTCAGTCTTCACAGGGTGGGGCTCAGTGCCCGGTGCTTGGGCCACCTGCACTTCGGACCATCTGGTTATACATCTGAGGGTCCCCCACCCCCTCAGGGACAGTCATTTGCACAAGGACTCACAGAACACACAGGGGTGCTATACCGATGTCAACAGTGTCATTACAGAAGATCCGAGGGGGGCCAGCCAAACGGAGGGGCCAGGGCCAGGCCTGGAAGGGTCCCAGACTCGGAACATCCCCTTCCAGCACACTGCTGTGCATCTCCGGCCCGGAGGCCCCACTGTGCCTCGGGGCCCAGAGCTTTGAACAGAGGCAGGATGGATGGAACTCAGCCTCCCGCCCCTGCGCCCCAAGGTCTGATGTCCTGTGGGTCAGATCACAGGCTTGGTCTTCCCAGCAGGGTCAGCCCCATCCTGAGTCACCTCCTTGGTAGGAACCCAGGGAAGGCGCCAGGTGCCCACCGTGAAGAACCAAGAGACTCCTATCCCCCGGGAAACTCCCAGGAGGTAGAGGCTGCCTCCCGGAAAGCAGGGGCAAAGGCCAGAAATCCTTTACTACACCACGGGGACATTTGGGCTGGACTCGCGTGGCCATGCAGGACAGCCGTGCCTGGATCTGGAACTCCGGCAGAGTCGGTTGGGAGTGGCTCTTTGGCATCTGAGGAGCCCCCGGCCTCCTCCTCAGTGGCCCAAGATGCCAGGAGTAAAACAAAGACAATAATGGGTCTGGCCTCTTGTCAAGGGGTGTCGGTTGCTATGGAGACAGAGGGAGTTGAATGGGGAGAGGATTTGGAGAAGATTCTGGAAGGAGCCTATAGGAGGTGTGTGTGAGTTTCAGGGAAAGTCAGCGTGCACGGTGCTCCCCTGGGTTCCTGCAGGGCAGGCCAGACTCTGTGGTCTCTGTGTGGCTCCAGGACCGCAGGCAGGCAGGGTTCAAAGGTGAGGGAGTAGAGGATTGGCCCAGTCTACACGCAAGCCTCGGGCTGATGTATCGAGTTCCAGACCACGTTTCCATAGCAACTCCAGGCCCCTGCCCCATCCCAGCCCCGGTGCGCTGGGCTTTAAATGGGCAAGTGGAGAAGAGAGGAGAAAATTAGGTATTTCGTGGACTAAGGCCATGATCTGGAATTCAACCGCTGCTCCTGGAGGCCCTGCTCTTGCTGCCCCGTGAGAAGCAGCATCTCACGACTTAGTCCAAGCACCCAGGATGAGCGAACCTCTCGGAAGTGAGAGTCCTGCACCCTCCGAGGCAGAAGGCCTGGGCCTGTACCTTGAAGATGCTTTCTGCTGCCCCCGATTCAGAGCACGCCCCTCCCTCTGGGTCGTTCCGCGTCACTCCGAGTTTTCTCAAAGGAGGAAAGTCTGCGCAGGCTGCCCAAGATGCCGCCAGCTGCAAAGAGCTGTCAGCGTTCAGAGCAGCTGCCTGGGCCGGAAAACACGGAGAAGCGGGGAGTCCTCTGTGTGACTAAAGGATCCAGACACAGCCCCTCCGCAGTGTCTGCCACCACACTGCAGTGGACTTCCTGTGGATAGCAGTCATCAAATTCTAGAGAGCTCAGCCTGCCTGGGTCAGCAGGTTCCAAAGCAGCTGGTCAGCAGTTCTCCGGGCTTCCAAGAAAATCTGGGCCCCTCCTCCCGTCCTCTGCCCCAGAACTGAATCTGGGGCTACAGGTGAGGGTGCCCCACCCCCCCGATCTGTTGCCAATGGCAGGTGCCTGTCTCTGTCCTACCCCCGGCCATCCAGCTGAGTACCGCCAGGAAACCTGCTTGAGCTCATCTGAGATGTGCGGGTTTTCCTGGTTGGCCTGGGCTCCGTGAGCCCTTCCAAAATAAGATAAGGGAAAGCAACTTCTGAGTTTTTAACTTCTTTCCTGCCCCCAAGTGCCGTGGTTTCAATGAGCAGTCTCACTGAGGGGCTGTCCTCGGCAGACAGTGGTGATGCAGGCCTGAGGAGGAAAGAGCTGAGCGTGAACCCTGCTGGCACAGAAGCTGCATCTCCGGATGGATCGACCACAGAACGAGCTCTCAGGCCAGGAGCACATTCTGCAGACGCCAGGGGTGCTTCAGCGGCCAGGCGCCACAGGCAGGCATGGCCCACGCCATGGTGGACAAGGCGGGGCTGAGGCCAGCACCAGGTCGCAGAAGGAAAGGCTGCCGCCGGCTCTCAGGCAGCCCAAGCAGCCCCACGGCACAGCAGGCCCACGGGGTGTCCGGGTGCCTGGTGACAGGCCAGCCTCAAGCAGATCAATCGGCTGTAGCCACGACACCAGCCCACGGCGGGCACCGGGAGGGGCAGCGCCCTGCATTCCGGCTCTGTGGAGTCCTCTGTCGGGGCTGGCCTCCTGCCGCAGTCTGGCTGTGAAGGGCCCGTCCCTGGCTTTCGCGGAGCTCCTGTCCCACGGCTCGCAGGCGGACCCCTAAGAGAGGGTTTCCATCGGCCGCAAGCAGCAGGGTTCTTTGGGGCATTTCTGGTTTGTGTTTTTCCCGTGAATGACGAGAGAAGGTGGGATTCAGCGACGCCTGCTTCTCCGGGCTTGGCCTGGCCCACTCCGGTGACAATGACGCCGGGCAGGTGAAAGCCAGCCGGGAACAGGCAGCCCTTGTGATCCCACATCGTCAATTCCTGGGAACACTTTGCAGAGCTAATTTGCAGGCGCCCAAGCTTGTTCCCCAGTACATGAAAGCGGAAGGAAGCCCAGCTCATTCGCTGGCCCTGCGCACCCCCAGGCCCGTGTTCCAAACGACACTAAACCCTGACACGGAAGAGCGACAGGCTGAGGGGGTTTGTGTGGGTGACACTGCAGCAACTCCCGACTGGGTGCAGGTGTTGACCTTCCTCGAGGCCCGCCGCTGCACCCGGGATGCTGCCCTGCAAAGAGCTTCCAGCAGGACCTGAGGGGGGACACGTGGGGGGGAGCCCTCGGTGCCCCGCAGGAGCCAAGAGCAAACTGACTTCCTGTGCGGCAGCCTCACAGGGGTCCTGGAGGAGTGGCTGGGGGCCCCTTCTCCAGACTCGGAGGAGGCCGAGAGCCACCCCACCGGCGGGACAGCCGCGCCTCCCGGGACTCCTCGGCCCCAGTCTCCGCTGTGCTTCGCGAGTTGTCCCAGCTGAGCACGTGCCCGGACATCTCGTCCTCTAGGGCTCGGGGCGTGTGCCGCGGCATCTCCGGGCCTCTCGCTCTCTGCTGCTCTCCTGCCCACGGCCCCACGCTGCCCGCCCCGGTTCTCCGACCGCCTCCCCGGCCCTCAGTTCCCGCTGCCTGGGCTCCTGCCTCCGCCGAGGCTCTAGGGGGGCCTGTCGCGGCTCGCCCACGGCGTCGGGTGACACAGAAGGGACAGACAGGCGAGGGACGGCGGAGGATCGACGCCGGCGGAAGGAGCCCGGGCAGGGCGGAATCCCCGCGCACCCAACGGCTTCATGAGGACTTGAACCCGAGTCTGCGAGGAATTGCCGGTTTTACTGTTTTCTCGGATGTGAAGAGCACGTCTGGGCTTTCCAGGGCGCGGGGTGCGGGGGGCGCGGCGACCTGCTGGAGGTGGGGCGGGAGGCTCGTCGCAGGCTCCCGCGGGCCTGAGCTTTTCCCCCCGCAAAGAGCGAGGGGCCTGCAGCCTGGGGCGCCGGGCGGGGAGCCGGACCCGCAGGAGAGACGGGCCGCTGCGCAGGGGCGCTGGGCGCTGGCGGGGGAGACGGTGTCCGCAAGACGCGAGGAGGGGGCTTGCAGCTTCCCGGGGTCAGCTCGATCCCCCGCAGGGAGGGGCTGCCGCAATCCCAGGGTGGGCGAAGCTCAAGAACCAAACCTCTGACCACCAAGCGGGCCGGTGGAATCATGCGAACTGGCCGCATCTGGCCAGGGACGGCGCAGAATCCGACCCCGACCCCCGACCCTGACCTCCAGGCGGCCAGACCCCTGCCCCGCCGCCCGCCCCGCCCCCTCGCGTGTTCAGCTCAGCCACACCGGCCTCTCCAGGTCGGAACCCTGGAGGCCTCCCCACCCCCCAGCACGCAGGGTCCGCCCTGGTCGCTCCCTCCGCCCGGCTCTGCTTTCCAGGCCCTCCCTGACCACCCCCCGCAACCCTGTCCCTCGGCCGCCACGGCCCCCGCGCTGGTCCCCCGTGCGGTTGTCTCTCTTACACCGGCTCCGTCCCCGCCCGTCCGGACGCCCCCCTACGCTCCGTCTCTCCCGCAGGAACGCGAGCTCCCTGCGGGCCGCCGGCGGACGCGTGTCCCCGAGCTGCGGCCGAGCCGGGGAAGGGGCCGGACACACCGCAGGTGCCCCACAGACACTCGGGACACGACCGGGCCACGCGCACCAGCCTGGCGGACAAGCCCAGTGTGCGGACACGGACACGCGGTCCCCGCGGCGCTCGCCGGCCTGGGCGCGCCAGCCTGGGAGGTCCCCAGGCCGGTCCTCCGCGAGAGGCTGGCGCGTGGGACCCGGAGGCATCATGCCCGCCGGGAGCAAACGGGAGCCCGCCGCAGGCCAGTGCGGGTCGTTCCGAGTCCTGCCCAGGATGAAGGACCTCCCCCACGCCACGCCCCGGAGAGCTCTTCGAGACAACCCAGCAGCCCGGGAGCGGCCCAGGCGCGGCCGCCCGCCCGCAGGTGGGACGCGGGCTCCTGTCCCTGGCCTGCTCCTGCCATCTGCTGACCGCTCCGGGAAGTGCAGCAGAGAGCTCGCGGGCGCCTTGGTTTCCTTCCTGCAAGAATTCTTTGGCAACTTTATTTCTCCCCTGGCAAGAGCCGGGAGCCTGGCAGACCCAACCCTTGAGTAGGGCGGACTCTGGGCCTCAGGGGGTGGAGGATATGCCCTGCTCCTGGTCCCATGACTTTTCTGCATTTTGCATCGATTAACTCTGTTAGGATGCCAGACCTCTTGAGGGAAGGGCACCATTCACAGCGGAGGCTGTTAAGGCTCAACGAGGTTAGGTAAAAGCCCAGAGTGACATACCAGGTGGTGTAGCCGAGGTTGAACCCCAGCAGCGAGACACGGGAGGGCACATTCTGCAGCAACGACTGTGCAAAGGGCCCAGGTGGCCCGGCTGGGTGAGCGCGCCCCCAGCGCACGGGAGGGAGGGCCGTGGGGGGTGGCGGAGGGAGGAAAGGAACCCTGCCCCCAGCCACTCCCAGGCCTGGAGAAACCTCCATCTTCCGACCTGGAAAATGGGAGCCCCGGACGGCGTGGCTTCAAGGTGGCTCTCGAGGTGTTCGGGACAGGACAGGGAGGCAGCACCGAGTAGGAGCGTCTGAGGGGAAGACTGGCGCTTCTCTCACAAGCCCTGTGAAGGGCAGGACAGTTGTCTGTACTCCCTTCGCCCCAGCAGCTCCCATGCACCTGCTGATGGGGATGGGGACAAGTGGGGTCGCATGCAAAGCCTCCAGCCCTGGGGTGACTCAGGGCGAGTGCTTACGAAATGTTACGTGTTGTTACAACTCCACCGACGGCGCTGGGCCGTCCTGCGGCAAGACGCCTACTCGGCTAAGCTCTGCCTGCCCCCGAGCTGGCTGCCTGCGAGCCCCCGCGGGGTTCTGGAAGATCGTCCCTCCACAGACCCTGCTTGACCTTCTCAGACCCGTCAGTCCCTTACCGGGATGAGCGCCTCAGGCCCCAGAGAGCACAACCAGGTGGGAGCCCAGGCCCACGGCTCCCAGCTCGCCGCCCTCGTTCCCCCAGCACCTCTCCAGACGACCAACAAAGGAACCAGGAGCCATTCTCCCAGACAAAGGAACCAGGAGCCATTCTCCCAGGCTCCCGAGACCAACCGTTTCACATTTGTCAGCTTTACAGACCAGAGGCAATTAAGAGTGTAAGGCCAGGAAGGCCGTTCTTAATAATTCTATCATTGTTTGCAATTTTCAGCACCGCCACATGTGAAAAACCCATTTCTAATTTCTTTAAAGGTGCTAAATGGCTTTTGCACTGCATTGTGAAAGTTCACCTCCAGCCGAGCAGGCTCGGGCCCTCCAGCCCCAGACCCCACAATAGCACCTGGGATGGCTTGACCCACTGGGGCGATGCTTTCTCTCACTGTATCATTCCCAGGGCAGGCAACTTGGACACTGGACTTCTGGGCACACCCTGCGTTGCTGGGCGGCGCTGTCCACTGGGGTTTCACAAGGCCCTGGGGCACAGGGAAGCGAACAGGAAACCTGCTTTCCTGCTGCACCAACACCCCGGAAACCGATGGGGAAACCCAGTGACCAGCCTCGCTGACAGTGAGCAGGGGCGAGGAGGGGAAGTGAGTCAGCATCAGAGGCTGGTTCGGCCTCCAGCCCACTGCCCGTGAGGAAAGGAGGGGGGTTGGGACCCGCTGCAGGGAGGGAGTGCTGGCCCTTGTCGGAGATCGAAGGGCTTAGACTCACACCAGGGCTGTTGGCAGAAGTGACAGGCATGGCTGCAGAAGACAAGAAACCCTGCCCTTAACAGTGACAGTAACAGCCCCACCAGGTGACCGGTGGGGGACACTTACTGCACATCGGCTGCCACGCTAAGCATTTGCATATGGTGACTCTCTCCTTCTCTAGAGACCCCTATGACGTGTGACTGTTAAGGCACCCCCACAATACAAGTGAGGAAGCAGACACAGAGAGGCTAGGAACCTGCCAGCATCACACAGGGAGGGCATGGCCCCGAGGAGCTGGAGTGAGCCTGGCGAACAGGGTCCCTGCCCCGATGCTGCTTACGCTCCCCTGGGAAATGCAAAACCTAAACAGGTAAGTCATGGACACCCCTGGTGAGACGCGTCAGAACACAAGTGTGCCGTGTGGAGGAGACAATGCAGGTGCTTCGCCTGACTGGTCAGGGACAGAGGGTCCTGCTCACACAGCAAGGGGCCTACAAGCATCTGTGTTGTAGACTTAACAGTAGGGTCCCCAAACTTGCCCCAGCAGCCGCGTGCTGAGGCAGATCAAAGACCACAAGTGTGGCTGGAAATCACCCCCCCCCCGACCCTCCACACACACACACTCTTCAGGAAGAGCAGCCCAGCTGAGTGTGTGTGTGTATGTGTGTGTGTGTGTGTGTGTGTTCTACATAATGTTTAACTTAGCTGAAGGATCTCCAAGCTCCCTGCCAACGTGGGTGCCTCATAAGCTGGTCAATGAGTGTGGTGATAAGTGTCCAATAGCTAATCAATAAATGTTCATCAAGATGTCCTGATGAGACAGAAGTGGGATAAGACACCTAGGCTGCAAACGAAGCATCCAGGAGATAAAGCCAGCCCCCTCCCACCCCAAGTTCAGACAGATAATCAGGGAAATAAAACTTATTGGTATGAAATGACCAAGGACATGACACTTACCAAGTAGCATTGGACTCCCCGAGGACACAGCTGCTGCTGGGATATGGGGGATGGGGTGGGGGGGGGTGTTCTGAAGAAATAATCTAGCAAATTCTGCAAACCTGGAGCAAATTTAAATATTTTCCTAACCTTTTGGCTTAGAGATAATATATCCTCAGGACACATTTTACTCTATTTATCTCTAGTCATTTATCTCTGCTCATACAGATACTTTGCTGTTTTCATAGAACTGGGATAATGTTTAAGAAGCATATTCTGATTATCCTTCAAATATCATTATTGGTGTTCTATCATAACAATAAAATGTTAAACATTTTAATGACACAATTTTAAACAACAAAATTTTAACATTTAATGATAGTTTATTATTCCATTCTCATGGATATACTATAATGAATCTTTTCTTAGGGTTAAGCTGCTTCCAATTTTTCATGGATATAATTTGGAACAGTGGAATTCTCCTTCCAGCAGGCTAATGCCTTTGAACCAATCCATTTACTTAAAATAGAAGAAAATCGGGACAATTTTTAAAAAAATACCTGTTGAGGGCATCAATGAGTTAATGAAACAGTGAGACAGTGTGGGGCCAAATCTGGGAGAGAAAGGAACCCATGATGTGAGAACTGAGCATCTGGTATCTCATTTCCCCTAGAAGTCATTGCCAATCCCAAAAGCAATGATAGAAATGCTGAGAAGTTAGAATTTACGATGCTCTCATTAGGCTGGAGGACAAGTGTTAGAATTCAAGGGCTGCTGAGGAGGAGAGATCTGGGAAGTAGTCCTGAGTTTGGGACTGGGATTTGGACAACCTCAGGGAAGGGTTGACTGGAAAACAATCCTGCCCAGGAGAAACTAAAGTCAGCTTCAAGTCACATCAAACCATAATCATGTAAAGTGTGTTCCTTTGGGATGGCTGCTTGCCAAAAATAAAGTTAATGCCTTTCTGAAGGAAGATAACATCTGTCAGGAAAACTACATATGAACTCAAGAATTTTTTTATTTAACAGTGTCCAACACTGGGACTCCTCGGTGGCTCAGTTGGTTGAGCATCTGATTCTTGGTTTTGGCTCAAGTCATGATCTCACTGTTGTGGAATCAAGCCCCACAACAGACTCTGTGCTTAGCATGGAGTCTGCCTCAAATTCTCTCTCCCTCTCCATCTGCTCTCTTTCTCAAATCAATCAATCAATCTTAAAAGCAAAAAACAATGTCCAACACTCAGTCAAAAATACTGAGACATTTGATACATTTTGTGACCAAAAATAAAGGGTAAATACAGACAAAAAATCAGATCCTCAGATCCAGATAATGGAGATTTTTTAAAAATAATATGATCAAGATCTTGAAAGAATTAAAATATAAGGTCAATCATTTTGGCATAGAACTGGAACCTATAAAAAAGGAAGCAAAAGGAAATCACAGAACTGAAAAATAGAATAAGTGAGTTTAAAAGCGTGTGAGATGAGTTTAACAACCAAAGAGAGGCTTCGTAAACTGGGGTATGAATCAGAAGAGTCATCCAGACTGAAGAATCAAGGGAAAAGGAAGTAGAAAATAAAAATCACAAGCGATATATGGGCCATGTTAGAAAAGTAATGTAAATGTGATTGAAGTTCTGGTGGAATGAGGCAACAGGCAGAAGCAATATTTGAAGAGATAAAACCTGAGATTTTTATAATTGATAAAATACATCAAACCATAATTCCAACAATCAGTTTGAATCTCATACAAGACAAATTCAATAAAAACAAAACTGAGACATGTCACAGTAATACTGTTCAGAGCCAAAGCCCAAGAGTAAAGCAAAGCAGCCAGAGGAACAGTCCTATTACCTTCAGAGGAGCATCAGCGAAAGTACAGATGAACTCAAAGAGGGAAGGGAAGCCAGAAGACAGTAGAAAAACACCTTCTCAAAGGACACAAAGGCCAACCCAGAATTCCATACCCAGCCAAAGTATCCTTCAAAGGTGAAAGTCAAACCAATACCTTGATGACAGGATCAATCTCCCACTTCTTGGCATAGCAGCCTCCAAGCACCCTGACTGCCATGCGCCCCCCCCCCCAGGATCATGGATGGGGACCCAACCACCTATCCATGGCCTGATACCAAAAGTGGAGGGAATGGATGCAGAGAAGACAAAACAAAAACAAAAACACGTGTATCTTGGGAGTTTCAGAGAGTGAGCAAAGAGGAATGAGATGCTGTGGCCAAGACACTCACACACACCAGATATCCATTTGCCTCCATTTTGGTTAGCACCATGAGGTTTGTTCTGGCCATTGGGCTGCAAGCAGAATGGATGATGGAGCCAAGACAGGGAAGAGTCGGGATGGGAAATGATGCTCCAGGTCTCGTCCTTTGTCACAGCAGCTAGAGGGACCTCTTGTCCTGGGTGGTGCAGCTACACGATGGCAGCTCCTCCGTCAGACCATGTCTCTCGCTGGCCATGAAACAGAACCTCCCTGCACACATGCATACGCAAGCTGTGCTCATTCCACAACCTAGAAACAAACGTTGCATTAAGCGATTATGATTTACAGCTCCTGTGTTCCTACAGCACGGCCTGACATCAGCCGGACTAGAACAGATGGAATGGAAAAGGGACAAAAAGACATGAGGGTCAGCACCCTTCAAGTTGAGGGAAACTGGCAAGAGAACATCTCCTGAATTCTGGATCACAAGCCACAGTGCAGACATTGGCAAGGCTTCTGGTCTTATGTCTCTAATGCACAAAGAACTCCATCATCGGCCGCTCATATGTTGGACCTACTGTGAGCTCAGTCATGCAGAGGGGGTTGTGGAGAAGGAACAGCAGAGGGCCCTGCCCTCGAGATACCGGCTTCCCAGGTGGAGAGCAGAAACACGTCGCGGAAGGAGAGCCAGGCCGAGGATATATCCAAACGGTCTGACAACAGGTGCAATGGAAAGTAAGACACAGAGAAGGTGAGCTGGGACTGGAGATGGTGGGTGCTACGGGACACCTACCTTTAGACAGGCCTGGGGAGCTGGACAAAGCAGAGATTTCCCAGGGACATGTTATGCCCAAATAATGGGTTTTCAGCCTCAGAGAGATGACTTTCAATTCCACACAGTTCCTGCGGCTTCTCTGACTCCAGGCTGTTACAGAACTTTGGGGCACACCCCTTAACTTGTTGCAGGGCTGACATCTCCTCCTTCTCATTTCTTTATGTGTACATGCCTCCCGGGGGAATGACAGCCTTCTTTCTGCCGCCTCCCAGGGTCCCCTGGAGTTGGCACGCTGCATGGTTCCTGTCTGCCCTGTCTCCCCTGCATGTAGGTCCCTGCCCGCCACACCAAGGAAGGAGGGAGGGAACCCACAAACAGTCTAACAAAGAAGGAGCAAATGGACTGACCTTACATGGCCTTTTGGCCGAATCCTGCTCTGCGTCCTGTAGCATTTGCGTCGCTCACCAGGTGACCCCTCGTTCCTCCTGCTCTTTTAGCAGCGTGTGCCGGAAGCAAGTGCTTGTCTGTGCTGGCTTGGCGTGTTTCCATTTAGGATCACGGAATTTACTCAAGTAGGAAGTAGAGAGCAAAGGAGACTCTGTCTGGCCAACAAAGCAAGGAGAGGGGAGGACGCTTAGGGCAGCTCATTCCCACTCTTAGTCTTAAAGCCGCCGCCAGCTTCCCCACGACAGGTTTTCCCCTCCGGCCTCATCCTCTGCACACACATGACAGTCTGACCTCAGGCAGCAAGCTTCCTGCCGCATCCCTGTTGCTACAGGAATGGCCCACGTGAGTCCCTGTGGACATGCCGGTAGCTCGCCTTGTTGAACGTTAGGTATTTATTTAACCCTTACAGGCCGGCAAGGAGGTAGGAATCCCTATGACCTGTGTTCTTCAGACAGGAAGGCTGAGACCCAGAGACGTGATGCTTCTTACTCAAAGTCACGCAGCCACAGAGGCCAGAGCCTGGATTTAACCCCTGAAGCCTAACCCCATAGTCTATGCCCTTGACCACCAGCCGGTCCTCACACAGCAACAGGCTGATTTCTGAGGACATTCCAGCACATTTCTGCCACGCTTAACCTACCTGCTACTCCCAGCGGATGTAGGTGCTGTGGGTTTAATTTAATGAGAACTATTGTTGGAAAGATACACCATGGTGACCCATTCCTTAACAGCGGGGAGGAGGTGCTGTTGCATGACGTTGTTTGAATCAGGGTGGCCCTGGAAAGGGGGCGCCTGTGAGGGGCGACCCCCAAAGAGAAATTGCCAAGGGGCACAGCAGTTTGGAGGCTGCGTTGGGCTTTGGGGGCGTAGGAGGTGAGCAGGTCTGTGGGTGTCAGGCCTGGAGGGGTTCCAAGACCACCCTGGATACAGGGCCCAGGAAGCTGAGCTCAATCTCTCTGAGACACCCCTCCCCCACCCCCAGAGATGATAAGGCCCAACCCAAGATCTCCCTCCTGGAGCTGGAGGCCGAGAGTGAGCAAGGGCGAGCCCCCGATGCCCTCCTCAGGCTCGGACTTGTGGCTATGGGTGTGGGATGGAAGCCCGGCCCGGAGTGGGCACACGGTAGGTGCTACAGGTAACCTCGGCTAGTGTGGGCCACCCTGTCCTGGATGATAGCACCCTGATTTCCTGTTAGGGAACAGCCCCTCCTCTGTTAAGGGAGGTCCTGCTGGGGCCATCCCAACCAGGAGCCCACCTTGCCCCGGGGGTAGGCCTGGGCCCTGAGCAAGCCCATCAGACCCTCTAGGTCCAAGACCCCACCCTTGAGCAGACAGACCCCAGGATGAAGAAAGAGCCAGGCGCCCTTTCATTCCAGCAGCCATGTTCTGAGGCCGCCCGGACACCCGGAGCTCCTGCGTTCTGGTTCTTTAGGTCCATTCTCCAGCTCCCAGTCTGGACCTGGGCCCTGGGCAGGTCCCTCCAGAAAACTCCCTTTCTGCTGCGCTGGTCAGAGCCGCACCTGCTACTCGCCACTCCAAGACCCCAGCTGCGCAGAGGCTGCGAGACCCACTGCTGAAGCACAGGACGGATGACGTCTGAGAGTGGCCCGAGCGCGTGCGTGGGAGGAGGCCAGGCCCCCTGCCGAGAGCCCTGCTGGTGCTCCGGGCCGGCGAGCCTGGGCGAGTCTCCGACCCAGTGGGCCTCAGCATCCCGCCTCGGAGTGATGTCCGCCCACAGCACCCCAGGACCAGGTCTGCACCCCAAACGTCCTTGCCGGGCAACCTTTTTAAGTGCGTTTCTTCAACTCTGAAATGGCCCGGGACCACGGTCGGGGGTGAGACGGGAAGCAGTGAGACAAAAGAGCGGCCCGGCTCTGGGCCCTGGCGGTGACGTGAGGCGAGGCAGCCTCAACGTGGTCAACGCTAACTTTCTTGCTCTGAGCCCCTCTTCTGTGCTTCTGCGGAGACCGGTCAGCACGCCTCACAGCTCTGACATCACACCTGCATCGTGAACCTGTCCCCAGCCCTTGCTAAGCATCCTTGTAATAACGAGAGCTCCGGGCTCTGCTCGGAGCCCTGGGCAGGCAACACAATCCACCGTCATTCATTATAACGTGTTCTCATGTTTTATATTATATTACTTACATTATACATAAATATAGCAAATAACATAAATAATATAATATAAAACATGAGAACACGTTATAATGAATGATGGTAAACCATGTATATATATGATTTATTCATTTGAGAGATCGTGCGAGTGGAGGGGAGAAGCAAAGAGAGAGCGAGAGAAGCAGTCTCCCGCCAAGCACGGAGTCTTACGTGGGGCTCGATCTCAGGACCCTGACATCATGACCTGAGCTGAAATCAGGAGTCGGATGCTTCACCAACTGAGCGATTCGTGCGCTCCCGGTAAATTTTTGAAGTAGGCTTTATTTTTTAGAACAGTTTTAAGTTCACAGCAAAATTGAGTGGAAGGTAGGACTGAACAGATTTCCCGCATCACTGCTGCCTGCCCGTTGTCACCATCACCCTCGCGCAGCCCCCCACGATCCGCCTCCCCACAACCAGTCCGCTCGTTAGGACTGATGAACCTGCAGGAACTTGTCCTCAGTTGCCAAAGGCCCTAGTTCACGTGAGGGTCATGTCACATGCTAACATCCTGTGGGCTTGGACAAATACAGGGTGACATGTATCTAAAATTACGGTGCCTTACAGAGTAGTGTCGCCGCCCGAAAATTCCTCTGCGCACCACCATTTATCCCTCCCTGCCCCTGATTTCTGGCAACCGCCGATCTCTCGACCGTGCCCATAGTTTTGCCTTTTCTGGAAGTCACATGCTTGTCATGCACACCGTTTTACAATATGGGGACGTTTCTGACTGGCGTCTTCCACTCCTTTCACAGAGTAATACGCATCCAAGTTTCCTGCATGTCTTCCCGTGGTGTGACAGCTCACTTCTTCTTAGCCCTGAATCCTAGTCCATCGTCCGGATGGACCACGGTTTGGCCATCACCACGGGAGGACATCTTGATTGTTTCCAAGTTTTGGCGATTATGAACCAAGCTACAATAAGCACCACACGCAGGTTTTTGTGTGAACTGAAGTAGTCGACTCCTTTGGATCAATACCAAGGAAAGTGGCTGTTGGATCATATGGTAAGAATATGTCGAGTTTTGAAAGAAACTGCCAAAGTGTCTTCCCAAGTGTCTGCGCCATTTTGCACTCCCCGCAGCATGAAGGGGCTCCCGCTGCCCCACGTCCTCGCCGGCATCTGGTGTGGACGGCGCTCCAGAGTTGGCCGGTCCCAAAGCTGTGCGCTGCTGTCCTGCGGATGACACGTCGCTGCGTCGTGTTTCCTGACCCACCCTGATCGTCTCTGTCTTATAATTGCTGTTGCTAACGGTTGATACCTCAAGTGTCATTGATACGGTTGGAGGAACGTCTGTCGTGTTTGTTACTTTTCTCTCTGTTACCCTCGCTCGCCGCGCCAGCTTTTGTCTTTTCTCTTTCTCCCTGTGTGGCTTGAGCTGAACACGCCGCATGATCCCATTAACCCACCAGTCCCACCTCTTTATTTTACCTTTGTCGGTCGCTGCCCCAGAATCGGCAGTGCACGGTCACAACTACCAAAGGCCACTTTCCACGGGTGGTGCCACACTTCACAGCCGCGGGAACACCTCACGCCCCAGCCTCCCCTCGGGTCACGCTGCGGTTCCTGTCATTCTCAGAGGCCTCGGTGCGTGTGGACACGGAATTGAACGCGGTGCGGCTGCTGCTTTGGAAGAGACCGTATTGCCCGTTCGACCGGTGAAGAGCTAGAAGCGCGAAGGTTTTATCTACTCTTCACCCGTTGCTTCTCGGACGCTCTTCCGTCCTTCCCGCACATCCGAGGGTCCGACCTGCGCTGTTTCCTCTCTCTAAAGACCGGCAGGCAGGGCCGCTGGCGAGAGATCCCTGCGGGTTTTGTTCGACCTTCACTTTTGAAAGGTGTTTTCACAGGGTCCAGGATTCTACCTTGCGGTTTTGTCTTCTCTCGCCTGCACACTTCCAGGGCCGCGCTCTCCTGCTGGCCGAGATCTCGGGAAGCCGGACAGCAATCCCGGTCTTCGCGTCCCTGTGGACGCCGCGTTTTTCCCTTGACTTCTTTTCTCGTTACCTTGGATTCTCTGTAATTGGGAAGTGGCATGCCTCGATAGTGTGGTTTTTGTTTGCTGGTTTGTTGGGCAGCTTAGTGTGCTCAGTGTTCTTTGAGTTCCCGAGATCTGTGGTTCATACTGGACACGAATTTGGGGGAAATTCTGAGTCATTATCGTTTCAGATAATTCTTCTGTTCCTTTCCTCTTCTGGAATTTCCACTTTGTGTAGGTTATACCCTTGGTAGTCGTCCCTTAGCCTTCGAGTAGTCTTTCTTTTTTTTTAATTTTTATTTTTTTTTTATTTTTTGCTTTGCTTTTACGTTTGGCTGCTTCTGTGGAGATGCCCTCTGGCTCAGAGAGTCTTCCCTTTGCTTTTCCGTGGGGTCCGCTCCATAGTGACCCGTCAGAGGCGCTCACTGTTTCTGCTCCACTGTGTTCATCTGCAGCACTTGTCTGCGGTTCTTTGTCACGGCTTCCACCCCTGCTCACACTGCCTGTCCGCTCCGGCGTGCCGTCCTCGCTACCCGTGAGCGCTCTTAGCACGTTAACTGTAGTTGTTTTAAATTCCTGGTTTCAGAATTCCAACATCCCTGCCGTGTCTGAGTCTTGTTCTGATACTTTCTCTGTCTTTTCTAATTGTGTGTTGGGGGGATGTGGGGGGAGTTGGGGTTGTTTTGTTTTTGTTGTTGGGGTTTCCTTTTGTTTTCAAACATGTCTTACAGGTTTTCCGCTGCGCACCGCAAGGCCAGGTCGTTCACCGTGCTGCGGTCAGGTGCGGCGAAGGGAAGCGTTCTGGAGCCCGCGATTAGGTCTCAGTCTTTTGGTGAACCTGTGCCTCTGGACTGTGAGCTTCTCAAGTTTTCCTCGGGTTTCTCCTCTTCCTTTGGGTGGGCAGGATGGCCCCCGGGGGGCCGCCGTTGGGTATTCCCGTCCCTGCTGGGCAGTCAGGTTCCGACGGAGCCCAGCAGGCTTGGCTCCGGTTCACCAGTTTCTCCCAAGGGCAGAGCTTGTTGGAACAGATGCTTTGATGCATCTCAGAAGGTTCTTCTTCCTCTTCTCTTGCCAGAACCAAGGGGATATTTCTGATATTCACTGTGAAAACCTGGTCAAGCCCCTGTAGGTAAAATTCACAAAAGTATTTTGGGCCCTGATGATTGGGTCACCCCCGAGCTTTTCTCGCTCAGAGTTTTCCACACGGAGCCTCCAGCAGTTTCTTGGTGAGTCCCCGCTGCCCCCACTGGCTCCAGCGGCCTTGCAGGCAGGCCCGTGGCCTTCACCTTGGGGAAGCTCTGCTTCCCTGGGTTGCCGGTCAGGGTCTCCAGTTCGGGGGCAGGTGTTTGCCCTGGGACTCCACTTCTCTGATGGATGTGAGAAGAGCTATTGATTTTCCAGTTTGTTCCACGTCGTACTTGCTAGACCAGAGCGCATCTTTCGGCTGCTTATGAGCCGGGCCGGAAACCACGGGCGTCCACACGGCTCACGTCTTATTTCTCACAGTTTCCTCCCGTTCTAGCAAGCGCTGCAGCTCCCATGCAGAAGAGATTTGGGAGGTTTACTTTCCAAGGGAAAAAAATTAATTTTGGGGGTTTTTTTGTTCTTTTTTTTTTTTAAAGAAAAGAAAGGAAAAACCATGCTGCATGAATGTGGCGGAGACCTTGAAGGTGGTACTTGAGCCAGAGAAGCTGCAGAGGCAGGGGTAGCCGAGCAGGAGCGCGGTGACCAGGCTCGGAGCCAGAGCTCTTGCCATCCGGATCATGAGGCCGCTGAGCCGTCCCGGGGCGAGCTGAGGCCGCTGCGCCCCGCCCTTTGGAAGAGAGATTGGCGGAGGGCAATGGGGATAATGGCCCAGGGGACCCAGGCCACCGTGCCTGGTGACTGACCAGCTGCTGTCCCCGGGGCGTGTGCTGACGGGCGTGTGCTCCTCCTCTGAGGAGCGATACCTCCGCCCTGCCGGTGTGCACACACTCCCCGTGGCTGGTGAGCCCGCCCGCTGCTCAGGAGACCCCAGGACGCTCGCAACATCCTTTGCCTGTGACTGTGCCGGGGAGCCCTGGGGTGCCAGGCCCAGTGACGGGTGAGCAGGCTGCGTTCACGCTCAGCCCTGTGCCACGGCGGCACGCTTCACCGGACAGGCTGCCCCCGGCCGGGGAAGCCCCGCAGCCCTCAGCCACATCGGCCAGGAGCAGGAGCTGGAGACAACATTCCAAACACACCTGGATCGGGGAATCCGCACAGGCTGGCCCTCGTGAGAACAAGATGGTGTCACTTACATGAAACCAAAAATGAGTCAGGAGCCGGTGAAGTGGACTGTGTCTGGGCTGGAGCTTGGGCATCTCGGCCTCGAGACCCCCCTGTCCATGGCGCGGCCCAGCACCCCCTGAGAGAGCCGTGCGCCGGGGCGTCCTGGAAGGGGCTTCTGAGTGTGACTCGACGTCACTGGGCTCCAGGAGTAACCAGCTGTAGGAGGACACGTCCAGAGCAGTGACGGGGACAAACGTGGGATCCAGGCGAGGAAGCGAGGGCCGCGGGACTCCCCGGGGAGGGAAGGAAACATGGCGGCGGGAGGCGGAAGGGGTCAGGGAGGAAGAAGGAAAGCCGTAGGAAAGAGATAAGCCATGTTGTAGTCAACAGCCGAGGTTTTGGCAACAGCCAAACTGATCTGCACTAACAAGAATCACGGGAGTCTTGACTCGGGAAATGGGAAAATCAGGCTTTGCTTCAGGCAAAGCCGGATGCAGGAGCCTGAGCCCTGGGATCGGCACCAGCCTCTCTCCGTGTCCCTGTGGCTGCCGTGTGCGTCTCCAGTGGCCCCTGCGGCCAGCCTTGCTCCACCCACCCCCTGGGTCGGTCCCTCACCCTGCGGCCCAGGACCCTGGGAAGGGGAGGGACAGCATTCCCATCAGCCATCTCGAAAGACCCCCACTGGCCCACTTGCGTCACGTGCCCACCAAGCACGGGGTCGGAGAACAGCAGGGGTACCTCTGGCCAGGTTGGGGCCAGTCCGACTCACAGCCCCACCAGATACATGGACAGAAGAGGCGGGAAGTTCTGAAAACGAACAATAGGTACTTGGAAATATTTTTTTCACCAAGTTCATCCTCATCTTAATCCGTCCAGGTAGGCAATTTTAATCCCCATTTTAATGTTGAGAAAATTAAAATAACATCCAGCCTTTCCACCTCCAGTCACACAGATGTGTCAGTACTGAGATGGGACAGTGTGGGTGGTCCCTGAGCCCTGCTCCCAGCCCACCATCCGGGAACAGTCCCCTTCCTGAGACCCGTCCCACCCCGCCCCTGTCTGACCCCGTGAGTCAGGCAAAACCCAAGCTCAAGCGGAGCCCTTGGAATGTTCACAGGCTTCATTCCCAAGCTGTCGTCCACCCCTGTCTTCACTCACTGGAACAATCCCTCCGAGCCCTACCACATGGGATGCTCTGTGCCCCACACTGGGGACATGCAGTGAGCAGAGGCAGCCCAGCCCTTGGGGAAAGACAGGCAATGCAGAAAGTTGGACACAAAAATTTGTAAAAATATTCTGGAGAGACAAATCTGGGAAGGCCTCAACTATGAGGAACCACCATGAACTTGGCTAATCCAGGAAGTCAGACCACTCTGGAGAGCTGCTGGGATCTTACCTCCTGAAGAACCCAATAGGGCTGGGGGCGGAGGGCGTGCCCCCCGTCATAGCTTTAGCCCGTACCAGGGGGAGAATCTCTTCCCGGCGTTGGACACAATTCGGGACTCATCTGGTGCTCACCGTTGAAGCCTCCTTGATGGTTCAGGGTCATCGTGATCAACCTGAGTGACATAACGACTCAAACAGCTTCACAGCTGACATGGCAGCTCGGGACAAGTACTGGAAGTCGTGAAGGTTCTCACCGCGCAAGGGAGATCTCATGGGTGGATTGAGAAGACTCGGGGGTCCTGCAGCAATCTCGATAGACGTCTGTGGTTGCTGCAGGCAGGGGCTAGGGGCCATTTAGCAGGTAGAAGCCAGGGATGTGGCAGACACCCTACAGCGCATGGCACAGCCCCCATGACGGAATTATTCTGGATACCTTGAACTTACAAAACGTCACATGCCAATAATACCCCAGTAAAGTCAGAAAGAGGTAAAATGATCAAGTGTTTGTGGAAATGTTGAATGCACAGTTGGGTAACAGCGATCAGTGAGAGAAACCAGCTTCGTAGATTTGTACTTGCATATAGGTTTGCAGTAGGAGTGGTCACTGGACAATTAAGGATGATTGTATTTGTCTGCACAAAACAATGAATCACATGCTGAATCAAAATAGGCCATTTTTCTTCAAAAAAAAAAAATAGAATTATTCTGTCCCTAATGTCAATAGTGCCAATGTTGTAAAACTCTGGCCAGATGAAAATTGGTTTGTGGACTATCCAGACAAATAATCCACATAGGAGCTGTTAGATGCATTCAACATATGTGGAGCTACCTGATGGTGAAGGTCATCAGTATCACGACAATGTCCCACCACTATCAACATCCTCACCACAACCTCCATCACCACCATGACCTCCATCACCACCACAACCTCCATCCTCATGATGACCTCCATCATCACCATGACCTCTGTCCTCACCACAACCTCCACTGTCACCACAACCTCTGCCCTTACCATGACTTCCATCCTCAACACGAACTCCATCTTCACCAAGACCCCCATCACCACCACGACCTCCATCACCACCATGACCACCAACATCACCACTATTTCTATTTCCATCATAATTGTTGGGTTTTGTTTGTTTGTTTGTTTGTTTGGGGGGGTTGTTTTGTTTTGTTTTGTTTTTTACTTTTAAGGACACTTTCAACCTTCAAATCCTGTGATTTCTTATTTCCTCTCTCTGAGCCGTCTCAAGCATTCCGACCCGCTGGTTGATCTGGGTCAGACCTTTATCATCTCTGACTCCTAAGTTCCTCTTCAAAAACTGAAGATTCCCACCTTTAAAATGGACACTCAAATATCTGTTCTTCTCATGTCCTCTCATGATGGGGGGAAGGCTGTGCATACAACAAGTTTTTTGCCCTGAATTGCTTTTAACTTCACAGTGAGAAACCAGGATACGCATTCAAGTCATTGAATTCCCATGTTCCCCCATGGTTATTCGATTCACCGCTGGGAAAACTGCAGTTGTGACCCTGACTGAGCTTCAGCCGCAGTTTCCGCCTCCCCGCCAGGCCTCCAGCCCCTGGGTCCACCCAGTCCTTCGGTGCCCAGGCAGAATAACCCACCCTTGCACATCACACATTTCCCTGGTGCATTGAGTCCTCTCCAGGATATTTCTGAGGATTCTATGAAAAAAAGGAAGGTGGGGGGTGGGTAGAGCACATATTTTCCAACAGTGGCCTGTCCTCTCATCCTGCTTTTCTCCGTGACCGCTAATATCTTGTCTTTGTTGTGGCTGCGGTCCATGCACAACTCCATTTTGCCCCAAACGTGAACATGACCTCTTCTTCCCCCAGTCCACCGTGCTACCAAGGCTCCATGAAGACAGCGGGTATAAAATAGCGTGATGGTTTGGGAGTGGGAGGGGTAGGAAGAAAGCATATTCCAGCCCAGAGCTGAAAACAAAACCAGGCAGCCAGACACCTGCAGAGCACAGCAGCTCCATGCCGCCCCGCACGGGAGCCTCCGGCCGCCCTCTCCACGGCCCCCACCGCTCTGCCTCTCACACCCACACCGGACCCTGTTCTCTGGCTTCCCCGGCGCCCCGTGGCCTGCTTCAAACCTCTGGTCTCTGGGGCCTCCCAAACGCATTGAATTCAGGAGCCACTGCTAAGAGAGGGGAAGTGGAAGTTGCAGTGGGGACTGTGTCCATCCCAGACTGAGAACCATGTCTCATCGGAAGGTGGAGGACACTCATTTATCTCATTGCGCAGACAGATGTGACTTTCTTTGCCAGGATGTCCCCATTCCCGGCAATGCCCTGTCCTCTGCCTGCCGTGACAAACAGGCCTAACAAATTGTTCTCCGAGGCGGAACAGCCCTTGGAGCAGGTGACGAATTTTCCTTCCACTTCCTAATGTGACATAATGTGTGGGTGATGTGTCCCCTCGAACAGGACTTCTCCTGGTCCTCCTGGTCCTGCTACGCTCTCTTTCAGAGCAGACGGCTGTGGCTGTCCACTCCCCTGCTGGGAGCGGTTCAGATGACCTCGGGCTGGCCTTGCTTCTGGGAGGCTGCCCAAGAGGCCGCTAATCCCCTTGATCTTGGTCACAAATCCGTCATCCACCAGATTGTCCTTCTTGGCCGATGTTCAAAATGTGCTAAATTGTAAGACCGCTTCCCTTTGGTGTCAGCATCTTGTGGGGTTGTAGGGCCTCTTCAGCAATCAGTCGGGCGAGTCTGTCTCCTGACTCACCTGCTCTCCAGATCCAGCTTTGAAGTCTGTCCCTGAAGTAGGGATGAGCGTCGTGTGCGTATCACGCTTCTGACCCAGAGGTGTGGCCGTGGGGCCGTAGCCTCACTGGGGCCGTAGCCTCAGTGCAGCCGGCTCGCCGCTGCAGGAAGAGGAGGCCCAGAAGACAGGAATTCTCCGGATTCAGCAGGGTGAGCCCCGCTCTGCCTTTGACGTGGAGGAGCACAGGTTTCCCAGAGTCAAAGTCACAGTCTCATCTCCCTGCAAAGTCAACGTCTTTGAGGCCACAGGCCTTGCGCTTGAGGGGAAAGAAGGAAGAGAAAGTGGGCTCTGCCCGGGGCGGGGGAGAAGGGCCAGTCGCTGAGGGCTCTTCTCACACTTAGCTACAAAATATGACCGTTTTGTTTCCCGCAGCTGGGACTGTGCTGCCCACACCCTTTTCCACGAGTAACAGATCAATACGGTTTGCTTTTCAGTCACTCAGCAATTCCTGCAAATCTGCTTTGCTTCTGAGAAAGGATCCTCCTCCTCTTAAACATTCCCTTTCCTTAAGTCCATCACAGCTCCCCTACCAGGCCAGGTGCTGGGGGGCAGGTGCTGGGGCCGCTGCTGTCAAAACACGTCTTCCTGGGACTGCCACTCCGCCCTCTGGGACGCGTCAGGGAGACCGGCCTGGCCAGGCCTCATGACTGGGTAAACCAGTGCCTCCTGCCTGGCCAGGCCTCATGAGTGGGGTAAACCAGTGCCTCCCCGCTTTGAGTGCTTTGAACGTGCAGGAACCAGCAGGCAAGCTCACTGAAATACTGCTCACTGGGCCCCACTCCCAGAATTCCCCATGCAGGCGGTCTGGGGACAGGGCCTGGGAATGTGCATTTCCAGCAGTTTCCCGGGTGATGCTGACGCTGCCGTCCCGGAGCCAGAGACAGCAGCCTGTGTGCAGGGTTCTAAAGAAGCTCCGTGGTTTTCCGATTTTCGAATACATGCGGGTCTCCAGGCAGGACTTCTGGACAGTGAAGGTTCTGAGAAGAGCCTCCAGGAGAGACGGGACGAGAGCCTGTGATGTCACTGAATCCATTTCTCAGTTGGAGCAGAACTTTTGGCGGAGTCTTTAGGGGTTCCTCTATAGGTGTCATGTCGTCTGCAAATAGTGAAAGTTTTACTTCTTCCTTTCCAGTTTGGAAGCCTTATTCCTTTCTCCTGTCTGATTGCTCTGGGCAAGGCTTCCGGTGCCGTGTTGAATTTGATGGCGAGAGTGGACAGCCTTGTCTTGTTCCTGATCCGAGGGGGAAAGCTCTCAGTTTCCCCCCTGGAGAATGATGTCCGCTGCACATTTTTCATAGCTGACCCTTACTGTTCCCTCTAAAGCTACTCTGTTGAGAATTTTTATCATGAATGGATATTGTACCTTGCCAAATGCTTTTTCTGCATCTGTTAAGATGATCATATGGTTTTTATTCGTAATTCTAAATTTTCTAATAGCTGCACATTTTATTACAATTAAAAATTATAATAGCCACATTTTAAAAAGGAAAGGTTAATAGCGATATTAGTTTTTATTTATTTATTTTTAAAGATTTTATTTATTTATTTGACAGACAGAGATCACAAGTAGGCAGAGAGGCAGGCAGAGAGAGAGGAGGAAGCAGGCTCCCTGCTGAGCAGAGAGCCCGATGTGGGGCTCGATCCCAGGACCCTGAAATCATGACCTGAGCCGAAGACAGAGGCTCAACCCACTGAGCCACCCAGGAGCCCCAGGATATTAGTTTTTTTAAAACCTACTTTATCCCAGTTCATCCAACAACATGTTCCGCAAGTATTATTTCAGCATATGACCGGTATGCGAGTGACCGATAAAGTTCTTTCCTGTCTATTGCTTATTCCAAGTCCTCAAGATCAAGTGTGTAAGCGACACAGCAGCACACCCAATGCTGTCCCTCACATTTCAGGGGCTCAGTGACCATCCGGTGGGGTCCAGCAGCTCCCTCTCTGCGGTGCCAGAGCCTTCCCTTTGAAAACTCAGAAGCTTCCCTCCCTGCCCCCCGCTGCCTTAAACCACTTTCCTCCAGCACGGAAGTGTGTCCCCGATTTCTCTAATCCAGGGCTGGCTCACACCGGCTTCGCTGAGAGGCTCTAAAACATCCTGACACTGAGATCTCCACCCCGAGGTGGTCTAATGTCCAGGATCTATGTGCCGCCTAAGCGAGGAGCGGGATTTAAATCTCTCCGGGTGCTCCCAGTGTCCGGCTCCGCCCTGCAGGGACTGCCCGCATGGAAAGACCGCAGCTCAGCCCCGGCCCCGGAACCCGCATCGGCCCGCACCACCTGGGAGCTAGTTAGAAACCCAGAGTCTCGGAATCTCATCCCAACCTGCCAAATGGGATTTGATAGGATCAGCAGGAATTCCTAAGGGTGGTGGGTGTGACAAGCACTCTCCAACCTCTTCTGCACCCTCCAGCCTGGGGTACACCCCGTGCAGCTCCTCGAGAAGGCAGGGGAGGCGGGGCTCCCCCCCGGAGGACAGGCTCGCTCCAACCGGCCACCCCGCGCCTCAGGAGCTCACCTCCCCTTGCTGAGCCGAGAGAGGGACAGCAGCCTGGCCAGAGTGGGAAGTCTCTGACCTGCGAAGGCGTTCTGTTTGGTTACCGGCTCTCAAATAGGAGATTTGTTCCTAAGACATGGAAAAGGGAATTTGACCTGAAATACCAGAATTCTCATTTCTCCTGCAACATCAGAGACTCTGCGTTTCTAACAAGCTCCTGGGAGGTGCCCGTGCTGCCGGGCAGGGACACGCTTTGAGGAGCCAAGTTCAGAGGGCTCACGAGCCCCGCAGGAGACGTCCACGGTCTCTCTTGATTCGAACCGGCAGGAGTTTGCCCCCCAGTTGCACCCACTGTGACAGACCCCTGAGTCTGAAGGGGTGTCAGCAAGTTCCACTGAAAGTCCCGTGAGTTTCCAGGCCAACCATGCACAAAGCCACAGCGAGAGAGGCCGCAGCGGGCACGGCGGGGCCGTGACGCCTCCAGACCGCTCACCCGCTCGGGCCGGCCAGGCCTTGCCGGTGGTCGCGGGCGGCGCAGCGGCTGCAGCGTTGGGACTCGCCCTGCCCTGGGCCGCGAGTGAGCTCAGACAGACCTTGCCAGTGGGAACTCACTCCCCACCCCTGGGACAGCGGGCCAAGGGCTTCACACTCGTCACCTTCCACCAGACCATGATGTGGCCGTCCCCACTCACCCCTCCCCCCAGCCCCTCACGCCGCCTGACACACCTGCTGAGCGGGTGAACGAATGTGCGGTTTTCACAACGCGCCATCTTCAGTTGGTGTCCCTTGGCCATAGGGACCTCCTAGGGCTCTCCATGATCCTTCCCGCCGCTTACTGGGGCGTGGGCAAGGGCCATGTCCCACGTCACCCGTACACTCAACACGGTCCCGCGAGAAACGAGCCTGTCGCCCACAGGCCACAGCCAGGGCTTTCCGAGGCAAAGAAGAAAGGGGAAGCCCAGAGGCTGTGCAGTTCCAGCAGGTGTGTCAAATGTGGAGACCCAGGCCTCCTGCTTCGACCCCGGCATCTGCATTTTAACGCACGGCCCAGGACATTCTGGCGCACGGGAGCTTAGGTTCCGCCTGTCGCTGCTGTCCGTCTCTCCACCCTCCTTCGTGGTGTGAACCAGCAAGGGGCTTGCTTCGCTCGACTGTACTTCAGCCCTCGCTGAGAAGCGCCCACCTACCACCAGGGGCCGTGTTATGTGGGGAGGCCACGCACGAGGGTAAGACACAGCACGTGTCCCGAGAGGCCTTGCCTACAGCCGAGAGGGGCGACGGGACGAGCCAGAAAGAGGCTTGTGTCCCCAGTGCCACGCGAGGGGCCGGCGTGAGGAGCTGTGGGTCCGAGAAGTTGGCCCGGGACGTTGGCCAAGACCATCCCCACCAGCACCTGTGGGCTGGGAAGGGCACAGCCAGGAGCGGCCCAGGGTGGCCGGGATCTGCGATTCCGGCCGGGAGCACAGCACGTGAGGTCTGCGGCAGGTGCGAGCTGCCCACACTGCGTGGGTACGGTGTTTGCTGCCCTGGGGAGATTTGGGGTAACCCCCCCACACCGGAAACTAAATGAATAGCGCCCATCTGAAGACGGCAGTAAAAGAGTCTTTCCAACGATTGAGAGCTTGTCCTGCCCCTGCCAGCCCTGTGCTGGACTTCGACAACTGCCGTCGGGAGTTAGGAGTCGAGGGCAGTTCATCCAAGTGACGAGGGAGGGTGGAAGCGGATTTTGCCGCTGGCGTTCGGGAAACCGTGCTCTCCCCTCCGCCGTTCAGCGGAAGGCCTTCAGTTGCGGTTGATTGAAGGTTACCAGCCTTGAATTACTAGTTCACGGCGTCACTGCATAAGATTGATTCACCGATCAAGTAAACTTCGCGAACAAAGGCCGATCTGAGCTGCCGGGTGTCTCATCTGAAGCTGAAATGTGCGTTATTTCGACCGTCTGTCTTCACGGTGCAGGCGAAATCCGGGGCAGAGGCTAACATTCAGCCGTGATCTCCGCTCTCTCTGTGCACTGCACATGTTGGAAAGACAGAACCCAAGGTACGGTAGGGTCCCCAAATGTTCCAGCTCATGTGTGTCTGGAGGGCTCCCCCGCAGACGACCTTGCCCGGTGGCATAGCCTCCCTGTGCGGATTCACCTTCTCGGCGGAAGGAAGATGCCTTAGAGACTACGGCCCAGTCACCCTGCACGCGGGACCTGTCCTGAAACACGAGCCCAGCCTCCGCAACACCACACACCATCCTGGGGGACCCAGCTGCTGCGTCCTTGGTACACTTGCTTGAAAGCAAATTATGTTTGCTCCAGAGAAAAACACTGTTCTTTTTGTCACCTGCTACACTGGGGGACTTCCTCCCCTTTTCCCCTCACAGGGAGTCTGGTTCGGCCTGAAATCCTCTGAAAGGCAAGGTCAACCGGAAGCAGGATTGCTGCGCACCGTCCCAGCCTACTCCCAGCCTCACGGCCCCGCCAGCCATGCTGCCCTCTCAGCCTGTGGCACCGCCTCCCTCCGGGTCACTGCGAGGCTCAGCAGGACCTACTGGGGCTGTCGCACCCCCCAGATGAGGTCAAACACCCTGTCATCACACCCTCCCTCTGCAGCAAGGACCACAGCCGCAGGGGTGTGTGTGTGTGTGTGCGTGTGACGTTGTCTGATTAATTCTTGTCATTCCAAGTCACTCCGCTGCGCTAGAACAGAGATCATTGTTTCCACTCCCTCTGACGTCCCACATACCTGGCGTTGGGTTTCAGTGGGTTACCGAGAACCATTGGTGATCTGGCTACATGATGCTTTAAATTGTATTTATTTATTTATTATGTTAAGTTGGCCACCGTACTGTACATCATTAGTTTTGATGTGGTGTTCAATGATTCATTAGTTGCGTATAACACCGCATGTGGCCTCCCTAACACCCACCACCTTGCTACCCTTTCTCCCTTCCCTCACCCTCTCTGAAACCCTCAGATCTTTTCCCGGAGTCCACAGTCTCTCCTGGTCCGTCTCCCCCTCAGATCCCCCCCGCTTCAGTTTTCCCTTCTTCTCCTGATGTCCTCTGTGCCATTCCTTATGGTCCACATATGACTGAAACCGTATGATAATTGTCTTTCTCTGATCGATTTATTTCAGTCAGCATAATCTCCACTAGTCCCGTCCATGTTGATGTAAAAGTTGGGTATTCATCCTTTCTGATAGACGCATCATACTCCATTGTATATATGAACCACATCTTCTTCATCTATTCATCTGCTGAAGGGCATCTTGGCTCCTTCACAGTTTGGTTCTTGTGGCTATTGCTGCTATGAACGCTGGGGTACATGTGCCCCTTCTTTTCACTACATCTGTATCTTTGGGGCAAATACCCAGTAGTACAATTGCTGCTCTATTGTTAACATCTGGAAGACCCTCCATCTGTTTTCCAGAGTGGCTGCACCTGCTTACATTCCCACCGACAGGGCAGGAGGGTTTCCCATTCTCTGCATCCTTGCCAACACCTGCCATTTCCTGACTTGTTAATTTTTGTCATTCTAACTGCACCAAAGACCTTCAGATACCTAGGAATAAATCCAACAAAAGAGGTAAAGGATCTATACTCTAGAAACTACAGAACACTCATGAAAGAAATCGAGGAAGGCACAAAAAGATGGAAAAACATTTCAGCTCATAGATCAGAATAATAAACATTGTTAAAATGTCTGTGCTTCCCAGAGCAATCTACACTTTCAGTGCCATCCCTATTAAAATACCATTGGCATTTTTCAAAGAGCTGGAGCAAACAATCCTAAAATTTGTATGGAACCAGAAAAGATCCTGAATCACCAGGGGAATATTGAAAAAGAAAAACAAAGCTGGCAGCATTGTGTTGCTTGACTTCAAGCTACATTACAAAGCTGTGATCACCAGGACAGTATGGTATGGGCACAAAAACAGACACATAGATCAGTGGAACAAAATAGAGTCTCAAGAAATGGACCCTCAACTCTATAGCCAACTAGTCTTTGACAAGTCAGGTAAAAATGTCCAATGGAAAAAAGACAGTCTCTTCAATAAACGGTGCCCAGAAAATTGGACAGTCACAAGCAGAAGAATGAACTAGACCGTTCTCTCAAACCGGACACAAAGATAGACTCAAATGGATGAAAGATCTCAATGTGAGACAGGAATCCATCAACATCCTAGAGGAGAGCACAGGCAGTCATCTCTTTGACATGGGCCACAGCAACTTCTTTCAAGATGCTTCAAATTTCCACATGGAAAAAAATACCAAGACATGACATACTGGGAAAATATTTGTAACACATATGAGTGACAGATATCCTCATATATAAAGAGCTCTTATAACTAAATAAAAAGGACCATGAACTCATTAGAAAAATGGGCAGAGAAAAAAACCAGGAAGTTCATAGGAAAGTCCATGGCTCATAAATATTTTCATATGCTCAGCTCATTTCAGTTATAATGAAAGACATGAACATTAAAAGTGCCGTTACAAAAACTTTTTAAAATTTTTACTTAGACTAGTAAAGATTAAAAATTAATGGTAAACACTACTGGTGGGAGTGCTGGAGGACAAATTGCCAATACGTATTAAAATTTAATCTGTCCATCCCATTGACTTAGGAATTTCACTTTGAGGGTTTTACCTGAACAATATATCTTCGCATGTGTATAGAGAAATGTGATTAAGAATGCTGTCAGCAGGGCCCCTGGGGGGCTCAGTGGGTTAAGCCTCTGCCTTCGGCTCAGGTCACGATCTCAGGGTCCTGGGATCGAGCCCCGCATCAAGCTCTCTGCTCAGCAGGAAGCCTGCTTCCCCCGTCTCTCTGCCTGCCTCTCTGCCTACTTGTGATCTCTCTCTGCCAAATAAATAAAATCTTATTAAAAAAAAAAAAGAACGCTGTCAGCAGTGTTGTTTGTTGCAGCAGAAGGCTGGACATCACCAGAATAATCTTAGCAAGAAAGTGTTTATGTAAATCACAGTATAATCATACAAGAGAGTGGTATGAAACCCATCTCTAGAAAGTTAGACAATGCGTGTGTTGATAATCTGCAGTACTTGAGGCGGAGGGTTAGGTGAACAGATAAGGTTTGGGACAGTTTGCACGCACCTATTACAATTAAAGAATTGATACACAGACCTAGTCAGAAGATACAACGAATCATAACCACTCCGGGAAGGAGAACCAAGAGACTGGACTCTTGCAGGGGAAAGAAACTGCCTCTTTACAGTTTGTTCTTTCAGACTGTTCAAGTTTGACCATGCGCTTACCACACCTACTCTTCTTCACGGGCACCCCCTTCCCCGCCGGTGCTTAGCGCCTCCATCAGCCTTCCGTACGACTTCTAACTCTGCTACCTCTCAGCGGAATAACTTGACTCTCAGCAGCCATGATTTAGAAATGCTGTTGAAAGTCTATTTCACACTAAAGTGTAAATGACTCCCACAAGGATGCGACACTGTAACAGGAATAAAGGCAGGATTTCAGGCACTGGGATCCTGCCAGAGAGAACTGTATAGGGCAGAAAGATAGAAGGAAGCTGTCTATCATTCTCAAACCTCGCTACCTACCTTATTCCTCTACTAACGGGACTGCCAACCAGGTGTTAAGAGCTTCAGGAGCCCCATCTCTCAGCACTGTTGGGGCCGGAAAAAGACAGCCTGCTCCAGGGAAGGGAAGACCCCAGGTTGTCTCGAACGGAGCTACCTGCTTAGCTTTCTCAAGGGTCGCCGCCTGGCATGTGGCTTAGTCGCACACCCGGTCCCTGACCCCAGCACCCAGCCCCTCCCTTCCCTTGAGGAATGCCTCGCCACTGGGAGCCCCTCGCTGGCCCAGCTCAACCCTGACTGTCAGTGCAGCTGTCTCAGAGGGAGGGAACAGGACACGAGGGGGCCTGCCATCTCCCTGGGCCACGGTTCCCAGCTTTCCCGAGCATCCAGACCCTCAGGACAGCTTCCTGAGACCATGTGCTGGTCTCCACCCAGTTTCTGATTCCGCAGCTCTGGGGCTGAGCCCGGGAATGTGCATTCCAACAAGCTCCCGGACGAGGCCGATGTTGCTATCCAGGGCACCCACTTTGAGAACTGCGGCTCCGGTGGGGGAGTGCGGTTTCTCTTCTAGGACAAAGGTCACCAGGAGCCCTGGAGAGCTCCCCAAGGGGATCAAAGTGTGGCTTCTGTTTCAGCCCCAGGATCCCGGCCAAATCCTACTCAAAAATAACTGCTTCCAGGATCCTGGCCCAGAGAGCTGGTGCCACGAGCACTGAGTCCACTGGGCAAGGCCTACGTTGCTGCTCAGTCCTGGGAGGATGAGCCCAGGCAGGTGCCTGGAGTGTCCCAGGAGTCGGGGCCAAATGCCCACTGTCCCCCGACCAGCCGGGTTAGCCTCCGCAGCCCACCGTGGCCCCCAGCTCCAGCGTCCTCACAGGCAGAGCAGAGACGGTGGTGGCCCTGCCCGGGGCACTTGCTTTTGTGAGTCCTTTAGTAAGGACGAAACCAGATGGCGCCCAGCGCCCAGCACAGCGAGTCTTCAGTCGGGAGCTGCCGTGAGGAGTCTTGTTCAAGCGACACTCGGCTCAGTTCTGCCCCTCGCGACTTACTGTCCCTTGAAGAGACAGCACTTGTGGGTGGGCTAGTTACGGGACAGCTGTGCGTGTCTGTGTGGTTTCCCAGAGTCCGGAGCCCTCCTGCCTCATGGCCGCGGCATTCATCGCCCCCACCTCCGGGCCGATGGGAAGGAAGCAGGACAGGACCTGCCCACAGCCTCCCACTGGGAAGAAGCGAGTCAGTTCCTGCCCGTGTCTGTCCCTCCTCGGAAGCCCGGACAGGAGAGCCTGAGGCCGCACCCCAGGCCCTGAGTCCGTCTTGCGGCTGGCAGCGGTCGGAAGCAGAGTCGGCCCCGAGGGACTGCACGAGCATTTCAGAGGTGACCTCGGGGTAGAGCCCGGCCTGGTCACTCCCCGCCGCACCCACACAGACTTGCTGTGAAGATAGAAAAACAGGGAGGTCTTCGGCTGCTTTTGGCTCTGAAAATCTCGGAAGCAGAGGAGCTGCAGGTGGCATTTCATGGGAGCCTGAGCACGAAGACCGGCCCGGAGGGGCTCAGATCTGCAGGTCCCAGGGGCCGGCTGCCCTTTGCAGCAAGGCGTCCCGCCTGGTGCCCAAGTTACGGTCGGCGCTCACCCGAGGCTGCCTCTGAAAGCAATTTGCTAAATGTGATCTTGTAGACCCATCACCAGGGTATTTTTAGCCACTCTCTGTGGTAGCCGCTGCTCCGAGGCTCTGAGCAGGGACTTCCAGGCCAGGGCCAGAGAACATTCTTAAATCTCGGGTCGCTGCTCTGGGCTGGGCAAGGTCCCATGGCTAATTTAGAACTTGCATGGCTTCCCTTGTGACCCTTCCCCCAGAGGGCACAGCTCTTCCCGAGCAGTCCCAGGACAGAACGGGGCCCTGCAGAGGCTAATCTGAGCATGTGACTTTGCCCGGCAGCAGAGGGGCGCCGTTACCCCCGCCTGGAACGGCGACTCTTTGGATAGTCGGAGCCGCTCACGCGCAGACATGGAGAGTGGAGCTTCTGGGCTGAGCAGAGAGACACACGCTCTGGCTTAGGGCCCCGGATCTGCGGCTCCCCCGGGGCTTGCGGCCCTCACCAGGCTCACAATGCCTCTTGTGCTCTGCGATGTCCTGTGCGTGGATTCACTGTCTCAGCCCGTGGTTCACGGCAGCGGCGTCTGAACGGTGAATGCCGGGCAGTGCACCATGAGCTTGACACGGCACCCCCTCCTTTTCTGGTACATCTCAGAGAAAATTCTATTAAAATGTGCAGAAGAAAGGAGGAGGGAAAGAAAGTCTTCTGTGTGCGTTTGATAAACTGTGATGAAACCAGCCGAGAGGGCATCACGACTGAGGTGTGTCGGTCCATGGCCCGTCCCAGACGGCAGAGGAGCTGGGAACTGACAGGCCAATGCACATGTCATGACTTCTGCCACATTCTCTCTCTCTCTCTCTCTCTCTCTCTCTCTCACACACACACACACACACACACACACCCTTTGTCCTCCTGGATGGCTGACCTAACCTCCAGAGAGAACTGTCCCAGGCCCTAACCGTCAAGCCTCCAAGAACAAGCACTTGCCCCCTACCTCATCCCCCACCCCGGCCATAGCCCTGACACAGCCCCACCATTGTGGTCGCCTGCCTGCTGTCCTCTGTCAGCTCCTGAAAAGACCTTTTTTTGCAAAGAGGTATTAGGAATAGGAGCTCTGGACCCTCTTGCCAGCTGTGACCTTGGACAGGTCACCCGTGTGCTTTCCCCAAGCTCCACCGTCCTCCTCTACAGAATGGGGTGATGACAGAACGTGAGAATTGGATACAGAGGCAAGAGACTTGACATGGCCGGGCACTCCGTAAGGGCTCAATAAACACTCAATGTGTGCATGAATGAGCGCCGTCTGCATACAAGACAGAGCTTACGCAGTAATGCACGGCTCGCTGAAGAGCAGCTGAAAATCTACTAAAATCACGGGTCTTCTGACTCCAGGCCGACTTCCCACGTCAGGCCTGCATCTGTCCTCATGCAGGTTCTCCACGGGATTGTGTAGAACCTGCCACAGGGACGGTGCTCGGCTGCTGAATGGCCCCTGAGAACCGGCCGACAGCTGCACGGACATGAAGTCACGTTATCCCCTGACCTCATGGCTTAGGCAGCTTCTCCCGACACCAGGCCAACGGGAGGGGCCAGTTAGATCTTGGAGACCGAGCCGCAGGAATGTGGCTACTCTATTCACGACGCTAAAAAGCCAGGTGTGTTGACATTGTTGCTGCTGCCGGTGCCCCTGGTGCTGATGGCAATGGGAGGAGGACAGAAACGCTGAAGATTTCTCAGAAAACCCGTACGAGAGGCATTACTGTTGTCCTCACTTCGCAGACAAAGCAACGGAGGCTCAAGGTGGAGGGCTAGCTGCAGGAGGAAGGCGGTGGAGGCTAAGGCCTGGCTCCCTCCTGAAGCAAAGCTGGTGTTTCAGACACCGACGTGTATCTTCACACACTGCGTTCTCATGGTCTGCGGGCCGCTGGGGCCGGAGGCGTGACTCCAGGTTAGGGCCACATTCAAGTCTCCATAATCCCACTGTCTAAATCGGGATCTTGACTTTAATCTCTGACTAAGGAGCACAGAGCAGAAATCCATCAGGGACGGTGAAGGGCTTTAATACGGACGGGCCCTCCTCTGCCCACTGACCCCCTTGAAGACAGATTGCGGCCGTGCGGCCAGAGCTGGCCGACAGAATCCGAGAGCCACTGTGCCTCCTTCGTGTCTGCTCTGTCACCATGAGCTTGGAGGTCCACTTTGTTCAGTGACCGGTCCTTGCCTTCATGAGAAACTGGCTTGCCCTGGTTAAGAGAACTTGCAGGTGTGTCTGCTTGAGGGAACCCACATGGGCCTCCCTGACTGACAGATTCATCTCAGGGTTTATTTCTCCAAATTCTGCCATCCATTGTAAAGCTCGGAGCTTTACAGTGGCATTTTAATAATGATGGGTATTGAATTATGATACTGTGTGTATTATTATTTCTTTTCTTATTAGTCCCAGCCTCTTTGGCTCAGGAGGAAGAACTCAGTCTTGCCCCATATTAAAAACTGACTTTCGGGAAGAGGCAGGTCTTAACACGCAACATCACCAAGGCTACTGAAGCTTAGAGAAGCAGACGGCTCCTGTCGGGCTCCTGACTTACAAATCACGTGGTAGGTTAAGTCAATATGCTTCCAAAGTAGGGAGACAAAAGCCTCAGAAATCAAATCCAGAAAGTGGAAAAAAAAGACCCCTGTCACCAGTCAGCTCCGGATAAATACCCAGCAAAAGCCCAGAGGGAGGGGCCGTAAGCCACTCTCTCTCCCGGGCCCCTTCCTGCTCTGTCCACCTTTCTTACAAAGAACTTTCTGTGCCCCTTAAAGCAGTTCAAAAAAGGCAGCAGAATCGTATCAACTGCTGGAAATTACAGACAGAATTTCATGAATATGACACCCCTTTCATCTAAGGAACCTGAAGAAGTTGTTACAAATAATTTAATTCAATTAATCCCCAAGTTGAATTTCAGGCACTGGAATCTGTGAGGAGGAGAAATGCGGTGCCGGCTCCCATACTGACCAATACAGACTCTTGATGACCTCCCTGGTCATCAAGACTCTTCTCCACAGGGGCAGCTAGGCCGGCAGCGGGTGTTTCCAGCTCCCCCGCCGCGTGGCCGCGACCCCACCGCTGACTCGGGGACGCTCAGCCGCGGCCCCTGCCCCCTCGGCCGGCGGTGCCCCAAGTGGCCCCCAGCGGGTAGAATGTTGAGCTGAGCTCAACCTTCAGCCCTCAGGATCCTACACCCGGGGCCCCCCGGGCTTTCTCAGAAGTGAGGGGCGGCAGGTGCGAAGGCAGGGCACTCGCGGCCCGCACACCGGAGCTCTGCCGCGATGGACTCCGGACCGGACACCGTCGCGGAAACCGAGGCTGCCGGATGCGTGAAAGCACCGCTCAGTGGTGCGCCCGCACGCCGAGGCCCCCACCTGGGAAGTCCCAGCAACGGGGTGGCCGAGCCCCACCCAGCCGTGAGCTGGGCCCTCCCGTGGGCCTCGCGTCCCTCGCCGCCCCCTGAGCGCGCTGGGCTCCGCCGGCGCCGGGTCCTGTGCGCTGACCGTGGTGCTGAGCGGTAGCTCGTCCTGCCGGCGGGCGCAGCGGACCCGGTGTTCCAGCAGCTCCGGCTTGTTCGGATGGGGGCAAGCCGCTCCTGTCTGATTATCTTTGTTCTACTTTCAGCCCCCACTAAGCTCAAGACTGCTTCCATTAAGGGTCAGGGAGGTGGCTGTCCGGCCGGCACTGGAGAGTGGCGGTCCCGCCCGGAGTTAACGCTCCGCATGCGCGTTTCACTCTGAAGCTTCATAGTCCGGCTCCCAGCTCGTCCGGGACAGCGCGTTTGTTTTGTTATGTTTTCAGCTGAGGTCATCAGTTTCTTGCCCTCCGAACCAGATTTCGCAGGGGCTCTGTGCGGGTCGATGGCAGGGTCTCTCCACCCCAGCACTGCTCACATCCTTGTGCAGGTGGGATGCTCAGCCCCACGCCTGCCTCCGCCCGCTCAGTGCCAGCGCCCCCTCCTCCCCCCACCCCATGTCATAACGACAGCAGTGTCTGCAGACATGTCCCCATGTCCCTCGAGGCAGGTCATCCCGGCTAGAACCACAGTCCTACAGAGCAACCCCCAGAGCTCTCAGCAGAGGCCGACCCTAACGTTCTCCAAACCAGGCTTCTCCCCAGATGCTGGCAGGCTTAGAGTGGATCTGAGCTGTCGGAGGGGCCCGCGCTAAGGCAACATGAATGAGCAGAGCAACAAAAATCATTCTTCTTTCTTTTCCCTCAGCTGGAGGTTAAAAACGGAGCCTGCAGGGTCTGGAAACGGGAACGGTGGCCTCAGTGATGTGGTTCCAAAGACCTGGGATCTGCTCACCGACCTTTCCCCAAAGAGGGCTCCTTCCTGGGCTCACATGCGTGTGTGGCTTTTTAAGTCTCCACCCGCACAATGTAGCATCCTTGGAAAATTTCCTGTTGGTTAAAGCAGAGGTAACACTCACTCCCCAGGTGCCTGTGCTCCCTCAGCCTCGGGAGCTGGCGGGGGGCCTGGCAGTGAGCATCACAAGCGACAAGTGCAGAATGAAACCAGTGGCCTTAACACAGGCAGAGCGAGAACGCAGAGGACAGGCTGGCACGGTCAGCCCACCCTGAGCCACTGCCCGGGGATGTCCCCAGCTCCAGCGTCTGACAGGACCCATGGTCTGCCTGGTCCACGCACCTTCGCACCTACTTCCAGTTCAAAACAGAATCACCTGCTTACCCAAAAGGGTCCTGAATGACTTTGGGCAGTCAGACACCAAATCCAATGTCAAAATACACAGCGCATGCAGAGAAGACGGTATTTTAAAGGCTCGGCCACCGGACAGTGACATTTGTAAAAGAGCTTCGAAAACATAGTAAGCAAAAATGCCGCACATTGTAAATACAAAACAGTCATTGCACAAAGATTTGAACACAATGAAAAAAAAAAAATCTGTGCCATGAATTGAATGAATGAACCGAGGTAACTACCCTGACGCATCACACACGGTAGTACGCCAGGCTGTTTTCTATACGTGGGTGTGTTTGTTGCATCATCTAGTCTGGGATGCTTGACATTTGCTTTGGCTGCAAATAGCAGACACAGTCCCCCAAGTAACAGTGACCCGTGTTTGTTTTTCTCTCCTGTTAAAGCGTGCCGATCCAGGTTCCGGAGGCCTGCCGGGGAGAGGGTCCAGACTCCTCCGTATGCATGCTGCATGGTGCAAAGCGTCCTATGTCCCTGTGTCTCCCCAAAAGTCCACTTTTCTATCTGCACCCCAGAACTTGGTCACCTGGTCGTGTCTAGTTCAAGGAGGGGCTGGGGAAGGTTTTCATCTGGAGAAGTCCTGCTGTAGGTGAACCTCGCAGACTTGATTCCTTAGGAGGAAGGAAAGAAGGGACAGGGCCCGGGGGAGTAGTCTCAGCTACCGCCTACCCTTTGGTCGCCCACATACCCATGCACAGTTGCCACACTTTGCTTTGTGGCCTTCAGATCGGTGGTTCCAAGGACTGCATTGGGGTTGGATAATCGCAGATTCTCCCAGACCGGGCTGTGCTTTCTGTGGCAGAGCATTTATTCGAAAACGTATAGACTCTTCTGATGTATTTGTTTCCATTCAGCTCTATCAAGGCAGTTTCTAACCCTGAAGCATCTGGCCTTTGCTTGCTGGCCTGGGCTGGCTCCTCCTGTCCCCAAGCACGGTGTCCTGACCGCCCTGAGCCTCCAAAGCAATGGGCTTTGGCTGCAAGCTTCGCAAGTTGGTAGGACTGGCCCTGGTATTATTTTCCACTAAGTGTGCTGCTTGGCAGAAAACCATCCCTGTTACTGATGTCATCTGAGAGACACGGCAGTTGCTTTTTCAACCCTGCAAGGCTCCAAATTACCAAGCTCTCGGTCAACTTCGTTTGCAGACTGCAGGCAGAGTGCGTCGCCATTAGCACGGCTGCATCCTGCTCCTTCCACTCCTCCAGCCGCCAGGAGCCGCAGCCCATGTCTCTCTTGTAAAGCTTTGCTAGCAGCAGTGAGAAGCGGCTACCAACACTTCTACATGATGGGTTTCTCCTTCATCTCCTACCTCAATCCTTGTTCAGAACATGGGCTGCTTTTCAAAAACCAGTAGGGACCAGCTGCTCTGAAATGCTCCATTTCTCCGCAGTCACCATCGCCAGGCCTGCAGCCCACAATACCGAGTCCCTGCCACCTGACCGCAGCCAGCGAGCCGGTGCCAAATGCCTCAGCTCTGCTGCTCACCGCTCACTGCTCTGAGTCCTTCGTTTTGTTCACAGTTAAGACCAGATTCGCCCATGAGTGACAGATAGGGAAAACTCAAAGGATCAGTGGCTGAAACAAGACATTTAATCCTCCCTCCTTTTCAGCCTAGAGGAAGATAGTCCATGGAGGGGTCCAGTGGGGCTCCGTGGCAGCAGGGACCCACACGTGTCTGATCCTGTTGTTGTACCGCATACCAGCTCTAATGGCAATGCCCCACATGGCTGTCTCCCCACCAGCCATCCTATCCTCCCCACAGCCAGTAGAAGAAGGCGGGGAAGAGACAGGCACGTCTCCGCTCATCAAGGACACTTCCTGGAAGTTGCCTTCCATTGGCCAGAACTTAGCCACATGGCCAGATCTGGCTCTGCGGAAGATGGAGAAATCAGCCCCTGTCCGGATGGCAGAAAAGTCAAGATTCTTTTATTGAGGAAGGAGAGGTGACAGATATTTCAGTGCCAGTGTCTCTCGGTCCCCCTAGCTCCAGGGTTCTCTATCCTCCTCACTATGGCAGAGCTATTTGGCCTACGACATGCACGTTTCTGGGGAGACAACGACCAGACAAGGCGTGCGGTCTCCCACCCAAGCCTTCCTTGAGGACGGGGCTGTTGCTACACCTCTCTTGCCGGGACAAGAAGGGAGGGTTCTCAGGCTAGTGTTCCACTTGAGGAGGTTTTACAGACCGAGAGAGCTTCCGTGTTCAGTAAATCATAAAAGTAAGCAAAACAAACACCTCCGATGAAAAGCACCATAAAACCAATGAGATTGTTAATGCAAATGGGAAACCAAAATTGATGAAATGCAAAATAAATATTTAACTTCCCAGACGGCAGCTATCTTTGGGCTGCTAAGTAATTCGGAGGCTAATGTTCTTAATAAAATCACATTTTCCCTGAAAATATTTACTATTTCTGTTTTACTGCCTATTTCATTGCCATTAATGAGACTTGATTTAGTTCACAAATGTATGTAAATCCACTGGAGGCAACATTTTCACCAAAATCTCCTGAGGCTGATGTTTCTTTCTTTTTTTTTTTTTTTAAGATTTTATTTATTTATTTGACAGAGAGAAATCACAAGTACACTGAGAGGCAGGCAGAGAGAGAGAGAGAGAGAAGGAAGCAGGCTCCCTGCTGAGCAGAGAGCCCGATGCGGGACTCGATCCCAGGACCCTGAGATCATGACCTGAGCCGAAGGCAGCGGCTTAACCCACTGAGCCACCCAGGTGCCCCGAGGCTGATGTTTCTAATGGAAACTTTTTAAAGCATGTACATAGACTTGAGAACGAACTTGTGGGGAAGAACATCCATGAACTTTCCCTATAGATGTCAGTTGGGGAAAGTGATGATATATAATACAGACCGACATCCTAAAGGGAAAGTCTATGCACCAGGTGTGTTCATACACATGCTAATGGGGCCTTTTTCTCCACTGGACACTATAACCCCAAAGCTTGAGTCCTATGAAAATGATCAAGATCTGAAATCTATATATCCATATATTTATATCTATAGACATATAGATGGTCTTCAAAATTCACTAAGGGAGCAACAAAATTAAAATTAATAAATGTCTAATTAAGTACCTACAAAATATAATACTTTGTTCTCCTTGTTAATTGCTAAATTCGGTGTTCATGAATTTTTCATCAGTATTTTATTACTTTTGAAAATAATTAGTTGCAGAGCATCTCATGATGCAAGAATTCACAAATATTCACAATGGCCAAGTTTCATAACCAGTAGTAAATGAAACAAGCTGCCCATCGCTGAAAGCAAGCTGGCTTAAAAACCTTTCAAAATTTGTATGGCAAGGTGTCTGTTTTTAACCCAGGTTATAGATACGTTTCTTTAACATTTGATGCAATATGGAGTTTAAAAAAAAAAAGCGTTAAATAAGGAATTGGCATACTTTTTTCTGTTAAAGGCTTGTTTGGCTTTGTGGGGTGGGCCCTATGGCTCTGCTGTGACAGCACAAAACCAGTCACTGATGGCATGTAGACAATGTAAACATAGCTATGTGCCAATAAAACTTTATTTACAAAAACAGACAGTGGGCCACGATGAGGTCCGTGATCAAAGGAGCGAGACTGATACAAAGCAAAGGTCAAGCAAAGCTTTATTTCAGGCCAGCACCGAGAATCAAACCGACCAGCCGGGTCCGTCTCTTACAGAGAGAGTGACGACCCCCAGCCTCACAGACTAGCTTTTATAGCACAAAGGCCATGTGGTTGAGCCTGGCCAATAGATTGTAATACACAGAAAAAGTTGCATGGTCATGTTAGGTCACACACAGGTGGCCAATTGAATTACAATTTACCCTATAGTAGCTGTTTGAACTAGCCTATCACTCTGGTCAGAATTGGTGCCCTAGTGTGGTGCCCAAAAGGCAAGGTTACATTGTTTGGTGGTTAGGGAGATAGTATGTGTGCTTTACTGATTGGATGTCTCCACCTGGCCTGACTCATCTTTGCATTCTGGGCTCTGGTATCAGGGACTGGTCGACCATATTTTACTGGTTTCCCAGGCTTTTAAGTAAGGTCCCCTGGGGGGGGGTACAGGGTCAGTTTAAGTTTTACTGCATAAACAACAAAATGGCTGTTTAACCGAGATGGAGTCACTCTGGCTAAGTAGGCCCCTACAGGCCATACCTACTGGCTGCACTGCTGTGTTTTCTGACCATTGCTTCAGACCCAGGAAGGTCTAATGACCATTACTGATCCCTGTGAACAATTCAGTCTCAAAAAGTATAGTTCTCTAAAAATTGACTTTTATCCCAAATTACCCAGAAAATGCCCCAGACTTTCTTCTGGATCACTCCAGCATTTGCACAGCTGTTCTCTACCTCAGTGTCAGGTTGATGTCCCAGTGCTTCGGAGATGGCTTTTCTTCCTTTTCAGTTCCCCAGAGCACTCAGTGATGAGTGAAGTAATGATGTGCAAACACGTGAGTATCTGCACAGCTTCTTCAGAAAGAAGGGCAAGTTGTCACCCTGAGTCAGCTAAAACGACGTGATGTAATACTTCACCGATCAGACAGCAAAGGTGTTTTCCTCCTGATCGATCCTGGGGTGTGAGAAGGCTCTCACCAAAGATGATGCCCATCCATTATATACATTTTTAGAATCTGGCCGGAGACGTTTAGATATCCAACATATTTATTCAAGTGTCCTGACAGCACTTAAAATTTTGCTTAGCCACTTACTAAGTAAAATGACTCGGACAAGAAAACTCTGTTTTTATTACTATCCATCGCTGTCATTATCTCATTGTGTCACTGTGGCACCCCTCGTGATCCTTTCTTTCAGATCAGTTAAGATTAGATTTGCCCATGGGTGGCAGACAATCCAAAAGAGCAGTGGCTTAAACAAGATGTATTTAAGCCTCTCTGATTTTGAGTCCAAAATAAGGTGGTTGGGGGATCGGACCCACAGAGACTCGTGGTAGCAGGAACCTGCAGCTCTCTTGTCTTGTGTCCCGCATCTTTTACGCAGACAGGAAAACTATTTATAGAGTATATGTCCCACTATTTAAATTTTTTAAAATTATTTTTCTTTAAGATTATTTATTTATTTATTTATTTTACAGAGAGACACAGAGAGAGAGGGAACATAAGCAGGGGGAGTGAGAGAGGGAGAAGTAGGCTTCCGCTGAGCAGGGAGCCGGATGTGGGTCTCGATCCCAGGACCCTTGGATCATGACCGAGCCGAAGGCAGACGCATAACAACTGAGCCACCCAGGCGCCCTAAAAAAAAATTTTAAAAGAAGCTCCTCTCCCCACCACACACACACTTAAACTAGCAGTAAGTGGGTAAGTAAAAACCTGGTTAAAGTTTGGGTTTTGTTTAAAGATAAAATCTAATTGGAATTTATTCATTCAATGGTTACTAAATTCTTTCATGTTCATAATAAATACAAGTTACATTGTGTCCATTCGTGTGTTACAGTGTGTACTACTTTTAAAGTGTTACACATTGGGTGTAACACTGAGTCTGGGTGGCTCAGTGGGTTGGGCTTCTGCCTTCAGCTCGGGCCATGATCTTGGGGTCCTGGAATCAAGACCCGCTTTGGGTTCTCTGCTCAGCAGGGAGCCTGCTTCCCCCTCTCTCTCTGCCTGCTGCTCTGCCTGCTTGTGATCTCTCTCTCTGTGTCAAATAAATAAAATAAAATAAAGTGTTACACATTATAATTTGTCTTATATTTATTTACTCAAAAGTGAAAAGGAATCAATATTTATTTCTTGACAACTACTAAAAAACTGATCACAAATATTACAAAAGACATTTCCCTATGCATCTATTTTCTTACTTAAACTGAAGCAGAATCATAATTAGAGAAATGTACATAATTACTAAAAGTAATCCATTTTCATTTTCCCCAGTATTACCTGTTGTTACCAAATTGCTGTGTAATCTATAAGTTATCATTTTATTTCCCCTCAGAGCAGGGCTGCTAATAGAAACAAAGTATTAAATTAAAGTATTAAATGAAGATTTCTCTACAAATTCACATAAAAAAAAAAAGCATGACCTATTGTTTTGCTTTGATTCAAGACGTCTGCTCTGAAAATATCAGAGCATTTAATCCAGGCCCTTGTGTTAGGGCGAGGAGGGATTTAAGAAGGAGAAAGAGGAGGGTGGGGGAGAAGAAGGTCCTTGAACAGTGATTACCTTCCACGAATTAGTCCACTTCCCCCAAATACGCTTTTTTAGGAAGGACCGCCTGACTCAGAATGCGTTTCCTTACGTGCAGCAGCCTGTGAAGCCCAGGGGTCCCGGTCGGGCTCTGAGACGGCAAGAGAGTGAGGCTTTCTGCTCCTTCACACTCTCCCTGCTCCGCGTAGATGTGCGGCGCGTCCCCAGTGTCACCTGTCAGCGCGTCCAGGCCATGGAGCTTCTGAAGAAAAGCCAGGGAAAGAGGAGGAAGTGCTGGGTCCTTCCACACCAGATCCGTCCTCTCCAGGCCCCAAGGGTGCGACCCCCAATGCGGTGTAAGGCGGCTGTTTTCCATTCCCCGCTGTCACAGTCCCTGCTGTCACAGACACTTCTACCGGCTCAGAAACGAAGGGCCCCCGGCTGAGGGGAGACAGCCCCGACCTCGACCTGGCAGCTGCTTTCTGGGAGGGAGGACGGCCGCCTCGCCCTGCTCCCGCCCTCTCCCGCCTGTGGTGCTCACGGGTGACCCCTCCCTCACCCCGCCCTGGTGTGTCCCCTCCTGGCACGTGCACCCGCTGTCCCTTCCGCTCGAATGACCGCTGCCACCTGCCAGCCTCCTCTGAGCAAACTCCTGCTCATCCTTCAGGACCCAGGTCATTTCTCCGTGAGGACTTTTCTGGCTTTTTCTGGTCTGAGGGACGCAGGAAGCGTTGGTGGGGCGGGCATGGCCAGAGCGTTCCCGGCTGTCGCCCACCGGCCATCCCAAGGGGCTGAGCTCATCGAGGGCCCGAGGACGAGCAGAACCGGAGGGCCCAGAGAGCCAGGAGGAGGGAGATGGCGGAAAGTCGGCCAAAGGCCAAAGTGGAGGAGCCCTGGGGAGCACCCGTGTCCCCGAGCTCCCAGCCCGCTGTCCCCAGCGTCCTCGGACCCCAGGAGGCCCTCCGAAGCTCGGCGTTGAGCCCTGCGTGTACACAGGTAGGCCCCGCGGGCGTCTGCTCGCTCGGGAGCTGCGCTTACCGCGTGTCGGGGATGCAGGGGGTGCGGGCGGGGACGCAGGGGTGCGGGCGGGAGGAGAGGTCGCGCGGGCTCTGGCCGCGGCCCTACGGGACCCACAGGTGCCTCCGCCCCAGCCGAGACCGTGATCCCCGAGGGACCCGGGGCGCGCGGAGCTGGGGGGAAGTGCCGAGCTGCGGCTGTGGGCTCGGCTGCAGACCCCCGAGGCCGACGACAGAGTCGGCGACTCCAGAGGCGGGAGGTCCGGGGCCCAGCACAGGCCCCCGCCCCGACGCTGGAAGTCTCGGGGGACAAAGAGCCGGGCCTTTCCTCTGCGCTTTTCTCCTCCGGCAGGCGGGTGGAGGGGGACAGGGCTTCCCCGCTGGGTGTGGACCTTCGTCCGCGTCCACGCAGTCCGCGCGGCGCAGCCCCGTGTGAGCGCGGGTCGGCGCTATCTGTGCGGCTGCTCCATGCGTCGGTGCCCTGGCTGGCAGCGCGCTGTTCAGGACTCCTTCACCAATGGGGGGTCGAGGGGGTCTACGTGTCCTTCCGAGATGGGGGTGGTCGTTCGAGGAGCCGGGGTCTGCCATGAGCCCACCAAGCCCGGCCTTGGGTCTGCGTCCTTGTCGCTGACCACCTGGAGCAACGTCCCTGAGCCCACGTTCCCTGCTCTGGTGGCCGGTCTTCCGCCACCACGTGTCGCACAGTCGGGTGACACGACCTTGCCCTCACAGCGCTGCGTCAGCTTAGGGAGAAACGGGCAGACACTGCTCTGCGGCCACAGGCTGCAGGGTTGGGGGGGGCGCTTCCCAGAAGGGGCTGGACAGTGTGGCTTTGCCCCTAGACTTGGAGAGTGTCTGTGCTCTTGTCTGCAGGGCTGGGGAGCGACCGGACTCCCTGCGGCCTCGGGCCCTCATGGAGACCTGCAGCCCCCACTCTGGGGCCTGACACGGGGGAGGCCCCAGGCTGTGACTGCAGAGGGCCAGGCTCCTGTTCCTGGGGCCACGGTGCCACCTGGGGCATCATTCTAACAGCCAAGGGGAGGGGCCAGCAGAAGGACCACCTGACCCGGACCTCACAGAACAGGGTTAGGGAGCCTCAAGTCAGAGGCAGGAGCCGAACCCACAGCTGACGCATGGGCAAAGGGATGCCCTTCCCCCCTGACTCAGGGTTTCTGCCACCTTCCGGGCCCTCGAGTCCAGGCATCGTCTGGGCACCACAGTGTCCTAGAAAACCTGCGAAGCAAATAAGCCAAGTGCCAGCACCACTGAGGAGCCCCCTTCCGGCTCCCCAGGTCGGTACCCTTGCTGCCTCCCGACAGAGCCGTGCAGGGGAGGAGTCAGGCCAAGGACCGTGTGTACACCTCTCCTGTGTGTGTGTTGGGAGAGGGGGAGGCCCTGCAAGTGTCATCACCGGACCTTTCATTGCCGTGGCTTTTGGGGGTGAAGGGAGGCAGAGTGGAACCAACCAGTAGGCTTTTAATATAGTAGAATATGGTTTACATCTTTTTAATTGAGTCCCCCCCCCAACTTGTTAATAGAAGGAAAAACTTCATAATTTGCTTTTATGAAATGAATTCAAGGAATTTTCCATCTCCTGTTTGCTAAATCAAAGGAAATCTTGGTATTATAAGTGGAGCTACCTAAAAACTTCACATTTGAAACTGTTCCTTGGCAGAAATCCAAATTTTCTTGATATTTTAACAACCGATTTACAACAATGTGTGGCAGGGGATTAGGTGCTAAGATAAAATGATTTTGCGAACTGCATCCACCACATCGACTTCTGTTTTATTTCCAGGGGAACCCCTGATTCTACTGATGGCTTTGGTGGTAGGTGTATATTGTGTCTCTGGGCTCAAAACAGACACTAATAAGAAGCAGCTCTTATTGTTGTACTTAGAATGGCGCTCTTCCCAGGATCTCACGTGACAGAAGAATCTGGCTACTAAAAAAGGTTGAGGAACAAAATGGACCAGAGGGTCTCTGGGGCCCCTTTAGCTCCAAACTCCTGTAAGCTTGCGAAGAACACTGAGGACTGTTCAGGCCTTGGCCAAGTTCTTAGTGACTCAGCAGCAAAAGGAATTTGCGAGGGACTAAAAACCCTCTGCTTCCAAGTCTAGATGTGTGGTTTCTAATGACTTATCTTTCATTTTTCCACACTCACGCCTCCTTTTACTTTATTTTTATGTTGGGCATATTTTTTCAAATTTCTAATTTTCAGGGCTTCCCACAGTTGTTAGCAGGGTAAGGCAACCCTTTCCATAGTAACACCTTCATCTGTACTTACAAGAGTAGAATACTTGTTTCTCACTCCTCTTGGCTCAAAAAAGCATGTCACAACCCGTTAATTTAAAGAGGATGAAAAATACATAAATAAGTAAAACAAAGTAATAAGGATAGAAATGCTACGGGTCTTATATAAATCACCCAAGGATGCAGACATATGACTAGAAATTCTTGCCATCATAGTGCTTTTAATTTCTGCACTAAAGGAATCATGATTCTAGTGAGCATAGCCAACCGTAGAAAAAATCCATGGGAAAGCTTTTCGGTTGCTTGATGGGATGGAGTTTGAAAATAGGAGATTTTCAAGTCCTATCTTTGGTCCCAAAAGCTCAGTAAGGCTCACTTGGTGCCATGGGCACAGCCTCAACATTTGTGAATGAGGTACATTCGTGATCCCTAGGACCCAAAACCAGCGACATAATTTGCAGGACCCAGAGCAAAATTTAAACATGTGAGACCACTTGCCCAAATATTAAGACTTTCAAGACGGTGACCACAGAGCTTTAAACCAGCACAGGGCCCCATGTGACTGCCCGGGTCTATCTGTGCCCACAACGGCGGCCCTACCAGGGCCAAAGGGACACATTTATGAATGCACAAACCCTTTCAAAGGTGGGTTCATGACATCATCTTTGTGCAGAAAAGAACACCACATTTTTATCTTAGCTCAAACACAGCCCGAGGAAAGGTAATGAAATTATAGAGATCTTGAATTCTTTTTTAGAGGTTTCATCACAAACATTGTAGCTTTTTTTGAACCTTGAATATCTCTTTTAGTAGTTGTCCCCCAAAAATACATTTTTTGCTAAAATAATACCTACTTATACTGGGGCAGTACAAATAAGGTCTCTATTTGAAACGTCTCTTAATTGTGTTACACCAAAGTGGGTTTTCTGGTTTTGATCAAGTGTTAGGTTACGTTATCCTCGGGGGGAGCTGTGTGAAGGGTACACAGGGAGTCTGACCTATTTTTACAACTTCTTACAAGCCAAATTATTTCAGAAAAAAATCATTTTACTTTTTAAAGATTTTGTTTTATTTTACTTTTTAAAGTAAGATCCACAGCCAACGTAGGAACTAAGCGTGGTCCTGAGATCAAGAGTCACACGCGTTACCAACAGAATCAGCCAGGCATCCCCCAGAAAAATCACTTTTAAAAGCATAGCAATAGTTCTAAAATTGGTGCAAAGAGTGTATGAAGACATGATGCAGGAGGGTGTCAGGGCTCAGGGTTGCCCACGGCACCAAGTGGACCTTACTGGGCTTTTGCAACCAAAGATGGGACTGAAATGCGGGGCCAAAGCAATGTGCTTGGAACCTTCCAGATGACCCAGACACCCTCAAATGGACATGAAAAATGTATTCATTTGTGGGCGTTCTAAAAAGCATCATATGTGATTGGGATTGTCAAATAACGTTTTAACAACCAACAATAACCTTAGCTAGTTAGATAAATGAGGTTTTCATTGACTCGTATTTGTTCTACTGGTATCACAAAATCTTCTAGAAGGGCCACTCCTCAAGGGAACCAACTGTCAACCATTAGGGGGCTTATGGCAAGAGAAAGTGAACTTCTGTAATGCCCTGGGGTCCCTGAGACCAAGTACTCCTGGTCCAGTGCTCTCGCTGCCGGTGGTAGCATGTCCTGTAGATCCTGGGGGAGATGCTGACTTACTCAGAAGATAATGCGTGTGTGTCCTTCTGCCCCTTCCCCTTGCCCTACGCTCCTCTGCCCATCGACGCTGGCGCTCAAGACGGGAGGGAGAATGCGAGTGGAAGAGGGGAAGCAGGGAGATGCACCCGGAGACTGTGGAAACAAAGCGCGTGGCCAGCAGTGACTGTAGGAGGAGGCTCCAGCGATCCCCCTGCCACACTGTAGAAGTCTGAGCACGGGGTAGCACGTGCGTGAGACCAGGCCAGTGAGCAGACGAGTGAAGGATGGGGCTATCGGCCATTTCTGCTTCGGGCGTCCTAGTTTATGAGGCCTTTCGATAACGAAGCAGAATTTCAAAGAGAATAAAGCAGGCAACAGATCTTAACCACTGTTGAAGAGACTCCATGCTTCGAGCAGGTTTTAAAACAGGTTAGCCAGTAAGCCAGGCCGCCCTCACTTGGGGGGGGATGCACCGTGGGGACATGGCCAACCAGGAGCCACCAGAGCAATTTCTGCGAGCGGGGCGCAGCGCAGGGAACAGACGCCCGGAGAGACGGGAACCGACGCCTTGGCTTCATCCCCCGCAGATGGAGATGGAGAAAGCGGACTACCCTCCCCCAGGGGCTCTGGTGAAGTGTCCGCGGGATGGTCCTTGCGGGGTGCACACCCCCAGCGCACACTCAGTAAAGCAGAGCTGTTCGCATGCTTCTCGGGAGCGATTGTTCGGGCCTCTGGAGGCTGACAGACCAGCCAGAGAGGAAGTACCCCCAGCCCAGCGCACACCGTGTCCGCACAGGAGAGAAAGGGCAGCCCTCCCCCAGCACGGATTGGTGGGCGGAATGCCTGCGGGACCTGCCCCTGCTCACCCCCGGCCAGGCACCTGCTCTGTAATTTATGGCAGCCCTGGATTAAGTCGCTGTTTTCCGCAGCGGGGTCACCTTGCCCGTAGAGAAGGGAAGGTTTAACCAGTTTGGGAACACAGGCTTAAATGGCACTAAATTGCATGGTGAGAAAATGACTCCCCTTCCGACTCCTCACCCACATGCTGAGGGCCCGGGGGCCCGGGCGTCTGAACCAGCATGGCTTTCCTATCTCTGCCTTCCTCCGGGACCCTGTGCCTGTGGCAGGTGGCTTTCTCTAGCTAGAGCTCCTCGGCTTTATTTCTCTTGTGTCTGTTTTTCTCTTCCCTCTCTGCTCTTCATACCAGTGAAACTTTTTTTTTTAAGATTTTATTTATTTATTTGACAGACAGAGATCACAGGTAGGCAGAGCAGCAGGCAGACAGAGAGAGGGGGGAGCAAGCAGGCTCCCTGCCGAGCAGAGAGTGCGGGGCTCGATCCCAGGACCCCAAGACCACAACCTGAGCCGAAGGCAGAGGCTTTAACCCACTGAGCCACCCAGGTGCCCCAAAACTGTTTTTTGTTTGTTTGTTTGTTTGCTGTTGAAATACAGAATGCCCTATCTAAAGGAATGTACTTTATTTGGACTGAGGTTGATTTAGAGAAAGAAATACGGTAAAAAGTACACTAGCCCTGGGGACATAGCACATGGTAGAAAGTCACGACAGTGACCGGCCAGGCTGAGATTGGGGCCCAGGGGCATCCGATGCTGTTGTCCTTTTGGGCTACACGGAGTCATGGGGCTCACAGCTCAGCAGGTGAGGCTGGGCGCAGGCAGGCGCGGAGCGGGCTTGCCCAGGAACCTCGTGTGCGTTGGGGGGTGCTGTTCTCTGCCGTGGGAACCCCCTCACAAAGCCACCTTTCCGTCTAAACCCAAGCAGCAAACAGGCCGTGCTCACCTTAGTGCCCAGCTCGGCCCCGGCCTCATGTGGCATCGAGCACCAGGACTGGCGCCTGGTCCTTGACATCTGGCCTTCCCTGTGGGACACACACGGAAAGAATAATGACCAAGTTGAAATCACAGACAGCAGGAATGAAAGCAGAGACCAAGAAATGACAACACAGGTCTCCACACCATCACAGAAAACATCCACAGCCGGGAAAATACACCTATTCCGCCCAGAATCTGGGCTCCTTTGGCACCGCTGGTCAGGAGGTGGAGTTTCTCGTTCCGTGACCCATGGGACATGATGGGGACAAGACCCCGGTCTTGAGAGGGTCTCAGAATCTACGGCTCAACAGCTCCCGAGGCTGGGGCGACGCTTTCGCGGGCCCCCGGGGTCGGGCGGTGCTGTGTACTGTCTTGTTCATTCCTCAGTGAGCACACATCCCTGAGGGCCCCGGCGTTGCTGGGGCTGGGTTCCTCTTCTCGGAGGGGTCGCCTATGCCGTCTCGTGGACATGACAGAGCGGTGGAATCAGCAGCAGCATCATGGAGGAGGTGAGTCCTGCCACAAGCGCAGAAGGCCCCTGGGTGTGCGTGTGTGTGCGCGTGGAGTGTTCACGTGAGACGGATGCCTGCGGAGGCGTGTACACTTGGAAATGGCCTGACTTACCCGTGGCTCCAAAGACATAAACTAGTAAGTATCATTAATAACACTAATATCGGCAGCCACGTTCACTCCGTGCCTGGCAATGCCCTCGCCTGTGCTAAAGATTTCGTATTAGTTGATTAAATTGTCCAGTAAACCTGACAGAGAGAGCACGTGCATTATTAAGCTCTCTTTATATGTGAAAACCAAGGGTTTGTTAGCTTCTCTGTCTGATAAGCCACAGTTTTGGAGTCCAAACTCAGGTTTGCTGGATCCCAGGTCTCAGAGCCCCAAAGATATGATGGTAGAAGCAGGGACACGTCCTAAGCTACGAGTAGGAGACAAGGGGACATTTGGGGACAAGGAGGGGACACGGGAAGGCTGTCTCGTCCCTCTGACTGCTGGTCCTTGATCTTGACAGGGGCCCCCAGCCTGCTGGCCCTCACCCTGCAAGGACCAGGCTTCCCTTCCACACCCTCTGCTTCTCCAGCGGCTTCCTCGGCCCCAGGACACAGCCAGTGGGCGTCCGGACAACGAGAACAGCACCGGGCATCCTCACGACCTCTTCTGCTGCAGCTGTGCCCACGGACGCTGCTCAGGGAGGCCATGTCCCCAGTGGGTTCCTCCAGGCTCGGCTGCCTCAACCACGACCCCACACAGGAGGCTGAGCTCAGCCCGGGCCCAGGAGCCTTGTCCCTGTCCCTGGATGACTGAGCGTCTGAGCAGAGTGAAGCTTCCCAGGGCTCAAGGAGTGCGGCTGTTTGTCCAGATAGTCTGTCCAGACGGTCTCCTCAGAACGACACAAACGAATTAGAACAGTGAAGTGCGGCTGTCACTGCGGGGATGGGGCTTCTTCTGGGGTTCCAGCAGTCTGGAGAGTTCGGACCAGACCTCCTGCCTCCTCGACCCCACACCGGGAAGGGCTCCACGCAGGCCTGCGTGGGCGCACAGGCACGCACGCCCCTACCGTGGCCCAAGGCGGTCACTTCCCTTCCGTCGTGCCAGGAAGAAAGAGAAAATGTGAGAAGGACCCAAGGGTGTCATCAACCCCTGGTGTCTCCCATCCGCGGGCACTCTCTAGAGGATCTCCCTGTCTGCCTACTGCAGCCTAACGCCACACCAACTGCACTGTCTCTTCTCAAAGGCATCTTAGAACAACATATCTCGTCCTTCGGGGAGAAAATCGTGGCTCGAGATCTAAGGCAGCAGCAAGGTGGGCCCTGCAACCTCCGTGCAGGAAAGACGGTGCTCCCTTTGGACATTTCTTTGGCTTTCAGTGTTTGAACCAGCTACGCTTGGTTCCGGGTGAAGACAGCAGGAGAGCTCACGGTGCCTGCCTCTGGTTGCCCGGCTGACCCCAGCCCAGGGCTGCCGTGAGGACACGCGGCAAGGTCAGCGTCAGCAGGAGCGGCCTGACAGCCTTCAGGTACCCACTGACCACCTTGTGTCCGGAGGAGGGCGGGAGCTTCCCTGGGCGCGTCGTCTTTGGTGCACAGCCCATCCGCTGGCTGAGTTTTATCCTCTCTGGGGGGCAGGTAAGGATGTCGGGGTGAGACTCGCTCAAAAAGAGGAAGCTAATGGGCAGCAGAGTCTGGGTCTCGTCCCTGCCAGACCAGCGAGCTCTGTGTCCAGCCTCCGCCGGGCAAGGGAGGTGGGGCGGGCTCCGCATTTCCTTAGCGAGCCTGACACGCATCCATCTAGAGCAAGTCCGCTGGTGGACACCATCTCCTCCTAAGCAAGGCTTCCCCCCTTAGCACTCTGGGCACGTTGGGCCAGACCCTTCTCTGTGGTGCGGCCGCCCCGGGCACAGTGGGGCTCTCGGCAGCTCCCTAAGCCTCTCTGCTTCCACTGGAAGCCAAAGCCGTGTCTTCCCACCCCAGCCAAGCCTCCACCCAAACGGTCTCTAGACATTGCCAAACATCGCCTGGGCGGGGGCAGAATCATGCCTCATTATGACCTAAAATAACAGTTCAGTTCAGTTGAGTTGGACAGTTTTCATGGGGATCTTTTTCCTGTTTGCTACTCGAATATGAGGGAGTATGACGAAGTGACGGGGGCTCGGCGGGTGGAAAAACAGGCCCGGGGTTGACGGACATCACCGTCCGGAAACACGACGCGCTGGTTTCCACTACCAGCGTTGAAATGGGTTTGCTCTCATCATTATACGTGATCAGAGTCTGCTGGCCATCCTCGGAGCTTCCAGACCTGACTTCGGACACAAAACAGCATCGCAGCGGGCACAGCAGAGTGGCTACAATGGGACAGAGCAGGAAAATGAGCCGGGCATCTCGTGCTCAACAGGGGTGTGAACAGGACCTCGTTCTGATGACTCGGAGCTCAGCCATGAACAGACAAGGTCAAGTGGGTGGTGGTCATCTCCGTAACTATAAGACAGTGAGGGTTGGGGCAGACGTCAGCGCCGGGTAACTATTGGTTGAATTAATCAATACCACATGACCGATAAAATCCTGTCATTTCTTTGAGAACCGAGCTTGCTCATTCGTGTCCTCCAAGTCCAGGAGTCCAGGTATCTGCCCATCACTGCCCCCACTATTTCTGCAAACCACAGTGTTCATTCGTGGGGCTTATTCAAGGGACGTCCCTTGAGCACTGAGACCCAGCTCTGCTAGAACACAGGCTTAGCTGGCATCTCCCTCAGTTACAAAAGCGAATTTATTATTATTATTACTATTATTATTATTATTATTTTCCTGGGTTGGTTCATTCATTCGTTTGTTCATTCAGTAAACTGCTACCTACTAAATTCCTAGAAGCTGCTTTCACCAGGCAGTCAGTGTGTCCGACCAGGTTGGGGACATCTGATCTGCGTCTGAGACTCTGCTGAGCCGAGGGGTCATTCTCGAGGTGTCCCACTGGTCTCTGCCATGCCGGCTCCCTGCCCCAGAGGACTGCGCTCTGCTGGGAGGCTGGGGAGAGGAGCCGCATCCCCAGGCCAGCACCCACAGACCCCTGACCCGCCAGCATCATGAGCGCGGCACAGGCAGGGGCCAGGGCGCCCATGAGGAGCCCAGTTCCTGTGACCACAACTGAGGGCTCCACACACGTGCCTCTGCCGGGACAGGAACAGACCCTTGCGTGGACAGTCGGCTTCTGGAAAGTCCCTGCTTGTCTCTGATGAACTGAGTAATTACCGGGCAGGAGGCTTCTCAACATTTAGAGTTCCACGCCACGCAACGGCTGACCTCGGTGCCCAGTGTTGCTGGGAGATCAGTGGCTGCCCGCAGGACCCAGAGCCCCCACCCTGAATTATGTCTGTATCTGGTGGGCACAAGCCCAAGGTAAACGGAGGCATTCCTTTCAGGCAAGACATCCCAAAGGCCTAGAGCTCATCTTCCAGAAGCTGAGGGCAAAGGTCAGAGCTTGTTTGGGGCAAAGTTCAATGGTTTACGACACACTCTGGGTCTGAGAGCTGTAAACAGGAGCTCACAGTTCCATCTACAAAATAAGGTACATTCTACGGACACCCTGATAGCGGCTCCAAGGAGAATGTTGACAGCAGATGCCCTTGGCTGCTCCTGGGAACAGCACCCCAGGTCTTCTTTGGGAGACCCCCCCAGTTCCTGAACTCTCAGCCCATGCAGGTCAGGACATGCGAAGCCCAGAGCCCAACAAGAAGCAGCCAATCAGCAGATCTGCCTTCCCAACCCCAACCCACAATAACTGATGGGGCAGCTGACCAAAGCCCCACAGTGATATAAATACCTTTGCCACACACTCGGGTGAGTCCCAGGGACTCCCAGAAGCCACCTGCCACGCAGAGGAGAGCCTGCCTGGAAATGAAGGGACGCAGGGAAAGGCAGAGCCACGGGACACACATCTTCCAGGGACATTCCTCGAGCACCCAGGCCCAGCTCTGAGAGAACACAGGCTTGGCTGGCATCTCCGTCACTTACAAAAGCTGATTTATTATTATTGTTGTTGTTGTTGTTGTTGTTATCATCATTATTCCTTTCCTGGGTCGGTTTGAGTCAGGTTATTTTCAGTGCTTTATCCCCAACCAATACAAATACTCACCCCGATTTCCCCCCAGCTTCCATGTGTCTCCCGCTCTTTCCCACGAATTGTCCAATTCAAACGTAAAGGGGTTGGCATAGGGCTCCAGGTCGGCTTCCTCGGCCTGGAGAAGGAGGGTCTCAGTCAGCGCAGACTCGCAGACCTCCACGTATCGGGAACGGGGATGGAGAGCGGGGCCGTTGTCGCTGACGGCAGACAGGAAAAGCATCTGGGTCCCCGTCCCGGTCTGGAGGGGAAATGGAATTCCAGGAGGGGTTGCTTGTTAATTTAGAGAGACCTCTCGATGCGCACATGCCCCCGGAGAATGGGCAATGTCATCCTCCCAGGAAAGGAGCCATTGCGCTGAAACCACTTCCTTTTCAAGGTCATAGGCTCTCCCCTAGGTGCTTGCTCTGTTCTCCTGCTTTTCTGAAAATTCAGAGTATCTGGGAAGGGTCCCTTAACAAAACACTTGCCACCTCAGATCATTTGTAGAACCAGGTAGAAAATGGACTCATTCGTGTTTCCCGGTGAGTCGTGCCGGCTGTAAAGAAGGGAGCGGGGCAGGAGGGAAATGGGTGTGACATGGAGATGGAGATGTTTGGCTTTTGGCTGTGTCCATGTCTGAGTCCCTGTTGTCAGCAGACACTACAGTCTTGCAATGTGTTAACCATTAGGGGACACTGGGCAGTGGGTCCTCTGGACCCCACCACATTGCTCCTTCCGGTCCCTGGAAGATGGACACCCCCTTGCCGTCTGCCTACCTCAGACTGATTAGGAACACAGACTTCGCATCTTCCTAACCAACATTCTGCTGCAGCATCTACCACATCATCTATATACATCCGTGTACACCACCTACACACGTCATCCACAACCTCATGCAAATGGACCTACACCGACATTTCCCTTAAACTCTGGGCTGTAACTCAGAGACTCCTTAAACACAATGATTAAAGTTATTTGAGAGTCGCTGTTTATTCAGCTCTGTGCTTGGGCAGCTTTCGAAGTCCAGCCTTGGGAGATCATAAAGAAAAGGGTTGTAACCCGCTCAGAGCGCTGCGCACCCCGGTTTACGACAAATTTGTCCCACACAGTCACATTGACCAGAGCTGATCAGTCATTCCAAGGACAGGGAAACTGTGCTAACCAACTTTGAGGAAGAGCTACAGAGTTGTTTTATGGAGGGATGAAACGGACATCGGGTCTGCTGGCAGCTTCCTGGCTGCCTATATCGTCTCTTCTGAATGCATCCTGCCCCTCTCCCCAGGGCACTGGTCCTTGCTTTGCCATTTCAAAAACGATCATGAAGAGTAGTTGCCAAGATGGATGCATAGTGCGAAAAAGCTTTATTTTATTTATTTTTCCCCGTTGTGGGGAAAGACTCTCACTAGTGTCATTTCCCCTCGGGAAGCAAGGAAACACGTCCGCCTCCCCTGATTTGGGGTAAACACTTACCATCGTCAACAGCCTGCACGATGATTATGTAAAAGCTGTGATTTACATAAGGGGGTTCTCGGTCGATTTGCTGCGTGGTGGTAACTGTTCCTGAGAGCTCATCAACGGTCACCCAACTGGCTGGGTCGTAAGAAGGAAACACATGCAACTTTTAAAATTAAAAAGTCACATCAAAAGGCAAATTGAAATGTATCACAGCAGACACAGATCCTATCATAAGCAAAATGGGAAATTGTAAGTGAAATCATACAGAATTTGTCTTTCTGCGACTGGCTTATTTCACTTAGCACAACGCCTACAGGCTCAACCCCGTTGTGGCGTACTGAAGACCGTCCTCGCTTTTCAGGGCTGAATAACATTCTGTCACACGTATATACCACGTTGGGCTTATCGGTTCATCCTTCGGTGGATGCTTAGGTGGCTTTGGCATTATAGCTATCGGGAATAATGCAGCTAGAACAAGGGCGTACAACTATCTCTCTGAGCCCCTGCTTTCACTTCTTTGGGCGTGTCCATACCCAGCAGCGGACATGATGGATCTCAGGGTGTCCTACCTTGAATTTTTTTGAGGAACTACCGTACTGTTTCCCACAGTGGCTGCAGCCGTTCCAGCCTCTCCACATCCTTGCCCACACTTGATTTCCAGTTTTTTGGTAGTCTCCATCCTAAACGGGTGTGAGCTGGACTTTGATTTGCATCTCCCTGCTGCCTAGTGCTGTTGCACATCTCTCGTGTGCTGGTTGGAGAAGCGTCTGTTCAAGTCCTGTGTCCGCTTTTAGATCAGGTTGCTGGTGTTCCTCTGGTGTTGCATCTCAGGAGCTCTCGATATATTCTGGAATTAGCCCCTTCTCAGTTACAGGACTTGCAAATATTTTCTCCCATCCTGGGGGTAGCCTTTGTACTCCATAAGAGTGTCTTTTCATGCACAAAATGTTTGGATTTTCATGAGATCCAATTTGACATTTTTGTCCTTCATTGTCTGTCTTTGGTGCCACATCCAGGAACTCATTGCCAAGCCCCGTGTCATGACGCCGTTGCCCTGTGCTTCCCTCAAATGGTTTAATGTTTTTGGTCTTACAGTTGGGTCCGTTTTGAGCTCGTTTTTGCATATGGTGTCAGGTGACCTGTTTGTGTATTTGGATCTTCAAGTGAGTCTCTTGCAGAAGGCATAGATTGGAATGTATAAAATCCTGCCAGTCTCTGTCTTTTGATTAAAGAGTTTAATCCATTTACGTATGAAGTAATTCTGACAGTGAACCCTTCATCACCCTTCTCCTTTCTTGTTAGGTGTTCTGTCTCCTTACTGCTTTTCCGTTTCATTCACACACCATTTCCGGGCTTTCTTCACATCCCCCTTTAGGTCTTTGAGCATTTTTAAGGCTGTTGTTTGAAAGCCTTCATCTAACCGATCTGCCATCGTGTATTTTTCAGGGACGGTTTCTGATGATCTCTTGTTTTTCCTTTGAATGGGCTTTACTTTCCTGTTTCGTTGTGTGCCTTGTGGTTTTTGGGTTGTTTTTTTCCTTGAACACTGGGCATTTGGCTCTCATGTGGGACCACTGAGAACCAGATTCTCCCCCTTCCCAGGGTTTTTTGTTTTTCCTTATCGTTTTTATTTTATTTTTGTTTGTTCATTGGACCATCACAGGATGTCTCTGTGCTGAGGATCAGCCTCTCAACTCAGTGTCCTCTCAGGCCTTTCCTGACCCTTTCCCTGGGCACGCTGGCCACTCTCTGATTTTCCTCATACATGTGGTGGTTGTGGAATGTCCAAGATTTCAGTGTCTGGCTCCCAAAATAGGAGAAAGCAAACAAGGGAGAGAGAAGTGATGGCACCTGTCCGTCCAATCCCTGAAGACACTTCAGCTGGTGGGGGAGGGGGTCTGCCACATTGGGGGAGGGGCGCAACCAATGGCTGCCTTCCTCTTTGCACCTCTGGGAATGAAAGCAGCAGACAGTGAGCAGTGCACACATCCCTGGTATTTCAGGACGGAGGGTTTTTGCCCACTCTGGCTCCTGCAAGCTACGTTGGGCCATTCCAGGAACAGGTGCACAGCTGCCTGCCACCAGCTGAGGGTAGGGATGCATTGCTACTATTGTGCTCAGAGCCATAATTGACCAAAATTACCTGCAATTTACCATCCAAGCGTTTCTCTGGCAGCTGCAAGCCTTCAACAGACTCCAGAGTTGCAAACTAGGTACGTGAGACAGATTCTTCCAGTGCAGTGGTCTGAGTGGAGAGACAGTCCTGGTGCTTCCCACTCTGCTGTCCTCCTAGGGATTATAGCAAGTCTGTGGCAAGACACGGAGCAACCCAGGTGTGCGCCCTCAGGTGAGGGGGTGAGCACAGTGCGGGCTGTGCAGACCACGGCACATTATTCAGCCTTGAAAAGGAAGGAAGGTCTGCGTCTGTAGCACACTACCACGTGGACGAGCCTGGAGGACGCCACGCTCAGTGAAATACAAGATCACAGAAAGACAAATACTGTACGGTTCTCTTCTGCAAAGCACTTCGAGTAATCAGGTCGACAGAGACAGAAACGAGCATGGTGGTTGCCAACGCCTGGGGAAGAGAAATGGGGGGGGGGTCTTGTTTCATGGGGACAGTTTCAGTTTTATAAGACCAAGAAGTTCTGGAGACAGACGGTGGGAATGACTGCACAATATGAATGTGCTTAACGCCCCTGAACTATACACTTAAAAATGGCTAGAATGGTAAACTTTTTGTTAAATATATTTTACCACAATTAAATTTAAAAAAAAAAAAAAAGAAGAAGACAGACAGAAAGAAAACAAAACTTCTGTTGTCCAGAAGCCAGGGGGCTGCCCTTTGGTAAAAAGGGACCTAGAAACACATGAATTATTTTAGTACAAGGAAACCATATAAAAGCGATATGTGCTAAGTGCAAGGGGACATGAATGCATGAGCTCCCCTGTGTGGGGGGCAGGGATCAGAGGCAGCTACAGAAGGAAGGAGGCTCTGAACGTGGACCAGCGGGCCTTCTCCTGGTGGCTTCTGGTGTTTTCATAACTGGTGGCGTCAACCTCACCCACCCGCCACAGGGCAGGCGTCCATCAGGAACGCCCGCAGGTACCTGGCTGGTTCCACTGAAACGACCCCCTCCTCATTCCTCTCTTCTCACCTTACCGGGCCGGCCGCCCTGCCTGGATCTGCAGCATTGAAAACTCCCTGCTGAATTCCAGGCCCAGCGCCATCGACCTCGCCGACGACAAAGCTCCGGGGGTGAAAGGCTGGCGGGTCGTTGGCGTCCGTCACCTGCATGCTCACAGTGGTGCTGGCCGCCACCCCCCACCCCGGGCCCCCAGACCCGGCCCCCTCGCGGGGGAAAAGCAGCTCCTCGTTCTCCACGGCGATGACGAGGCTTCGTGCAGGGCGTGTTTCATAATCCAAGGGCTGCGGGACCCAGAGACAGGGTTTCGTGAGCACCTGCTGCTTCCCTGGGGAGGGCGCTCCGCACGGGGCCGCACACACTCAAGCGTGTGGCTTTGCGTTTTATGTATTATTGACGCTGTCTCTGGTAATGATCAAAAGGCAGTTGCCGGCCCATTTTCAAATCACTTACAGAGTTCTGTTTTTTGGGGTTTTATTTTCCTCCCCCTCTCTGGGTTGAAAAGAGCCACCATCCATCAGAGAGTAATGAAAAATGCAACAAAAACCATAACCTAATGAAACATTAATGTGGCAACTCGGCTGCAAAAAAAGAAAAAAAAAAAAACCACAGGAGCTTAAGGAAATACAGAAATTAATGATCACAGTTGCTCAGGGTGCAGAGGAGGCAGTGACTTAAAAGGACTGAACAGCTAAGAATATGTGAGATATTCCGTCCCGGCATCTGGCACGGAGCTCCCCTGAGCCTTGCTGTTCACAGCACTGTTGGGGCCCATGGGCGTCTCCCAGCACCCTGTTCCTCCGACAGGCAGGAGCCCAGACCTCGCCCCTGACCCTCTGACCCAGGCCTGTCTTTGAACCTGATCCCAGGTTGACTCGCCCACCCAACCCAGGAGCACCGGTCACTCCAGGGTCTAACTAAGAGCAGTGGAGTGACCACCTTAGTCAGAACCCCTCCTCCAGCTGTGTGACTTCGTGAAAACAACCCAACCTCTCTGGGCTTTGGTTCCTTGTTGGTGAAAGGAGAAAATACTACTTTTCGGAGGGGCCAGCTTGTCCTCAGGCACACCAGGCAAAGCGCCAGGAGCCCACAGGACTTGTAGGGGCCCAAATATACCTTGGAAGGACTTTTAGACTCCAGAGGAAAAACATGAACTCTCTGGATGAGAGAAAGTGTCTTAAAAATTTTTATTTGAATCTATATATATCTATTTTGCCTACTTAATTATATATATATATATATATATATTTCCATTTTGCCTCAAACAGAAAAAATTAAATGTTGAAGAACTTGGCACCGTGTCAAAAGTCATTTTCAGTATTGGTATTATTTTGGTGGGAGGAGCCACGAAGGCAGAGGGGCCAAGGGCCTGGGGCAGCTGGTGGTCCGGACCCAGCCTGCCCTCCTCACTGGGCGCCACCTCATACACAGCACACCCCAGCTCGCGTGCTTGGCACCCAGCACCAGCTCCCACCTCGCTCCCGGGACTCCTGCGAAGACGGGCCCCGACACTGCAGCTGCCTGGCAGGGGCATCCCCCCACCGACCCCCGACGGCCTTACCTTGATCACATTTAAGATCCCTTCATTGGTCTCGGGGTCATTCAGAATGTCAAAATGTCCCTCTTCGTTGCCTGTGAGTGCTCACACACTCGGGCTTGTGCGGCCTTCGGAAATCTGAATCCTGTACTGGGGGAGGCAACCGTTGTGCCCGCACCGTGGAGGTAGAGACACACAATTGAAAAAGGAAGCAAGAAAGAAAACGTAAGCCCTCCGCCCAGGAAGCCCTCTGCTCTGGAACTTGATCTCGAGCGATCTGAAGCGCCACCTGATCTCGCCCACACCGCAAGCCTCTCTTCCTTCTCCCAATGACTCGTGTCTGCAGCTGAGCAGCTTTCAAAGTCCTCTGAACTCCAACTCGATGCACTGTTTTCCCAAGAATCTTGAACATCATAACGGACACCCAAGTTTATGCTGCTAAAAAAAACCTAGCTCTTCTCAAAGAGAACTCTGATGGTGGCTTAGATGAGGACAGTCATTTTTCTAACATATGTAGATCTGTAGTTTGTTAGTCCTCTCGGTGACAAGATAATTTCTCGTTGACACATACGTGGAAACAGGGCTTGTTTTCCCCACCCTCGGTCTTGAGAGCAGAGCTTTTTACTAAGCCAGAGAAGGATTTCAAAACAAGTTTCAATATGTTTCAGTTATTCTGTACTGCTTGGCAAAGTGTTTTCATTTGAAAACGTTTCAGTTTTTCTGTATAATTTTTTTAAGATTTTATTTTTTTTTTAAAGTAAGCTCCACACCCAGCATGGAGCCCCGTGTGGGGCTCAAACTCACGACCCTGAGATCAAGACATGAACTGAGATTATGAGTTGGACCCTTAACTGACTGAGCCACCAAGGCACCCCATGGGTGGGGTGTACAGATTTTACATTTTTTTTCAAATGATACTTTTTGAAAATAATTGTTGGTAGCATTTATCAATATTCAACAAAGGCTCCAACGTGCCAGATTCTATCTTAGGTGTGTGAGCGGGATCCTCAAAACTCCATCCCCAGGGAGCAGATGAGTGTGTGTGTGTGTGTGTGTGTGTGTGCACGCGCGTTCGCGCACGTGCATTGGGTAGGGACTGTGGGTGGGATGTTGTGTTAGGGATTGAACTCGGTTGTTGGGAAAGGTCTCACTGAGAGAGGTCAGGAGAAAGAAGTAAAATGGATATTTTTCTTTTAAAAAATGCAAATGAAAGAGCAAAAGTCATGAACTAGGAAACCAGTCCTGAGTGTTTTTAGCAATCTTGCCTATCTCAAGGGATGCGGCATTTCCAAATGATCTGCAACAATGGGTTCCAGTGCTTTCTTCACACACGGGGATTGGCAGCATGTGAAATCCCGTGTGGAGCCTGATATAAAAATCTTCACTATTCCAGAACTCCAGATGTTGTATGAAAAGCTCAGGTCTAGCTTCTCACCCCAGCGGCAGGCCTGCCCTCCAGGGGATGCCGGGCATTGGCAGCAGACATTCTGGGCTCTCGTGCCTGGGAGGTGCCCCCGGCATCTCGTGTCTCGTGGGCAGAGGGCAGGGTTGCTGCCCAACATCCTGCAGAGCTCCGGGCAGCCGACCCTGACCCCGCGACCACGAACTCCCCGTCCCCGGTCAGTCGTGCGGACCTGAGAGACTTCCCTGCCACGCGAGCACGGAGTCCTTCTCTCCCCGGTGCCTCGGCGTCCCCGTCGGTAAGACAGACACCGCGTGCAAATCCCGGCAGTTCCAGACGAAAGCACGCACGGGACCGCTCCAAGCACAGCGTTCGGCTCAAAACAGTAAAAGGACACGTGAGCTCACAAGTCCGTTACTCAATGATTCTCTATCAGGTTGGGGGACGCCTCCGTCTAGTTTGAGTGATCTTGGAGAGCGACCTGTATCCTGGGGGCTACGGAGAATTCCCTCAGCGGAGCTGAGCCGGGGACTTGGGGTCGGGGATCTAGCATCTCGGGCCGTCCAGGTGCCGAACGTTCTCCCGGGTGAACGTGGGCCGGTGGTTGCTGCCTTCTTGCACGTTCACGTGAACCGTGGCCGTGGACGTCAAGGGAGGTTCTCCCGAATCCTTCGCTCCAACACGCAGCGTAAACCGCGGAGCAGTCTAGGTGGGAAGGACAGGAACAGGGCAGCCCGCACTACAGCAAAGGGAGCTATTAACAAAGTAATAATGCAGTATCGCAGATTCAATAGCAACGCCAGCCACCGAGCGTTTTCCACTATAAACATAAATCTTAAGCCCAGGCTCCAAGATCAAGAACACATCTCATTTTTTCAAAATCACAAATTCCACATAAGCTCATAATCTCAGCACCCTGACAGCTGCATTTCTCTGCTAATCGGGTCAGTCTGGAAGCTGCTTTCTTTCAGCGACGGCGTTTGAGAAATAAGGAAGTAAAGGACTTGAGAGTTTGGAGTATTTTCTTCATCCGAATCAACTGTTAACATCTTGAAGATAGGTTGACCTGGAAAGAATTGTTTTAACATTTACTATCGACCAAAAGCAGCCTGACAAACCAATGGAATGATGCTTCTTTGCTAAATGACATTGAGACATCCCAAAGAATGGGTTAAATATTTAAATATAAAATCAAACTGTGGATATGCTATAAAAAAATAAAGAAGGATATTCGAATAGTCAAAAGAACTTTCTCTTTTTTAGAAGATTTTGTTTATTTACTTGAGAGAGAGAGAGAGAGAGAGAGAGAAAGAGTGAACATAGAGGGAGAGGGAGAAGCAGACCCCGGCTGAGCAGGGAGCCCAACATGGGACTCGGACCCAGGTCCCTGGGATCATGACCTGAGCTGAAAGCAGACGCTTCCCCGACTGAGCCACCCGGGCACCCCTAAGTAGTCACGAGAACTTTCTAATCATGATTGCAAATGCAGAAGACGTAAGGAGAGCATTGACAGAGCACACCGATTTTAAAGTCTGTGCCAAAAAGAACTATGTAGACAAAATGTTAAAAGAAATGATAAACCAGAAAAACATATTTAAAATATATATGGCAGACATAAACACTTTTGACAGAGAGAAATCACAAGTAGATGGAGAGGCAGCCAGAGAGAGAGAGGGAAGCAGGCTCCCTGCTGTGCAGAGAGCCCGATGCGGGACTCGATCCCAGGACCCTGAGATCATGACCTAAGCCGAAGGCAGTGGCTTAACCCACTGAGCCACCCAGGCGCCCCAAAGACATAAACACTTTTAATACCGAATGAGAAGGTTAAAATCAAGAAGAAAAATGACAAGCACCCAAACAGAAAAGGACAAAGAAAGGAACCGTGCATCTGTTCGAGACACAGAAGTGGATAAACGTGCGAGCATTTAATGATCAAAGACGGGCCGTGTGCCAGGTGCCCTCAGATGTTGCCGGTGGGCGAGGAAAGCGGAACCCTGAAACTGTGTGCGCAGTCAGAACCAGCCACTCTACTCCTCTAAATTATGACCAGTGAATCATGCTTCAGTGGACACAGATTTAGCTCAAAGATGTTCACTGAAGCATATTTCGTGAAGGTAACAAAAAGTGGAAATAGTGCATCCATGTCTAACAACAGGAGATTAGTTAAAAAACCTTAAGCACATCCATGAAATAAAATATTACATAATCAGATGCTGAGGGGGTACACGGTTAGGTTACAAACAGTAAATTTGCCTGTTTAGAAAAGAAAATTCGTAAGTATACAAGAAAAAAACATCCGCACATTTGTAAATATTTCATATATATTCATATACATTTTGCACTATGATAAAGATGAAAAATGCATAATTAATTATATCTAAAATCAGAGAATATATACACGTAGATAAATATATAGTGTGTGTACACACACACACATATAAAATTCAAAGAAAAATACTGAAAGAATATAAACCAAAACATGGATGGGACTTACCTCTAATTGGAAGTATTAAATATGCTCTCTAGTTCTGTCTTAATTTCTTGGAATTTTTCCAAATTTTCTGAAGCCTCTTTTGTGAAATAAATAATGCTTTTCTGTTATGAAAGTAGATGCCCATTCTAGTGAGACTGGTTTGGATTTAAAGACTCACAGACTCTGCAGCTCAGAAACTCGAGATGTCACCCCATTGCCATTTGCCCGGAGAGAAGTTTACAGAGCTGTCCAGGAAGGCACCGTTCCACTCGCCTTTCTCCCTCAGTGCGTCTGGCTTATTTGAGACCGGCCTTCACATACCAGCTCTTGCAACAGACACAATTTCCATCTCATTTTATTGCCAATACAATACAACTCTTACAGACCTCCAAGCATTCTGCTCAAAACCAGAGCCCGCCACCTTTGGGATGTGTTCTGAACAGTGACATGTCTCCCAAAAGACAAGGAGGATCGGGCACCACACCAGCATCGACGCAGGGGGACCAGAGAGGACCCTCGGGGAGAGGAAGCCCTCGCATCCGGTCTCACGCACCTGCCATGTGATTCTCCTTCACACTGATGTTGAATTCCTTCTCAGGAAACTGGGGTGCGTGATCATTCACATCACAGATCCTAATGTTGAAAACCAAGGAATTATCCAAGAGCTTTCCTGTAAGGTGATTCACGACGTCAAAGTAAACCCGGGAAGCAGAGAGCGGAGTTGATGTTGTGGGATCGTTTACTTGATGGCCCGGTACGTGTTACTGTCCTCGCATGTTCTGCGTCCTCTCCTGCACGAGCTGCAAAGTTGCTGGGGCCAGAGACCTCACTGCTGACCTTCACCACATGACCCCGGGGACTGAGCACAGTGCTGGCACGGACGAGGCGCTCAGGAAATATTAGTTGTGATCGGGTTCTAATCTCAGTCTTTCTACCCAGGTAAACGTAACCACCTTGTTCAGGAGCCTCAGTTTCTGCTGTTGGTGCCGTGGTGAGAAATACAGACACTGAACAATACTGCAGAGACGCCGTGGCGAGCAGACATTAGAACTTCTGGGGAAAGGGAACTGAAAGGAACCAGCCCAGCTGTTGACATATGGTGGGTTCTGGAGTGGTTAGTGATGTCACTTCTGGGCTTGAAGAAGGAGGGTCCACTTGTCTCAAACATGCCTTGAGAAGTCTTTCCTCTCAAAAGGTCTCAAAGCTACACTATGGGCTTCTCACTTCGGTTTCTTACGAACTTAAAAAGAAAAGAAAAAAAAAAGAGGAAATTGGGTCACCTGGGTGGCTCAGTCGGTTAGGCATCAGACTCTTGATTTCGGCTCAGGTCGCGATCTCAGGGTCAAGGCACCCAGCCCTGTGTGGGGCTCGTGCACAGCTGGGAGTCTGCTTGGGATTCTCTCTCTCTCTGCCCCTCCTGTCTCTCTGTCTCTCTGTCTCTCTCTCTAAAATAAATAAATAAATCGTTTTAAAAGGAGTAAATTAGAATCAAACAGAAAGAAGAAAATAATAAAGATGAACACAAGATACCAGTAAGATTCAGAAGAGCAAAACAAAGTCAACACAACCAAAAGCTGGTTGCCTGCCCATATACAGTTTGGTATCAGCTTGTTGAGATCGATGCAAAGGTCTGCTAGTCTTTCGAGTAGTCTAGAGAACTTACAGATAAATTTGGGAAGAATTATGCCTTTATTACTCAATCTTTCAATCCATAAATACAGTCTGTTTTTTCGTTCAACTAGGTCTTCCTTGGTTTCTTTCATTTGTGTTTTATAGCTTTGAGTAAACAGATCCTACACAGATTTTAGATTTAGGTCTAAGCACTTCATTTGTTTTGGTGATATTATAAATGATACTGTTTTTAAAACATTGACTTCCAATTATTTGTCACTGGTATATACAAATACAATTGATTTTTATATATTAACTTTATTTCCTGGGACCTTGCTAAAATTGATTTTCAAATGTTAAAAATAGGCAAAGGATTTGAACAGACAAAAATCTTTTTTTCCAAAGATATACAGATGGCAAATAATTCCTCATTCCTTTGGCGGTTTCTTACAAAACAAAACATCCTCTAACCGTGCAAACCAGCAATCATGTTCCTTGATATTTATGCAAAAGCGTTGAAAACTTACGACCACACAAAAACCCGCACACAGATGTCTAAAGTGGCTTTATGCATAATCATCAAACACGGAGGCAACCGAGATGTCCTTCAGTTGGTGACTGGACAAGCTGCGAGCCTCCAGATGGTGGAGCATTATCCCGCACTAACAGGACCTGCGGGACTCTTCAGTGCACCCTACTAAGTGAGGGAAGCCGGTCTGAGCAGGCTGTATACACCCTGTGTGACTCCAACCATGTGACATCCTGGACAAGGCAAAATAGGGAGACAGCAAAAGGATCAGGGCTGCCGGGGGCGCGGGAATGAGGGGTGGATGGATAATGGAGAGGCTGGGGGAACTGTGAGGGCAGTGAAAATACTCTGTGTTGTACTATAACGGTGTATATGTGTCATATACAATTTGTCCAAATGCATAGCGTGGGCGGCACCGGAAGTGAGCCCTAATGGGAGTGTATCGTAAATATATGTGATATGTGTGATATGTGTTGTAAAAGTACAGCAGCGATGCGCCACGTTAGTGAGAAGGGGACCTGTGGGGTGCGGCAGAGGGGGAGCAGGTGCTCTGTACTCTCCACTCTCCTCTTCCGGCAACCCAAAACAGCTCTAAAAAGAAAGTATTAATTTTAAAGAGTCCCCACTTATAAAATAAAAAGTGGGCAACCATATGTATGATTTATTTTTGTTTTTCTAAATAAGGAACACCTCGCAAATTTGCCTGCCATCCTTCCAAGGGGCGATGGTAATCTTCTCTGGACCATTCCAGTTCTAGTCTACGTGCCACCGAAGTGAGCACCATATATATATTTTCCAAAAAATAATTTATCTATTTATTTGAGAGAGAGAGAGCCAGGCAGGGAGAGGCAAAGGGAGAAGAAGAAATGTCTCAAGTAGATGACCCACTGAGCGCGGAGCCCGCTGCAGGGCTCCATCCCAGGACCCCGAGATCACGACCTGAGCCAAAATCAGGAGTCAGACTCTTCACCCACTGAGCCACCCGGTATATATAACAGATGTTACGTATTATATATTGGGACCCTCCATAATTGTTATATGTTGTCACCACAATATCTGTATTATATATTACATATATTATGTACATTATATATTACATGTGTTATGCACATTATATATCATACATACACATAATATAATACAAATACATAATAATATATACATAAAATATGTGATATATGATAGAACATACATAATACATGTGGTTTACATGCTAAAGTAAATCTGATGCGACTTGCCGCTGAGTCTCTGCTGCTCTCGGATGAACAGTGGTTTTATTTGTAGAAAGGTGAAAAGACTGTGGGGGGTCAGCGCTGAGGCCGGAGTTCAGAGTCCCAGAAAAAGGAATGAGCAAGAGGGACACCACGCACGCGGAATCATTCTCCAGGTGGAGGACGGTCTGCTCTGGGAACAGTGCTTCACTCGGCGCAGCCCAGATTCAAGTCCAAGTAGCTGTGGACTTGGCTACATCAAGTCCACAGCTACCCAGAGCCCAGAGAAGGCAGCTTCAGGTCCTGGGGGTCTCGGCCCCCGCCAGCCTCAGGCAGCAGCCTGCCCCTTTCCCCAGAGCCCATGGGGTCTCTGCCGCACCGACCTCCCTGGGCCTCTTTCCTGCAGACTTGTCGGCTTCCCCTCATCAGCCTCCACCATGGTGGTCCCCACAGCTCTCCTGCAACAGTGGCCGGGGCCCCAGGCTCTCCGCGGTTAGCTGTCTCCTGTCCCCTCAAGACCACTGAACTGGTCTGTTCCAGGGAATGCAACATACATTTTTAAATTTCTGTGCAAGCAAATTGGCTTCTTGCACACCGTCTCCGCAGGCTCCTGTATAATTTATGGCCGCGCTGGCAACTCGGCTCCAGAATCACGCGGACTTCTGGCTCTGACACGGTGCCAACTGCAAGGCTTCCACTGAAAAATAAGCGCCGCCTGTTTGTTTTGTGTTTATTATCTTATAGTCCATTTATGATCCTAAAAGCCACATCGGAGACCGTCAGTTCTCTGGGAGGCCTGGGAGGCCCAAGTGCTGTTTATTCTTTGACAAGACGCTCAGAATTTCCGGGGACTCAGAACTGCAGCGGGGAAAGGAAAGGTCACGGATGTCGTCTGCACTTGGAAAGGGTTTTCAGCCTTTTGTTACAGACTTAAGATTTACATCCTGGGATGTAACGCCATACATACACCGCAGTGTGGTGGCGTTGGGGGGGCGCAGGCGGGGCGTACGACCACCGATATGACAGGGCAGGTCAGGTGCTTTTGGCCACAGATGAGCACACAGGAGAAAAGGCAAACACACTGGACGAGGCCCCTTGTACGCGTCGGAGCAAGGAGGCGGCGAGGAGTGTGTCAGTGTGAAGCGCCGCCGGGGATCTGGAGGAATATGGAAGACTTAGCTGCGTGTGTTTGTATCCGAAGAAACTGAGCATGTTCTGATATAAACGGGTGAGATCATGCCCAGCGACTCAGACTCCCCCCTCTTCCGGCCGCATCGCATCTTGCGGCAGTGCTCGGAGGCCAGCGCGGCGTTCTCACAGGCTTACGGAATTATCAAGAAGTGAGCCCCTCCCCGCCCCACCCCCACCTCCCAAACACAAGCTTTTTGTGTTTTGGCTCATTCTTGTGCCCCAGGAGCACAGCAGTGCTACTGGGAAGGCCCTTTTGCCCACCCTTGGGCCGACTTTGCTTCTAATACACGCTGGCTTTACGCACGGCCGCGAGCCGGTAGCAAGCATCCTTCTGCAGAGGCAGGTGGCTGAGCTGGAGGGCCTGGCCTGGGTGGTGTCTCCATGACCCCCGCTTAGCCCACTCTTCGCAGCCAGCAACTCTGCTCATCAGCCTGTTTTTCTGTCTTCCTTGCGAGTCTGATCGTGCTGGGAATCCAGTCATTAGAAGGAAGATCTGGGTCAGTTCCCATACCTCATCCCAGCGTCCAGAACTTTAAAAGGACGTTGCAAAATCAGCCTGTTCGGCCCATCCGTGCTGTAAAGCTGCCATGGCATCATGGGCAGGCTCCCGTGACGTGGCCCATGGGCGGCTTAACTAAGGCCTGCCGAATATACCGGTCCTGCCACAGCTTTACCGTAAGCCCAAGCTGAGAATGTATCAGATGTCAGGTACCTTGAAAGACGGCGTGGTCTCCCGGTCGACAGGGCGGTGAACGTACACTCTTCTGTTCCTGTGATCTTCTATAGAGAACAAACCAATCTCCGGGTGCGCGTCCACACCCGGTCCACTGATTAAATACATTAATGACATGATGTATGACATATCGTTGAACAGCTACAAGGGAAAAAGTAATGGGAGAAAAGAGAATGAGAAAAAACCACAAGGCACACCAACTACGAAGGCCGGGACTCAGGCATCTGCTAAGCCCCACGCCTCGAAATCGCTCACCTGAGGGTTTATCTGAAGGAAACAGAGAGACGTGCGAAGAGGCAGGCGTGAGGTTTGTCACAGTGGGCCAGTGGGAAGAACACACGTGTCCCTCCCTAGGGAAGAATCCCAGCGCAGTAGCCCCTCCACGGGGCAGGGCCCCCAGCCGTCAGGACTTAACACTCTGCCCCAGAAAGGGGGCTGTGTCTCACGGGTAAACCAGAAGGACAAGTTGCAGAACAATACGCGTAGAGTGATCCCGTCTTGTCAAGGTGGACTCCCCTTGGTGAGACTCTAGAGAACTCTCTGGAAGGGGTTAACAGGAGTGATTCTCTCAGGGAGAGGAAGAGCACTCGTGCGGCTAACACGGAGAAAGGGCTTAGAATGAGCCAGCGGACTCTATGCCTTTCGTGCCCTCGCCTGTTTAATCCTTAAAACAGCCCCACAAGGTAGGTCCTCTCGTTGACCGCACGGTGAGAAAGAGCGAGGAGGTGGGGCTCCCGCAGCAGGGGTGTGGGGCACCTGTGGTATGAGCCCACAGCGTCCCCTGAACTCTTGGGAGTGGAGAGTCTGAACCATTGAGTCTTGAAAACATTCTTTTTTTTTTTTATAGCAGGCATCTACTATTTTTATAAATGCTGCAAAAATAGGAGTTATTTTAATTTCTTTCTCCAGAAATCGTAGGATGTCGGTGCTGTCGGGACCGAGTCACTCAGCGTGTAATTCACGGGTCCACAGGGTCAGGCGTGTCACGGCAAGAATGACATGGGCCACATGCGAATATTCTGGCATCCCAAGATGGTCGCATGATGGCTTCGACCTCAGACGGAGGGAGACAGCAGGGAGCGGGGGGACCGTGGGAAACTCAAGCCCATCCCGTCGCTGCCGTGTGGAACGTAGGCTCCCTGTGGGCAGACCTTCGGACTGTCGGAAAGCCTCTAGAAGTACAGAATTTCTAGTACAATCTTCCTACCAGTTCCATGTCATTGTGGTAAAATACACACAACATGGTATTTTCCACCTTCATCATCCTGAAGCGCGCGGTCGGGCGGGACCAAGCGCACTCATGCTGTCGCGTGGCCGCCACCATCGGCGTCCGGAGCGCTCGTCATCTTACCAAAGGGACACTCTGTCCCCCTCACACGGTAAACCCCCATGACCTCCTCCCCACCGGCCCTGGCAGTCACGGCGTTTTGCTTTCTCTTTAGTTTTTCAAATCTCCCTTTTCCCACCACCTCCCAGTCTCTGGTCACTGCGGGCTCCTTATTTTTAAATAATACATTGGTGTGGGCCAAAGAAAGCAGGCCGGCAGGCTGGAGGGAAGCAGCCCTCGTCCCACGGGACTGATGCGCTAGCGCACGCTCACATGCGGGGACCTGCCCGAAGCGCCCCGGCCGGGTGGAGGTAGAGCAGGTTCTAGAAGCCAGTGCGGCCTTCCTCTGCCCACTGCACTCCCCGGCCTCCCTCGCACGTAGCTCTTCAACACTCGTTCCTCCTGACAAGGGGAGGCGTGCCTACAGAGGGGGCGGGGGGCCCTCCTCACCTCCGCAACAAGTTTGGGAAAGGGTGCTTGATCTTCCTCCTCCAGCTCCAGGGTGGTAATAATCTGTCTTCTCTTGGATCGCCGTAGGGGCCGGTGGCTCTCTCCCTAAAATTTCAGTGACGACCATGAGGATGACGGCGAGGTGATGTGACAAGCACAGACGGGCGTCCTCACAGCTGCCTCCAATGCTTAGAAATTTAAAATGCCAGTTCTCTTGACAACCGTGGAGGCGTTTCTAGACTGTGGGCCACCCCCTGATTTTACACGGATCCTGAGATCGTATTAAAGATCACATTTAAAATCATTGCCTGCCGTGTGCCAGCGCCTGCCCAATGGCAGACACACCCTCAGCCGCTGAATGGACGAGCAAGGCCCTCCCTCCTCCTGCCCTCTGTCTTTCCGAAATAGTCACTGGGGACGTCTCCGTTCAGGGGTGATGGGCCTTCAACGTCTCTTCATCAACTATTCTCCCTTCCAACAGGGAGAGACTCAGACTCAGACGTTGGGCTCAGAGACTGTCAGGGGAGGGACCACAGGGTTTAACCAACTACTCACTGCAAGCAAAGTTGCTTTAATTTTAATTTAAAATTAAAATTTAATCTACATATTAATTTTTATCTACAAACATGTGAGCCTTTTCAAAAATTGTAGTTGACTCTTGAAACAATGCGCAGCTGGGGCACTGCCCCCAGGGGTACCCAAAAATCATCGTAGAAACTTTGACTCTCTCCAAACTTAACTAACTGCCTACTGTTGACCTGAAGCCTTATCGATAACAAGAGCGGTCGATTAGCACATGCTCTGTACGTTTGTGTATTATATACCGTATTCTTAGCATGACGTGGGCTACAAAAAAGACAACGTCGTTAAGAAAGTCCATAAGGATAGAAAATACATGCACTCACTAGCCCTGTCCTATAATAAATCAGCATATGAGTGGACCACGCACTTCGAACCCATGTTGTTCAAAGGTCAACTGTATTTAATTAGAAAATGAGTTGCTGATAAGAACCACAGGAAGGAAGTATTCGTAAGGTGGCCTGAGTTCCTAACAAACATGGTTGCCTCCCTGGGCTGTCCAAAGTCCACACACTGGATGATGTCAATCCCATATATTTTAACTCCATAAAGAGGAAAACAGTGAGGAGGAAGCTCTGGGCCAGTGCCGTGCGGCTGGTGTCTGATGTTCGCAGATTCTTCATATTCTAGGAGCCATAAAAGCATCCACTACAACTCCCTAGCAGTCCCTCAAGATTCCAAAAGGCCACATCTGGTTACTAATTTATTTTCTGCAAACTGAACATCGACCAGGAACTAAAAACCTTGAAACTGCAATCAAATCTGAGTCAAGTGTGATCTCACTTAGTTTATGAAGACGGTGACTTCCAAACCCCACATTTGTTCCATCCATAAGATCGTCCTCTTCCTGTTGGAGGCTGTTGACGCTGTTGACCTTAAAAATACAAAGGGCATGAATTAGTAAGGGATACACTTATCAGACTCATGTAGAAACTGCCTGAAGACACAAAATCTTCTCCAATGAGAAAAGAGAGAGAGAGAAAAAAAAAAAAAACCTTAATGGATAAATATAACTTCTTGCTCCTGACATCTCAGGTCACACTTACTGCTTTTCCTGAGCGTCTGCAGGAGAACTAACCAAAAGAATTCTCACAGAGTCTGGCCGACATCAGGGACACCTAACTCAACTGTACGCAGCACAGGGGGAGAGCAAACTGTGCCGGCGGTGAGCACGGTGAGCTTACGGCAAGTGCGGAATAGCACCGGGCTTTAACTGGTGGAGAGAAGCAACTGGGCTTTTTTTTCCCTGTTTCCTCTTTTATTTTTTCCTTATTTTTAGATTTTATCGTATCATAATCAATAAAACAATAAAACTCAGTACTTTTCACTTACATGGTGATCTACATCAAGAATTATGTATTATTTACGTTTCAACACGCCCCAGGACAGCCGCACGGACACGGCGACACTGTGGGTATAGAGACAGGCAGTGCAGAGTGTGTCACAAGGACACGCAACGAGCTTGTGCGGGTGTGTTGACGCCTGTGGCTCTCGTCCAACTGTTTCACTACGGGGGTAGCCTTTCAGCACCCGGACAGGGGACAGTTTCTTGACTCATCCCCCCCCCCCCCGGGGCTGGTTATCCGGATTACTTATTCTTTGTTTTCGCTTAAACAGAAATGCCGCGGTCACAAACATCCCCGCGCGGAGAGGAAATTTCTGGGGAGTCAGGCCTCCCGGTGGGGTCCGCCGGAGGCCTGACACCACCAGAGTCCTCAAGGCCACTCGCTTGCCTCCTCACACCAGCGTCCTGTGCTGATTTTCCTCTATGACATCTGCACGGATGGGACAGATGGCTGGGGCCTCAGCCCCAAGGAAGGCAGCAGCGCCAGAGCCGCCGGCATCCCTGCGTCCTCATCCCCACACAGGTGCAGGAAGAAGGGAAGGAAAAGCCTGTTGCGTTTAGGAATGAAGTAATGGGTGACCTGACTGGGTTGCTGACGTCCCCTGAGAACCGATGAAGCAGTAAAGGCCACCAGCGTTACTGTCCTGTGCCGCCAGGATGCGCGTCTGCAGGACTGTGCGGGACTAGGTGAGACGTGCGCGTGAAAGCCCAGGCGGCCCCTCGGGGCAGAGTCTCAGCGGAAGCAGCGGGGTGCTGGCTGGAGTCGCCGGCTGAATGGCCCACATTTTTATGGGACAGCATTTTCCTTGAAAGACTGACTGCCGGACTGTGTCGCTCAGGATTGGGCACTTGCAGATGGTGCTTCGACGGTAAACGAGTGAGCCTATCGCTTCAAGAGGGACTGTGCGGGGAGTCATGTTGCCAGTGACAGAAGGGAAGCATTCCAGTCAAAATTTAGAATGTTGGAAAACTTACGTCTGCTACCATGGGCTTGACTGCTTCCCAGAACTTCCAGATGTTTCTGGTGATATCCGTGGAGATATTAATGAGTGATTTTCTGATTTTGTGGAATGAAACCTGTCAACACTTAGAAGATCTGCGCAACTCCACGAGCCGAGAGTTTCCTGCTGATTAACGCACGACGTTTCGAAGTCATGCACAGGGAAGGATCATCCAAAACGCGAGACAGACAGGCCGCTGGTTTTGATGTAACAGAGCACAGAAGGTTTATGAAGATGTGTTCAGATTGTTCAAACATGCCACTTGTCAAGCTTTGGTGTATTATCAAAGAAGGATATCCACAGGTATCTGCTCAAGGTCATTCAAATATTCCTCCCTTTCCGTACGCATACATGTGTGAGACCAGAATTTCTTCAGGTCCTTTAACTAAATGACATTTACAACAGACTGAGAGCAGACTCGGAGAGCGGAATCCGGCCTTCCTCTTTTAGAACAAGAGATTTGCGAGAATATAAAACAGTGCCACTCTTCACGCTAAACAGAATTTCTTTAAAAATATGGTTATTTCTCATAAAAGCATGTGGCATCCACTCACATGTACTGGGTTCAGTATCATCTTTAACGAACTGAGAAAAACTTACAACGTCCCAGTCTCAATTTCTGGTAACTCGTAGTAAATATATCCCACGCCAGCAGGAGCTCTTTGGGCTCCCAGTGATGTGATGTGTGTGAAGGCGTGCTGAGAGCAAACAGTCGGACCCCAGCTACTCTAGGACCAGGCCTCAGTCTCCGGGACAGGGTGAGGGACCCCCCTTGGTCCTGGTCATTTTGCACCCATAAGGGTCCGTCCTTGCTGTAGGGCACACGGTGCCCGATGGACTGGGTGTTAGCGGTTTCACAGAAAATGAACACACATACCTCGTGTGTCCTTCCCCTGTGGCCCGTCACCCTCCTGGTGGGGGGTGGACATCACCAGCTAGTCCTGTTTCATTAACATCAAGACAGTGATGGTATTTGTTTCCTGCTACGGGCTACATCTCTATTCACTTAAAGGAAAAGAATTTTTAAAGTCTTGGAGCTCCAAAATCTCAAACATCGATTTATTCAGACATTGAATGCTTTTTGATTCGTGTCAGTGGTTTTAAATAAAGGGTCTAACCAGGTATGTGATTTTAAAATGGAGAAAATTGCAGTTTTTGCAAAAGAATGAATAAAGTCATTCCGTTTCCAGCACAGATCTATTCCCCCAGGTGAGCCCAGCCCTCTAACAAGGAATATATCAAGATTTCTCCTCATTGCTGGCCTCAGTTTCCCCTTCTGTAAATGAGGACTTCAAGGACACTTTCCACACACAAGCTTCTGTGCTTTCACTCTGCCAGCGCCTGAATAGCTCAGCCAACAGCCACATGAGAGTGCGGGTTCCGAGCTTTGCACACCTGACGCTCTGTGTGTTTCACGTCTCCCCCTCCACGCACGTCTTGCAAATCAGGTGATCACGTCTGGCTGTTGCAAGTAGAACAGTAAAAGGTTATATATGCCAAAATGACTTTGTAAGTGTGCTTATTATATTTCCCATCCCTGCCAAGTTTAGGTAGTTGGTCCAAAGAGGATGCCATCCAAACGGTGTAGTAAGGTTTCTGTAAAGTGAGGGGAGAAAACTTCTTTGCGGCTGGACGTCTCTGACCGCAGTGTCCCCCTAATGTTACAGGCCAGGCGGGCATCTGGTTGCAAGGGTCACGCAGACATCATCTGACAGGCAGTGCTAGGCGTGGGGACATGGGACCAGGACAGTGCAGGCTGCCCTGGTCGAGTAGCCAAGACGTCGTTGGAGAGAAATAACTCAGGTCCAGGAGGGCTTTGTGTCTGTAGTAGATGCTAAGGAACTACAAGGTCCACGTGGAAATAATTCTGTCCTGAAAATATTTCATTTTTTATTGCAAATTTGCATTCAAGAAGGATTTTTTGAAATAGAGTTATAATTGGTGTTTGCCATTGTATTCGCTGTAAGGTGTGCAACATCGTGATTTGGTATGTGTACAGAATTGCAAAATGATCAACCACAATAAGTCTACTTAACATCTGTCAACACACAGAGTTACAGATTTAGTTTTCTTGTGATGAAAACTCTAAAGATCTACTCTCTCAGCAACATCCAAGTATGCAGTGTGGTACGGTGAGCAATGACGCCACGCTGTGCGCTTCCGGTGTCCCAAGCTATCCAGTGTGTGGCTCTCGGCCACGGCAGCCCTAGGAGGTTAATCAACTGCCCAGGTATGTTCTCTGTACAGAAGCTCTGGTGATCTTTAGAAGTGCAGACCTCATCATTTCTCTGGGTCCCCAGGGCTCTCAGGACAGAGCCAGCCTGCTCCGTCCCCGCCGAGTGCCCGGCTCCATGCCCTCCGCCACCCCCCGGCCACACCATCTCTCACCTTCTGCATCCCACTAACTGTTGTTCTTGGATGGATGTTTTGTAAATTAACCAGGCAGAACATCGGTGCTGACAGTTTTTTAAAAATAATTCAATTTAGAATTTCCCAGGTTAAAAAATAGCAGCGACGACATAAGAGACTTTGCTCACTGTCCGATTTCATGGTCTCAAACCCTCCCTCCTCTCTGATCTTGGAAGCCTGCCGCAGCCCAGAGCAGAGGACTCAGGAATCCTCAGGACCAGAAATTGCCTTACGAGCAGGGCAGGACTCCCCTTGCACGGCCTATCACCGAATCTGGATCCAAGATGAAAACCTGCAGGGAAGCCACAACTTTGTCACTTGCTCTATGTCCCCCGGACGGCAAAGAGGTGGGGTCTCAGAGGAAAACTGTTGTAGATAGAAGAGCACTCCAGCAGGATGGGGCCTGGTGCTAAATGCGGAGCTCAGAGGAGGCCCCGTGGGCACCCGTTCTGGATGTCAGAGGCGGTTGTAAGGCAGCTCTGTGGCCAAACAAAAGGAGCGGAAAGGAATGGGTTCTTCAGAGCCATTTCAGCAAGAGACTGGGCAACAGCGCTTTGCCCTGTTGAGGGTCCAGGACGGGGATTGCTGGAAACACCTGATTCCTGACCCCAGAGCTGCTGTCCTCTGTCTTGCTTCCCTGGGATCGGTCTAAAGCTGCTTTCACCAAACGCTGAAATGACCACCCCCGGTCCACTCCCCACTGTGGGCCCCCCCTCAGCACGCCCTCAGACACGACTCTGCCTGGCTGGGCTCTGCTAATCCAACAGGGAAGAGGAAAGGACCTGCGTGTTCTGGCAAGCCCCGGTTAGGGGCAAGGGCAGGAGCAAGGGAAGTAGGGGGACAGGCTTTGAGTATTAAAAGGGACTATTGACAGGACTGGACAAGGCTGGGAGATAAAGTGAGAGTATTGCCCGCCTGAGGACATTCGCCACTGGAAGTGCCAAAGGGGACCGAGAAAACTCTCCCAATGCCAAGCAAGACTGCCAAGCACGGCCCTCGCGTCAGAAGCAGAACCCCACGGGAACATGTGGGTCACACACAGGGTGCCCCCACTTGGTTTACTGTCCCATCCCCTGCATCCGACCCAGAGCCGTAAACAGGCGCAGCGTGGGCACCAGAGGCATGTCGCCAGACCAGAAGGACACCGACACACGGACACGCCGGCCAAGCCCCTCTCGTCCTTCACCAGGACAGGGAGAGCAAACATCAGCTCCACTTCCCGGCAAAGAAAATAAGGTTTAACAAGTGAGGCTTAACGAGTTAAAGCAGTAAGGCCAGAGCCGCCCCTCAGATCAGCTCTGTCTGAACCTCTGGGGGAGGTGGCCGGGCCTCCGGAGTGCGACAGCTCCTGAGAAGAGTCCACGTCAAGCCAACGTTGAGAACCAAGGTCAGTGGTGAGCCCAGACCACCAGCGGGGGTGGACTGGCCGGGTTCAGATACTAAGCGGCCCGGCCCAGACCAACAGCTGGCCCTGGGGCCAGCCACTTCGGGAGAACTGGACACAATAGCCTTGAGCCCGCCCCTCCCTCCGTGGAAAGCTGTGGCACTGGTAGCCTGTCAAGTGCAGGTCACGGTAAGTCCCCACGGTGCGCCCAAACGCAGCAAGCCCACGCGTGTCCTGACCTTGATTTCCCCATTCATCCTTCTGTCTGAGCCATGGCCAAGGGCGGGGGCCGGGGGTCCATCCCCCGACCCTCGGTTTGCTCAGATCGTCTCAGTCTTATGTGAGGTGTGCACAGAAGTATCCTCAGAGGTTTGGGTCAACACAAACCTAGATAAAAATGGCGTGTGCTGTATGAACCAGTGGAAGATGAGTCCCCTTAGCCCAGCCCCAGCGCGGCCCCAAACAGGTTGCGATCCCAGACCTCTCCTTCGTATATGTTCAGGAGCCCCGCTGCCCGAGGCCCACTACGTGGGGATCCTGGGCACCCCACCTGCCCACCTCACAGGGCATGGCCAGGGCACCCTTTTTGGTCCCTCCCTCAGGCCGTCACCCCAGCAGGGGCACAGCCAACAGGAGCTGTGCGTTTAGTCATGGGCCTTCCTGCCTGTGGGCCCCAGCCCGGGTCCTGGCACCTGCCCCAGCTCACCTCCAGCAGCAGCAGCAGCAGCACTGGAACCAGCAACAGCGAGCTGTGGCCCCTGGAGCCCATATTCACGTGGGGAGGCACACAGATGACCACAAGCCCCCCCACCATGGCCGGTGTCCCCCACAGCCAGGCTTCTAATCACCGATCACTTCCTTCCCAGCCCAGGTCTCCTGCCCCTGGCTCCCTGGTCTTCTCTCTCCTGTCCTCTGCCCCCAGCCGCACTTGTATTTATCAGAGCCGGCTGGGCTGGGCTGAGGCTTCAGGTTTAACCTCACGGTGCCGGTCGAGTTCCCAGGAAGGGTGTGGAGAGGAACGAAGCCTGACCCACCTCTCGTGCACACACGCGGGCTGAAACCTGACCCCGGCGGGTCACCCCAGCCTGCGGAATGTGACACCAGCCCCTGTTCTTGCTTTGTGTGTCTTTCATTCCAGCTCTCAAGGCCCCATAATCTCTGTCTGAAGTAGGATGTTTTAAAGACTTTCTAATAACCCCTACGCTTTGAAAGGAGAGCAGTGGGAAAGGACTCCAAGAAAGAGGGACTTGATCAAGGAAAGAAATCCAAACATTTTCACTTTCCAGAACACCAGCGTCCTTTATCCCAACCATGGGGTAACGGTTGGGCTCAGGGCTCTCAGATTTCTACCCAAATCTCTGCCCAGCTTGGCTGACTCTGTCCTTGTGACTTTAGGATTGAAGGAGGAGGGAGAGATGAGGAGAGACGCCCTACGTGGGGGGGACCTCTCTGTGCCAAACCGGGGGTCTGTGCACTAGAATGCCAGGATACAGGACTCTACGCAACCGACACTTAAAGTGGCGATGATTGACTTTAATACAAAATCGGAGACCCATTAATCTGACCACCTGGACGTCATAGCCTGTCACCACACCACCTTGTTTCACAGCGGAGAGTTCTTGGGCAAGTGGAGGGGGAAGCCTTCCTTCCTGGGCGTTCACGGCTCTGTGAGATGCCCCTGGGTGTTGTCATTTGAGGAGATCATCGTCGTAATCCGAATCAGTAGCTTATTATTGGAAAGAGTAACAAATGTAATTTTAAGGTCTCTATTTTTCATGCCCAAATAGAAGTGGAATAATAATGATCTATTGGACAACTTCACGCCTGTTTTCAAACTGGGTATTTCTATTCCATGGCGGTCTACGGAAAGTTTGATCAAGTTAGCATCGTTCATTCGGGCTTTACAGATCAGATGAGCTAACCCCTGTGGAACGAAAGGAAGATGCAGGGAGGGCAGCCATCCCAGGGCCGTGCTGGGGAGGACAGTGCGCCGCCTCCAGAGACGGGAGGGGGCTGGGGATGCGAGTGGGGGGCTCTACTTCTACATTTCTTGCAGCTGAAAGAACTTGGTCTTTTCATGATTAGAAACAGCCCCGTTTTCAACATCCTCAAACGCTGAAAAGTAATCGAGCAAGATGTCGGCTTCCCCGAAGGCCGCCCTTCTCTGGCTGGGCACAGAGTGGCGCTGGGCTCCCTCTGCCTCGGGGCATGGCTCAGGGGAGGGTGAACCAGAAGGCGCCCACCTTCCCCTTGGGTCCTGAACCTCTGTGACTGCAGAGTCTAGTGGCACGCACTGATACCTCGCAGCCACAAGGTGGCAGCTCCCAGACGCTCGGGACCTGAGGGACGGAACGCAGGTGCAGGTACTGGAAAGGGAGGAATGAGCGCTCAGGCCCCAGACTCACAGCCTCACCTGGCCGGACCGCCTCCCCCTCCCGGGATTCCCCATCACAACACGCACACTGGGAGTGCTGCCGAGGACTGACTTTGTCAGGCATCATCCAGGACAGGGCAGGCTCCTGCTCACGCCAGGCTCCCGCTCAGGGTCGTTTTTCAGGGTAAAGGCAGCTTGAACGCGCCGCTTCTCCATCTCAGCAGGGAGAAGCACCCGGCACAGAAGGCTCCTGCTGGCCCAGGGATCGGTGAGTAGGACCTTAACTGAAGACGAGGAAGCGTCACACGCAGGACGCTCTAAGATGAGACCCAGCAATTAAGACCAGATGCTTCAGGACCCACAAGCCATGGTGGAACGGGTCCTGTCGCCCCCTTGCCCAGCTGGCCCTCTGCCACGGCGGCCATGGACGTGAGGGGTCTTGGGGCTCGGGGTCGGCTGCTTTCTGTTCCTCTGTTCCCCTGACTTGCAGGAGCTGCCCTGCCCACCCCCCGACCCCACACACTGGGGAAGAATGGGAAACTTTCTTTCCATTTCGGGAAGTCGGTGGGTTGGATTTTTCTAGGGTAATGAGTGGGAGTGACTGCCAGGCTGGGCACCTGGAGCCTCATTCTGGCTCTGCCTGGACAGTGGTCTGGTGGACCGGCCCACACAAGGAGTTGGGTGCCAGGGTGGACAGCAGGGCCTGGAGAGGGTGCAGGAAGAGGGCCCAACGCTGCCTCTGTCCTGCAGGCCGGGAGACAGAGCTTCCCATGCTGGTCAAGTACATGTCAAAGGGGTTGTTGTGGTGTGACCCCTCTTCCCGCCTCCCCGTGCGGGGAGGTGGGGGCAGACGCAGGTGTGGCCCCTGGACACCTTCTGCACAAGCGTGCACCACCCTTGGTGAAAGTGTGGGCAGCCTGTGAGACGGGAGACACAGGTCCTCCCTCTCCCCTGGCGGAGCCGGAGGAAGGAGAGCCCCAGGGAGGGAGACGCGGAGGCGGCCTCGTCTCTGCGCTGGGGCAGGTGGGAGGCCAAGCCCCCACTGCCCCCCCAGGAGCCGCGCAGGTGGGAGGCCAAGCCCCCACTGCCCCCCCAGGAGCCGTGCAGGTGGGAGGCCAAGCCCCCACTGCCCCCCCAGGAGCCGCGCAGGTGGGAGGCCAAGCCCCCACTGCCCCCCCAGGAGCCACTGTAAACAGGACCGGCTTCCGTAGCCGAGGGACCGCGGGGAAACGCCCACGAGGGAAGGGAGGGATTCAAACGGCAGCTTGGAAACCCAGATGCCGGAAAAATTAAACGGCTCCTGGTCGCCCCCCACCCCGGATAGACTTGTCCATGTCTGCCCACTCCTGTAAACTGTACCTTCCCCGCAAGGGATTCTGAATTCAAGGTCCTGTTTCTTCAAAGTCACAAGAAAAGTTTAATTTCTCAGAATAGTCTCAAGCAGAGTTAAGGAGCAAAACAGAACAGAAGCCCCAGGGCAGGGCTGTGTCTTCCGTCCTGGCCCTGCCAGACAGAATAACCACCCCTCGTCGGAGGAAATGCAGGACAAGGCCTCAGGAGGGCTAGAGAGGGAGCAAAGACAGGTGTGGACGGGAGGGAGCAGGTGCCCGGAGCAGGAGGCGGGCAGGTAGGGGGACAAGGCAGAGAACAAGCTGTGAGCGCTGCTGTCTACACAGCGAGCGTGTGGGCGTTCACTGTACAAGTCTTCCAACTTCTCTGGATGTTTGAAAATTTTTGTAACATGATGTTGATGGGGAAAAGTCAGAAAGTGAATCTGACTGTAGCACTGAAAACCCCAAGTTATTATGAAGTGCACCCTGAGCCTCATGCCTCCTGGTGTGCCTCTAACCCCTGGACCCCAACACCTGACCTGTGTGAGGGCTGAAGGGTGGGTCTCCCGGGACCATAAAACCCCTCCTCACTCGCGTCTTTCCTGATTTGCTTTAAGGGACCATCGTGTCTGCCCCTCGTTGCTGCTGGGGTAGCCACGTGGGCCGAGGACAAAGTGTGACCCTTGTCTTTTAGTCTTTTGTCAGCCTCCAAGGCCTGCCCAGAACATTTCCTTGGAGAAATTTTAGCCTCTTGGCCCTACTTACCCCTCCGGTAGATGTAGGTGAGCACATGCGGGTTAACACGGCGGAGCATAACCGACTGGGGGGTTTCTCGCATTCTGCAGGTGTATTTTATACTAAGTACATCAGCAGTGGAAGCACCGAGCCCTTTTCTCGGTTATTTGTGTACACGAATGTTGTGATGCTTTTTCAGTTTGAGGCTACATAGTCTACCCTGTCATGTCAAAACTGTCCCGAGCAGGGAAGAACACGCGCCTTGAGTTCGAGCACCTTCAGCGGAACCCGGTGGAGCGTCCTCCTCTTACTGTGTCAGACCTACAGGGAGGAAGCATTTCACTCCAGGGTTGGGAAAGTGAGCCACTCGGGACCACGGCACAGCCCGTCCCTCTCCGCCCTGTAGGAGGGCGGTGTCCCGTGAGACTGGAGTTTGCAGGAAAAGCTCGGTGGCAGGCAGGGGCGATCCTCCTCGACGTGACCAGCGTGATGGAGGGGCGAAGGGCCAGCGGAGGACAGGGCGAGAGTGTCACCCCTGAGCCCCGCAGCTGTAGCGTCTGCTGGGAGAGCAGGGGCTCAGGGGGGCCTGTCCTAAGAAACCTGAGCTCCTCGGCGCTCACCTGCCCCACAGATGAGCAGAGGCCATAAACGAAGCCCCGGAGAGTCTGTCCTTGAGCCCAGAGCTCGCCGCGGGCCCGTAAGCCCTGGAGAAACGGACACAGGCGAGCAGGAGACCTCGCTAGTGTGGCCGCCGCGGGGACGAGGCCCGCCCGGACACGCGGTCGCAGCAGCGGCGTCAGACTGGCACAATTCTAAGTGCCGCGAACAAGGCAGGTTTCTCAAACGTGAACCACCGAGGATCTCGCTGGGTCACAGACTTTTATTCTACAGGCGAGGTAAAATTTGACCTTTACTGCCATAGAACATAATCTGACTTCTACCCTTTCAGGTTCCTGACTGAGACCCTATAAGAAAAGGCAGGTTCAGGGGAGGAAAAAGAAACACAAGTTGAACAGCACGTGTGCCTCCTGCGTGCGCGGGAGACTCCCCAGGAAGCCCGAGAGCTCCCCGGAGTGGCTCTCGCCGCCTCCTCAAATACCACCTGCCCCTAAAGACGAAAGGTGTTCATTTGTTTCTTAAATCCCACGTAGGGGAAGGGAGGGAAAAATAAAATGAGCTGAAAACTGAGAGGGAGGCAAGCATAGGGGACGCTGAGCTCTAGGGCACAGAGCTGCTGGGGGGGGGTAGGGCGGCGGGGAAGAGGCGGCCGGAGGGTGAGCACAAGGAGGGCAGGCACGGAACGAGCACTGGGCGTTACAAGCAAATGACAAGTCACTAAATCCTACCCCGTGAGGTTACCGGGAAAAGCTCAATACATGGGTGTGGCTGTTTCGCAGATTTAGGTCCAGGCCATAATGAGGTACGAGTCAATAAGCATTTCTAGGGTCCTCTCCCTCTTCCCGGCACAGAGAGGGAGGCACACCCCAACCCGTGGGAATCTCCCCGGTGCGACCCTCACACTCGCCTTTTGGAGCCTTTCCCGTGGCTGTGCTGTCCCTTCAAAATATTTTGGGGCGGCCAACTCCGCTCTCCTGCTTCCTCTTAGGGTCCCTTTTGGCTGGTGCTGAGAGTTAAGCCGATGTAAGACACAGATCGACAGGAGAAAAAAGCCGACCCGTTGTGGAGTCCCGATCTGCAAGATTCGGGGCCTTGAGAAGGAATGAGCCCCCGGAGAAGCGGTGGGAGTCGAGAGCTTTGCTCATGGGTTGAACAAGGAGAGGCAGTTTTAGAAAACGTCCTCGGCTGTGTGGGGAGACCGAGGAAGACAAGAGCCTTTTAACAAAACCTGTGCAGAATTCTCGGTCTCCACTTCTCATCCCTGATTGGAAGAATGATTCTTTCTTTCTGGCACTGGGAGGACATGTCTCCTACAGGAATTTTATCTCCTGCTTTGAAGAAAAAGAAGAAAGGTAAGAGTGCTTTTGTTCGACTTACTGTTTTTCAAGTGTCTTTAACTTGAGGTAGGCAGTGTGCCCCGGCGGCGTATTTCCGGACGGTGTGGTGTGTTCGGAGCTCCTCCCCCTGCAGCAGGTGTGAGAGGGGGCTGGCCGGGGGAGGGGCAGGGCCACGGGACCGCGCTGGCCGACTGGGATTGCAAGAGAGATGGACATTGACTTTCTCTAAAATATCCTTTGAGCCCGGACAGTTCTATTCGTGACTACCCCAATTTTTATTTATTTATTTATCTGACAGAGATCACAAGCAGGCAGAGAGGCAGGCAGAGGGGGTGGGGGAAGCAGGCTCCCTGCAGAGCAGAGAGCCCAATGCAGGGCTCGATCCCAGGACCCCAGGATCACGACCTGAGCCGAAGGCAGAGCCTTAACCCACTGAGCCACCCAGGCGCCCCAGTGACTACCCCATTTCTAAAAATTCTGTATGATTTCCCAGTGGTAGCACAGTTCATTCCTTTCAACAGCAAGTTGCTGAGGACAGGGAAGATTTTTATAGGGTCTCTAGGAGGATTTTTACAAAATTCATGATCTGTGTTCCTCCACTGATCATTATTCTGATAACATTGTTTTATGATGTTAATCAAACAAGGAGACCATTGGACGGAAGTGGTTTTAGGGTTAGGTCGAGAGGTTTTGTTTGCTGCCTCGTCGATAATAAAACAGCAACATCCAAGAATAACCTGCCCTTTTATGTACAAGTATGTGATTTAAAACTTCCAATATGGTTGGTTTTCCAACTACCAGAAAATTATTTTTAAACCCCCTGATAAAAAGACCACAGGGCCTTATGGCATGACTTTGCCCAGCTGGCCACAGAACCCAGCCTTATTCGGAGTCTGGGCTCAGAGCAGGATCTTAAACTAGGCAGTCAGCTGTCACCTGATCCGCACTGGGGAGGCCATTCTCCTGATAAGACCCTGGCCACCCCAAAAAGGAAAGTGAGCTTGCAGTGACCCGGCCACTTTCTTATCTAGCACAACTTCCTCGTGCCTGCTCCCTTCTGCTTATAGAAGTCCGTCCTTTCGCGCACACGTTGGAGCTCCTTTCCACCTGCTGGGTGGAGGCTCCCCGACTCGCACATCATTAAATAAAGCCAATAACATCTATAAAATTTTCTCGGTGGAATTTTGCTTTTTAATCCCCCTCGGAATTACTGTTTAAACTGCCACTATTTGGTAGACTCAAATGAATAGACCTCCTTCTCAGAAGTGAGCTTAGAAAAAGGAGCCTTTGAGAATGTTTGCAGCCGCAGGCGCATTCCCGGAGAGAGCTGGCTCCCGGTCCAGGAGGTGCATGTTCTTGTGTGAGCTCCTATCATGTCGCTCTACTGTTACTGAATTTCCATCCGGGCTCCCTAACCATTGGGCACCTTCTGGACTTAAGAAGAGGAGCAGGGACTCTAGAAAGCCCAGTCATGCTTCTCAGATGTCCCCCGTCCTTTGGCAGGTGTGCTGCAGAGTGTTAAGAAAGGACAAGGCATGATCTCCTGCCCAGCGGTTCTGTGAGATGACCGGGCAGACAGGAGACAGACTCAGGAAGAGAACTGCACGAAAAGCACAATGGGCCCACACCCGAAAAACCCAGACAATATCTCCTACTGTTTCATCGACCTCAAGGAAGGAAAAATCCAGCTTCATGAAAACGTAAGATGTGTTTTCATTTTATTGTGTACAAAACCAAGCATACGATAATTTAACAGCAAATAACAAACATGCTCGACGGGGCCAGGCCGTTTGAAATGGACCCCTGGACACAGACATGAAGAAATCATAAATACTGCTTCTCTGTTATCTTGAAACACGATACCACCTAGAGTTTTCTATTTTTAACTACTCGAGTAAGTGAGGGTAAAGAGGAACTCGCATTTAAATCAGGAAAGGTAGAGATTGTTCCGTCTTTCTGGAAACTAGCCTACTGGCGTAAAAACCGGGACAAGCCTCCGTCCTTCCAGCCTGTAGCTGTCAGGAGACCCGGGGCGCTCTGCTCTGGTCCGCACAGGCTCCCGCCGCCGCCCCGCCGGCGCCACTCAGCTCCGATCCTTCAGCCGGCCTGGGCCTTGAGGAGTTGAGAGCTAGTCTCGCCCCAGAGAACCATAGCTGATACTGATAGGTTTTTGCAGTTTCATTCGCTTTTGTACACTTTCACAACTGATTCTAAACCTTCAATAGTTCTTAATTTTCTCTACGCTTTTTTTTTTTTTTAAACCTTGGATTATTTTAGTTGGTTTAAACACAACACGTATGTCAACAACTCCCAGAAGTGAGAGGCACTTCTCTGGAGACAATGACAGGTCCCCAGACTCGCAGGACCCTGGGTGGCTCAGATGGGACCACCCTCAGGAGGCCAGGACTCCGCTCTGGGGCGCGGTCTGCAGGGTCAGCGGGATTAGGGTCTGCAGCATTAGGACAGGAGGCTGTATCGGGAGGGGCTAGGAAATCCTGGGAAGGAAATTGTGCTTATTTTCTGCAGTGAGCCCCCGCTGGTCATCGGGGGCTCTGATCCAGCAGCAAGAATCCTGCTTAAAATAAACCGTCAACCTGAGGCAAAAATGTGAGTAAGCAAAGTCACTTTTTCAGGCTTTTCAAACTGTCATAACATGTGACATTATAACTGTCCCCCAAATTAGGAAACTGACTTCAGTTCAAAGCGCAAGGAACAAATGTGACATCAGAGGCACCGCCTCCCAGTTTCTTAACCAGGATGGTCTTCGGCTCAGATGTCCACCAGGAAGCGTGGACACGGATCCTTCACCCTGTAGGGCTTCCCAGAGGACCCCCACACGGCACTCCTGGAGAAGGCAGCAGCTCACCAGAGACCCCTTAGAATTAATAATGGGAGTGCATGTATATACATGACGTGCTCACAGAGACTCATCGGCCCTGAAATGTCCTAAAGAGCCGGTGGACGTCACAGCTGAGAAGGCATCACGAATGAGGGGCAGCGCCGGCCGGGTACAAAGGACGAGTCCCGCCGCACTCACAAGGACCAGCGCAGGCAAAGGGCACGGGGGACGCCACGCAGCCACCACAGGAAGGCGAACAGAGCCGCGCTAGGGTTTCAAGCCGCAGTGCACACAGTGAGTGGACACGTCACAGCATAACGGAGAACTAGGGAAATGAGCCCCACTAGATGGGCATCTTCGTCTGTATAAAAAGTTACAAGATCTTCATGAAAACACGCACTCTCTCCAGCAGGCTGGTGTGGAAGGTAAAGAGCATAAGACAGAAACTGTGAAAATCTGGAAGTCGAGTCATGGGACAAAAGAAAACGGCCCTAAACATCTGTACATGTTGTTTCGTATTAGTAAAGTCTGATTGTAAATGGGATCTTAACATTTAACTTGTGCGCATTATTTTATTTACGAATGTCTCTTGTCCTTATCCTCTTAACTGAAGGGCCTTGGAAAACATTTGACCTAGAGGTGAAAAAAATAGAAACACGTATGGATGAAAGCAAATAATCATTTCAAGAGATAAATTGGCTTCCGTGATTAAAACATACTGTATATCCAGTGGTCCACCAAAGGTTTTAAAGATTTTACATTATTAACAGAGGCCTCACAGTGCGACTGAAGGCCCACGTAGACCCAGCTTAGTGGTGGTTAAATAAGAAGCTTCTAGAAGAGTCGGGGAGCCACAGGACCCACTGTTTGTGAAGAAGACACCCCCCTAATCTGGAAATGTGTCGCCCATCCCTCCGCCCTGAAGCAAGGTGATAAGATCCTGCTCTTGCAAAGTAAAGCAGATCATGTCATGTCGGCTTCCTACAGCAGGCCCCAGGTCCCGAATCAGTGACGCGATACCGGTCACAGCCACAGTGCTCTCATGTGATCGACGGCTCGTGGCAGGCCTTCCGTGCAGACTCCACAAACCGTGGCTTTACTGCGTACCTTTTCTAGAAGCCACACATATGCCAGAGTCGCTTGGGTGCCAAGTGCTCCGCTCTGGGCTCCCACCAGGCAGGAAGGGTTCTTCTGAGACCCACTGGGCACTGCTTTCATCTCTGGGCAGAGAACACAAAGGTGGATTTCACCACCACCTCTGAGTTTCAAATGCCTTAAAAAACAAAACGAAACAAAAAACTATAAAAATATTAGATTCCACTGTCTGGAAAGAACAAGCAGCTCAGTGTTCCATGACTTTGCTCCAGAAGGGGCTCCCGAATGAGAGGAAGGGCTGTGGCCCCTCCTGGGCCTGAAGTAGACAGGATTTCTGTCTGGACGGTTTAGGAGAAGGGCACGGAGAACCCTCTTTCAAACGTCTCAGACTCTGCACAGTTGAACACGGTACGCAGGACCTTCGACCTGCAGGTGCTCGGGGCTGGGGCAGCTGGGGGGCAGCTGGGGGGCAGCTGGGGGAGCTGGATGGTGCGGCCATGGGGATGTGCGGCTGGCAGCGGCGTCCAGTTCGGACTGGTCATTGTATGTCCTTATATGGCGCAGACCTGGGTTCATGAAGCTAAAGGGCTCTCATGTGCTTAAGACTGCCAACACGAAGAAAGGCTCATTGAAAGCTGCCTTTCCTGGCAAATAAGCCCCAGCCGGCTGCACCCCAGGACCACCCGAGGACTCGCCTGTGGGTCGCCAGAAAACGTCCTTGGACTCACAGTGTGCCAACCTTCGGTCGAGCTCTGACATTTAGCACTCTGTGGGACTTTGCAACGCATCATTTCGGTTCTTGCTTGAATTTGTATGTGCTTGGCTTTACTCCATTGGTTTTGGGTTTCTTCTCGCTGGCTATGGCGGTGGGGACACAGCTGCTCGCTCTGCCCTTCTGCTTCAGGCCCGCGTGAGCCTGCGTTCTGGCCGCCCCGACGGGGGTAGCGGAGTCGCGGGGGGTCGCCCCCTGCGCGGGAGCCCTGGCGACGCCACTGTCACCGCAGGGCGGGTCCCAGCGCTGGAGTCTGGGGCTCTTATTGACTTTCTTTCTCTGCTCTTCCGTCCTTGCATCGAGGGCTGGCTTCTGAGAACTCGGCCTGCTGGCCCGAGGCGCACGGAGGCCTTTGGCTGTGTCAAACGCGTAACAGGACGGTCGGGCTTCTTCTGGGTGTAGCTCCTTCCTCCGGGAAGGGCCCGGAGCTCCCGGCTTGCAAGCCCCCTCCTGGGGAGGCCTGGCTGCAGCACTGGCCACCAGCTTGCTTCTGCCTGGGCTTTTCAGAGCCCCCGTGGACATGCCAGGGACGGTGGGAGGCTTGGCTTTGGCGCTCTTCCCCTTCTCACCTTGGACGGTCTGCATCTGCAGCCACTCGAGCTGGACCAGCCTGTCGATGTACCTGGCGAGTGGCCCTACAGCGCCGCAGCGAGCTGCGGGCCTGGGCTCGGTGCCGGGTGGCACGGCCAGGTCGCGGAGGTCCCAGGAGCTGAACGGGGCCGGCAGGAAGTCCGCATACTGGTAGGAGGGGCGCGCGCCGCCCCCGGCTTCAGCTTCGGCGTCTGACTCCAGGCCCGGGTCCGTAGCGTGGATCTCCTCCGCGCGCAGGTGCAGCTCCGGGGGCGCGCGCACCGACGGCAGCAGGGGCACCCGCTCCGAGTCGGATAGGTCGCTGGCGCTGTCCTCATCCTCGCCCACACCCTCCTTCAGGATTTTCATGCACTGCAGGTCCAGAAACAGCTCCTTCCCCGAGGCGCCCCGCCGCTGAGGGCCCGGTGGGCTCCTTTTGGGTTTTCCTTCTGGGAACCTGCTGTCCTGGAGTCCGTCCGCAGGAGGCTGGGAGGACACGCGGGGCACTTGGGATTGACTCTGCCTCTTTCCTGAAGGGTTTTTTGAACGTTGTACTTTATTCCAAGACGGGCCACCATTCATATTGCTGTAAGAAAGAAAACTGTAATTCTTAGTTCGTAAGACACAAAGAGGTCTGGCTGTGATTGAACAAGCAGGCTCCCCTGGCTGTGGCCGGCGCTGTCCCTGGGAGGGGCAGTGGGCCACCCTGGTCTCTAGTCAAGAAACAGTGCAGGGCACAGGGGCCAAAAGAAGTTGCACGGATTCAGTCTCATATCAAATAGTATCACTTCGGAAAAACACTGACATTTCTTAAAGTGCTTATAATTTTAGACCAGTCAGGTATACTTTAAAAAAACACCACCACCACCAGTTTGGAGAATATCTGTCCTAAACTCTCCATCTGTTCTGCTGTTGGTGAACAGTGTTTAATGACCCTAGTGAGTAAAAGCCATGGTTTCTTTCTCAAGGCTACTTTCCATGAAAAATAAACAAGGTGTAAAATGCAAGTTTTCTACAACTTAATCACTGATGAGTGGTGATTCTGAGCTCTTGAATCTAATCTAATCTAATCTTAATATGAAAGAGTATAGCACAGACAACCTGTACCTTTAATCAAAAGCTTACTAAAGTATTCTCAAATAGGAAACACATTCAGGAAAACTTTAAAAGGAGAGAGAAAAAAAATATCACAGGGTGCCATAAAGCAGAGCATGAATGAAAGCAGGATTACTGCTGTCTTGCGAATTGTGCAGAAAAGGGAATGATGACTAGGAGAGCAACTGCCCTCCCCCACCCTGCCCAGCGATTTACTCTGAGGGAAGATCTTCTACCAGAGTTGAAAATACTTTCTTTTCTGTGTATTTACCCAAAACACAGCATCTCACTAGGATTCACAATACCTCTCAGGAACCCAAGTCAGGTAGGGTAAAAGCAAATGAGTGTTAATATGCTTTCTGGAAACCTCAGAGGTTCACTGGTCCTGTGGTTTCTACCACAGTAAGCAATCATTTGAAAATACGTGATTTCTTAATAAATATGAAAGGTGTTGAATCATGGCCAACAAACTAACACATGCTCAGTATATGTTGAAGAAATGGAACTCATTTGGAACTCATAACCAATCCTGTTATAACTCTTGTTGACTCTGTCAGTGTACATCAATAAAAGTGATTATCAGGATCCTTTTTATAAAAAAGGAAACAGTCATAGAAGGGTAATTAAGTGGCTTAACCCAAAATGATAGGTTCTGCTAATGGTGGCAGAATTATGACCTCTGGAATTCTTACTAACTCATAATGTTTAAAACCACTTTGCCAACTCATTTCTGTTGCATAAAAAATGTAAACACAGATTTCTTCCCCACAGACATTTTTTTTTTTTCCAGCCACACATATTTGGCCTGGAGAACTGGTATCATGTGCCTTTTGCAAGATAAAGCAATTAAAATCATTTACCTGCTTTTCTGATGAGACTTCGTCACCCTATTCCCTTTCTTGAAAAAATCAGATGGCTGATCATCTTCTAGGGTTTGACAGACTGTCTAAAAAACAAACATGCTTTTAAAAATAATAATTTAGATAAGATAATAAATTCAATAATTTAGATAAGATAACAAATACTGTGACAACACACACACAACACAACAGCAGAACAGATCTAATAAGGTTTTCCCTCAGAATTTACATCACCTTTTCTGTCGTGCTTGAAATATTCTTGCTCAGTGTGTTTGCAGATGATGACAGCTGGGGAAGTGACTTCTTTATTCCTCTTATATTTGGAAAGGAAGACTCACCACCGGAACTGGAAGCAACAGAACCCTGTGGGTAAATATGGATTGCAAAGGGTCCCGCCCCCAGTACTGGGCTGGCTTGCACTGGTTTGTTTCGAAATATTTGCATAGTATTGAAATGGGGGGGGTACTGCCTTCTGTGTACAGTTTCATCTTTTTTGCTTGTTTGTTTTTCACAGTGGATATTAGATACAAAATCACACAGCTATAAATGTTGCGTATGGAATCCTTCCCTCTCTTCTTATACACACAGACACACACACACAGACACACACACACACGAGCCTCCTCAGAAATGTGTGGGGCTAATTAATGATTAAGATTGGGTATTACTCCAATCTCCCATGCCCATTCATTCATTCATTCATTCAACAAGTAATTACAGGAGAGCCTTGAAAACGGCCAGGATTAGGCACACATCCCAGCTGTCATGGAACAACCACTCTATTGGGGAAGCTCCCCTTTAATTCTCCCGCCTTCGGGATCACATCAGTGCATTAAAAGACCGTCAGTATAGTAATTCAGATCATAAAATGTTATCTCTGTGAAATTCCATTGATTTGTATCAAGAATGCTGCTTTCCCTGATCTTGAGTGGGTGGCCTACTAAAAGGGCCCTGATTTGAAAGTGAATACTTTCTTCCACGACACCCGGCACCTCCGTAAAATAGACAAGAGGTGGGGTAGAAGACTTTTTTCTTCCTGAAACTCTGCTGTATTACTTCTCATCAGCGCCTGTGCCTTTCAGCCAGGGCACACAGGCTCTCACAATTAGTGACTTACACCATCAGCAGGCTTGATTTATGTTAGATGTAGAGAAGGTTCTTTACTGGGCCAGCCCTCCATCAGTCGTTTGGTTTTCCTTCTGCTTTGTCCCCCGGGACGATAAAAAGGAACCTTCTACGATGGCTGGCCCCGTACTGCTGTCTGGGGGCGCGTTTGCACCTTCCCCAGTGCATTTCACCTGGCACGCTCTACAGGTAAGCGGCGGCGTTTTCGGGCCATTACAGAATGAAATAGGAGAAAATTCTTGCAGGGGGCCTGCATCCTAAGATGCAGAAAGCAAGCTCGCGGTTTCCCTGGTGGCTCGCGCCCGCAGCGGAACAAAGCTAAAGGTCTGAGACTCTGGCTACAGAAAGGCTTCCCCAGCGCCAGCGGCCGATTAAGGGCAGCCGCGTAATTCATCACAGGGCATTAACTCCGGTTCCCAGGTCTTCGGGCCCCGCGCCAGGAGACGGACAGGGCAGCACCGCCCCCTCCCCACCCTCCGGGGAACTGGCTGGCGGTCCGGGCGGCAAAGCATTGTGGGTGATGTGTGGTGGGACGCCAGCCCCTTGCGCAGCGAGGCTCCCTCGGTCTGGCAGGGGCCCCAGGGTGCAGGGCAGACGTCCAAGGAGCTGGCTAGCCTACAGGCTTCCAATTAGCCGGGGGCCCGCTTCTGGAAAGGCCGATTGATGCGCACCCCCCAACCCGGTGACCCAGAAGTCCAAGGGCCCGCAGCATGCATCTTTCTCGTCCTCGCTGGTGCAGACACAGGTCTGCGATCGATAGGCGCAGGGACCCGGCAGATGCAGACAGAAATTGATCAGACCTGTTCGGCGATCGCCGAGGACACGTGACGAGGCCGCCAGGCAGCCTCCCCGGCGCCGGGCGGGGAGGCCGGACTGCGGCGCGCTGCGGCAGGCCAGGGGAGGCGGCGGCGCGCAGGGCTCCCCGGCTGCGCGGGGCCGGCGGGGCCGGCGCGCGGCGGCGTCACGAGGGGCGGGGCGCAGGCTCGCCGGGAAGTTGCGCCCCGACAAGTTGCAGCCATGTAAGTAACGCCGCGGCCGGGAAGGTGGGAGGGGCTGCGCGGCCCGCGTCCCCCCGACCAGAGCCTCGGAAGAAGCCGAAGGGAGGCGCCACCCTGCGCTCCCAGGGAGGGGGGGCGCGGAAAAGCCTCCCCCCGGAGAAAGCACTCATCTCTCGGCTGACGATCTCCTTTCTCGCTGCAAGAAGCGGAAGACCTGCGCCAGGACTCGGGGGGCGCGGCGGCGGACGGGGGGAGCGCACAGCCGGCCCCAGAGGCTCCCTGCGGACGGCGGTTTTCGGCGGACACTAGGGAATTCTGAGCCCGACGGGGACCCCGAGGTAGCGAGCTCCGGGTCCGGAGGCTGCCCCTCGGTTCCGGCTTCCTGTCGCCCGACGGCTAGCCGGGCCATGTCCGGAGGCTGGGGTTCGGCGGCCCTGCCCCCCGCCCCGGGGTCGCGGAAGCCCGCCCCGCGGAGCCTCAGCTGCCTCTCAGACCTGGACGGCGGCGCTGCCCGGGAGCCACGGCCCTGCAGGCCCCCCGGGAGCCCGGGCCACGCGCCGCCTCCACCCCCCGAGCCGTCCGGCTGCGACCCCCGCCTCCGGCCCATCATCCTGCGGCGGGCGCGCTCGCTGCCCAGTTCCCCCGAGCGCCGCCAGAAGGCTGGGGGCGCGCCGGGAGCCGCGTGCCGGCCGGGCTGCAGCCGGCAGCTCCGCGTACGCTTCGCCGACGCGCTGGGCCTGGAGCTGGCGCAGGTCAAGGTGTTCAATGCGGGCGACGACCCGTCGGTGCCGCTGCACGTGCTGTCGCGCCTCGCCATCAACTCGGACCTGTGCTGCAGCAGCCAGGACCTGGAGTTCACCCTGCAGTGCCTGGTGCCCGACTTCCTGCCGCCCATCGAGGCCACCGACTTCAGCGAGCGCCTGGGGCGGCAGCTCGTCTGTTTGGAGCGCGTCACCTGCTCCGACCTGGGCATCAGCGGCACGGTGCGTGTGCGCAACGTGGCCTTCGAGAAGCAGGTGGCGGTGCGCTACACCTTCTCAGACTGGAAGAGCGCGCATGAGGTGGTGGCCCGGTGGCGCGGGCCCGCGGGCGCCGAGGGCACGGAGGATGTGTTCGCCTTCGGCTTCCCGGTGCCGCCCTTCCTGCTGGCGCTGGGCTCGCGCGTGCACTTCGCGCTGCGCTACCGAGTGGCGGGGGCCGAGTACTGGGACAACAACCATGGCCACGACTACAGCCTCACGTGCCGCAACCACGCCCTGCACATGCCTCGTGGGGAGTGCGAGGAGAGCTGGATCCACTTCATCTGAGGGTGGCCCGGCCCGGCCCGGCCCGGCCCCAGCGGTTCCCTAGCCGGTCTCTCCCGTCCCTGCGGTTGCTCTTCCTCATACCCCACCGCCAGCCCGAGTCTTCTCACTTCACTTCCCGCTGCAAGGTCCCTGGGCGGTGGCCCTTCCCATCTTCTACTTGAAACATCTGTGTCACTGGGTCTAAAAAGTAGCCCCAGGTGGCCGGAAGGCCGAGTCTTAGAACGCGCTGGGGGAGGGTGCTGGGTGGGCGGATGCATGGCTGGGTCGGCCCTTCCGGAGAGAGCCCGGGTGGGGAGGGTGGGGTGGGTTGGTTGGTGGGTTTTTTGGAAAGGCCGGCATCCTCCTGCTGGGAAAGCCTGTGGCTTTTTGCATGTGTTCTGACCGGGTCTCTGTAAATGTAGCTGTTATTTATGATCATTGTGATGTTGGAACATTTTACCCTGATTGGATGCCTTCTCAAGAACATTCTGGATTTAACAAGCTAAAAAATAAGCCCTGTGTGTCTGTGCCCATTGCAAACAGAATGTTCGGTGTGACCCCCATCGTGGTCCCTTGAGGCGTTTCTGCCCTGGGACATGGAAAACCTGAGACTAGGTTGCTTGCCAATGTCTGTAGACTTCTAACAGTGGGAAACTATTAATAGGCAAGAAATTTATGCCTCATCAGTCATCATACAGCCATTCCTGGGAGTTCAGGCTGCCCTGGTTAGGCCATGTGTCTTCTACATCAACAGCCAAGGAAGGGGGGAAAGCTGGACTTTCAAAACTAGCAAAACAGCCCCTTCTCTTGCAGTCTCGCCTCCCCCTTCCTCTCTTTGATAATTATGTATCTGCATGTTATCAGGCTATTCTGTTTAGGTTTGAGACGACCTAAACATTTTAAGAAATTCTGCCTTAAGTTATTTCAATTTTCAGGCACTTCTATGGAAAAATTTCAGGCAACAATGCCCTTTGCAATTACCTTTTTGATGACTAAGGTGACTCCTTTAATGTCTGCTTAAGTGTCAGAAAATTCCAGCGGTCATCCTTCAGAAGTCAGATTATCAAGTGGAACTGGCAGGTGTTTTTATCAGTAGCTGGAGCCCTGCAGGAAAAGTCATCAGTATTTATACTTTTTAATCATTTTAAAATGTATTCATATTTTCCCAGTTTTATCAGCTACCTGCCAACTTTATTGTTTGTGCCTTCAGACAGGAGAGTTTCTAACATTGTCTGGACTTTCCCCACCTCCCCATTTTAAAAATGTTAAATGCTTTTCCTTCTTTGTTGTTTATCTCTAACCAGGAAGTCAAAGCCTTTGTGCCCTGCTGAATGCCAGGATGACTTAAAACTCCCAGCGAGCTGCCGCTGATTTCTTTTGGTGCTGAGCGGTGGTCTCTCTGACAGCAGGTGCTAACACTGAGGTGTGGAAACCCAGCCAAGATGAACAAGGCCTCCAACTTGGGAAGTTTGGTTCTAATACAGTTGAAACCAGTGTCATTAATTTGTGATAGCTGTCACCAATGAATTGACTCTCAATTTTTGAATACTTATTGACATTTGTCAAATCGCTATGTAAACGATGTGTTTTGCCTTTTAACCAATTTGTTTTATAATTGCAACTTATGTGTTTCTAAAATTCAAAGAAGAGAGGTCGCTTTCTTTGATACCTTTTGATAATAAGAACACTGAATTTTGATTTAAAGTGTTGTAATTCAATAGAACAACCTTTGGCTACTAGCACTGTGCACTACATTGACATGCAAGAGGGACAGAAGCCTATTTCCATTTCCTGCTGTTTAATTAACTGTCCAATTAGGTCACCAAGCCTCTGAGAGCCTTAGCTGTTGTGTCCTTGGCCCAAGCCCAGACTGCAAGACAACTGTCCAGAGCATTCAGGTATAAGAGTTAGAGCTGTCAAATGTATTGTTGTGTAAAAGGCATGTAAAGAATCTTATCCACGTGAAAGTCACTTGTCAAAAAGGTTCTGCTCATGGAATATACAGTAAATGTTTTATCTTCGATAGTAAGAGAACCTCAACGTGCCTTTAAAAAAATCAACATTTAAAAATGTAAAAAATTAAATATACCTGCCTATTTGATAAAGAAGTTGATAAAGTTTAGCTTAAGGAGAACTTTCAGATCCTGAAACAGTTATATTGCTTAAATTTTAAAATTTTGCAGTGGATTGTGCAATTGTGGGGCTGTCGCCCCAAACATATTTGAAGGTCACTTAAGATTATTTCACTCAAGCCTCAATATTAAAGTACGTGCATAAATTGCTATCTGAGGTGTGTTTTTCTTATCTAATTATAGAAACAAGACTTTAGAAACTTCTTGTTTAAGTCATTTCATACGTAAGTCTTACTCTTTCTAAAACACTATCAGATTTAGTGCCTTGCCAAAAAAGGGAAAATTGTAGGACTGCCCCTCCGCCTTAGGAGCACAGTTGTGTATGTCCTTGAGAAACAAATGTGGTCTCTTAGGTCGGGTCCGTGTTAACATCTGATGCAAGTTTGAAGGGAGTGTAGGGTGTGGGAAAATGATTCTTTCAGTGCTTACTGAGTTCTGTGTGTGGAGTAATGAGTGGCTCTCTGCCTCCCCCCCCCCCTTGTGTCCCTCACCCAGCACAAAGCCTTGCACTTCGGGGAAAGAAACTAACATGTACTGTGCCCTCATTCTTATTGGCTTGCCTCAGTGATAGTGATAGGTACTGCATGCAGAGGATTTCGTTGAACTCTGAAAATTACCTGATAGATAATGCCCCTGCTTTCTTAGCTGACGAGAATGAAGCTCAGAGGGGTTTCAGCCATTCTTCTGAAGACCCCCAGCTGGTAAGCCTCCCGGTCAGCCTTCAACCCAGACCAAAGTCCACCTGCTCTGCCCTGTAACAGGAGGTGTTTGTGAAATTTAATGGGAAACCCAGTTATGATTGATCGATAAGGTTTTCCATCTAACAGCGTACCCTAAAACCCTACTTAAGAACAATTCAATTAAGATGATCGCTTTTATCTTCCATGTGGTCGCGTACTAAACCCCGTGCTTGCCCGATCCTTGAAACAACAAAGCATCCTTATTTTTCTTCTCCACTACAAGGTGGTAAGACCAGAGATCGGGACGTGACTTCCCAAGTGCTTGTCTGCTGGTCCGTTTCGGAATTGCTTCCTATTTCGCACAACAAGCATCCGTTGATCTTATCATTTAAACTGATAACTTAAGTGAAAATGCTCCAAAAAGCCTGGGGAAACAGTTGATGATTGTGCTCAGTACCACGCCTTCAGGGCCTCAACCTAACGTCCCCCTAGGGTCTGCGGTTTGGCCGGTGAGGGCAGCAAACCCTGGCACCACTTGCATCTACGACACTGGAGTGGGGCGTGTCCCCGGTGGGCGTGACCCACAGGTGGGCGTGGCCACAGGTGGGCGTGGCCCGGTGGCACGTGGGCTCCCTCGGGGGAGTCGGGCCCTCGCCCGCGCTCTCAGGGTTCGCAGTTGTGTCCGGGTCCCCGCGACCCCGTCACGCCGTCACCGTCCAAGGGGCTGGTGGGCAGCCCAGAGGTCTCCCGGGGCCGCCCACGCCCTGCTAGCCGGCGTCCTGCACGGCGGCGAGTGGGGGCACCCGGCGTCCGCACCCGGGGAGGGCAGTGCCGGCCGGGTAGGGCCGCCGTCGCCTCCTCTGGGGCGGGGGCCGGGGCAGTGGCCGCAGCGCGCAGTCCCCTTACCCTGCCCCGCCCACCGCGGCGCCCCTGCCTCGGGCCTCGGCGACTCCTGCGTCACCGTCGGGTGCTAGGGGTGGAGCCTGAACTGCGCGCGGCGCTGATTGGACGCGCTTCCGAACGCACGCGGCGCTGATTGGTCGGATGCTTCCCGCCCTCCGTCGGCCGCCTGAGGAGCCGAGGCCGGAGACGCGACGCGAGGCTGCGGCCGTGGCGGCGGCTTCCCGGGCCGGACGGGGGAGCTTCTCCCAGCCGCAGGTAGAGCCGGGCGCCGGGCCGGGCCTCCCTGACGGTGGGGCTGCGTGGCTGGGGGCCGTGGCGCCGGGCCGGTCTCCGGGAGCAGCGGGTGGGCGAGCGGGGGGACGGCCGGCCCCTGACGGTTGAGGCGGAGCCGTTGTGGAAACGGCCGCGGCGGCGCGGCGGCGAGGACGACTCCGGCCGGCCGAGCAGCGCGGGCCTCGCGCCGATCGCCGGGCAGGCAGGGGCTGGGTCCGCAGTACGCGCCGGGCGGCGGGCGCGAGCGGCGGGCGGTGGGCTGTGGGGCGGCGCGGGGCCGACGCGCGGGGCAGACCCCGCGGCCGCCTCAGGTGAGGAGAGTCCAAGCCCCGCCCCCTGCCTTCTCGGTTGGCTGGGGCGGCGGGGCGGGGCGGGGCCTGCGGGGCGGGGCGGGGCCTGCGGGGCGGGGCGGGGCCTGCGGGGCGCCGGCTCCCACCTGCGGCGGCCGGGCTGTCTGCCAGCGCGGCGCTGGGGGCGCTAATGAGACGGGTGCGTGCGCGGGGCTCCGCCGCGAGGTCGCGGCTGTTCGCTGAGGCCGCTGGCGGGTCCCTTCTAGGGAGGGGCGAGGGCGCTGCTCCTCCTCGGTCCCCGTCCCCGGCCCCTGTCCTTGGTCCTGGTCGGCCTCCGGTCCGTGCGTGCACGTGAGCGGTCGGTGCGGGCTGGAGCGCGCGCCTTGTACTGACCCGCGGGGCTTTGGGGCCAAGGGTGCCCTCCTGTGGGGTTGCCGGGGGGTCTCCAGGCCCTGGCCTGTGTCTGCCCGCGTGCGGACGGTCCGCCCTCCCCGCGCGCGCTGGGGCTGCGTTGGGAATGCGCCCGGCGGAAGCGGGTCGTCGTGTAAACGGTGTTTCCCTCGCGGGTGTCTGCGCCGCTTCCGGCCCGCGGCCTGATCTCCGCCCGCCCAGGTCTTAACCTCTGGGGCCTGAGACTGGGCTCCACGGTGGAGGCGGGGCCTACTTTAGAATGGTTCTTTCCTTGAAAAAGAACAAAATCTTAAGAGATTGGGAGGGAACATGAGTTAGTAATGAACATTGGTCTTAAATACCATTATTTAGCTAATCCTGAAACTGTTTGTCGTAATTAAACTTAGGAAATGTTCTTGTGGAAGCACTTAGTCCCCGCCCTGGTGTTTCCTTGTCCTCGGCCGGGCGGGGTCCGCGTTGTGCGCCCGCCGAGTGCCCGCCGTGTCCGCGGACTTAGGCCCGCGCGAGTCGCCGGGAGCGGCCGCTGACCTCAGCCGCCCTGGGCGCCTGCGCAGGCGCCGCGCACTAAACTGCTGCTGACTCCGCCGTGGCCCGTGTTCCGGGGCGCTCCGACTGGACGTGTGACCCTGTTAGCAACGGTGCCTCGTTGTGCTCCACTCGGGGAGCGATTTCGCAGGGAATCGTTGTCTTCTCATTCCTGAGCGCTTCGGCGGTGCGAAGCGTAGAGACAGTCGGCAGTGTCGGCGCGATCTACCGCCTTCTCCGGCCGCGCTGGCCTTGTTTGGGCCTCCGCCCCCACGTACAGATTTATAAAGATCCACTCATTTATTCCAGGGAGAGCGAGAGAGCGCTGTAGGGGGGGGGGGGGGGGCTCTCAAAGCCGCCTCCCTGCTAGGCACGGAGACCCCTAAGAGGGCCTCGGAACAGGACCCATGAGATGGCAACCGACGCTGAAACCGGGAGCCAGATGCCCGCTGGCTGCCCCCCGCGGGCACCACAACTGTGTTTGAACCGGGGTCTTCCAGCATATACAACAACAGAGTAGTGTGGTTAACTGAAGTTGAGCCAGAAAGAGGTTTCTCTGGGGCCTGAAGGTTGGAGGTCCCGGCATGAGTGTCTGTGTGATGCTTGTAGGAGTCGCTGGCGGGGGGTGGACTCTAAGGGAACAGAGGATTCTTGTGTTCTCCTGGATAAAAGTGGGTGTGTGGGGGCGTGACAGAGACCAGGAGGTACAGAGTGGTGCTGTTTTGGTGCTTTGTGCTTTCCATGTCTTAAGTCCTTCTGTATTACAAAGTCCTGGAGACAGCCTCCTGCTCTCCCTTCTAGTAGTTTTTAAACATGACTTACTACACTGCGTAATGAATGAATCTGTAGTTTCTTTTTGTGAATGTGGGAAATAGAGGTCTGAATTTTTTTTTTCATATGGTGAGTCAGTTTTCCTAATACCGTTTATCAACTAGTTTACCTATTCCCCTCTGATTTATAAAGCCTTCTGTATGCATGAACTTACATGTTTGGGTATGCATTTGGACTCTCTTCTGTCGTATTGATCCATTTATTTCCTATTAACACTTTTTTTACCATTGTGTCTTTGTGACATTTTTAAATATCAAATAGGATTATTCTTCCATTTTTTACTTTATTTTTAAAAAATTAAATTCCAGTATAATTACTGTACAGTGTTTTATTAGTTTTAAGTATACAATATGGGGATTCAGCAGTTCTACACATTACACAGTGCTCATCACAATAAGAGTAATCTGAATTACTTTTTTACTTAATTACTTTTTTACTTAATTATTTAATTACTTCTTTACTTAATTACTTCAGAGTAATCCTAATTCTTTTCATATATTTCACCATCCCTGTACTCTCCTTGCCTCTGGTAAGCAACAGTTCTCTAGATTTAAGAGTCTGTTTTTGTTTATTTCTTTTTTTGTTTATTTCTTTAATTCCACGTTCGATTGAGATCATGTGGTATTTGTCATTCTCTGACTTATTTCAGTTAGCATTATACTCTATAGGTCTATCCATATTGTTGCAAATGCCAAGATTCCATTCTTTTTTATGGCTGAGTAATATTCCATTATGTATATACACCCTCATCTGTGCCATTCATTTATTGATGGATACTTGGGCTGTTTCCATAAATTAGCTACTGTAAATAATGCTGTAGTAAACTATAGGGATGCATATATCTTTTGAAATTTGTGTTTTGCATTTGGGTAGATAACCAGCAGTGGAATTACTGGATCATATGGTAGTTCTAGTTTTACCTTTTTGAGGAACATCTGTACTGTTTTCCAGAGTGGTTGCACCACTTTCATTCCCATAAGCACTGCACAGAGGTTCCTTTTTCCCCACATCCTCACCAACAGTTGTTTCTTCTGTTGTTGATTTTCACCATTCAGATAAGTGTGAAATGATATCTCATTGTTATTTCGATTTGTATTTCCCTGATACATGATTGTGAGCAGCATTTCATGTGTCTGTTGGCCATCTGTATGTCTTCTTTGGAGAAATGGCTGTTTTTGTCTTGTGCTCATTTTTTAAATTGGATTTTGTTGTTGTTGAGTTGTATAAGTTCTTTATGTATTTGAACACAACCCTTACCAGATATGTCATTTGCAAATATTTTCCACCATTTGATAGGTTGTCTTTTTGTTTTGTTGACTGTTTTCTTTGCTGTGCAGACTTTTTATTTTTATGTCATCCCAACAGTTTTTTTTTATTTTGTTTTCCATGCCTTAGGAGACCTATCCAGAAAAAGGTTGCTATGGCTGATGTCAGAGAAATTACTGCCTGTGCTCTCTTTTAGAATTTTTATGGTTTCAGGTTTCACATTCAGTTCTTTAATCCATTTTGAATTTATTTTTGTGTATGGCATAAGAAATTGGTCTAGTTTCATTGTTTTGCATCGTGGCTGTCCAGTTTTCCCAGCACCATTTGTTGAAGACACTGGCATTTTCCCATTTTATATTCTCGTCTCTTTTGTCATAGATTAATTGACCATATAATTAATCATGGATTTATTTCTGCACTTTCTGTTCTATTGATCTATGTGTCTGTTTTTGTGCAAGTACCATACAGTTTTGATTACTATAGCTTTGTAATATATCTTGAAATCTGGGACTATGATACTTCCAGTTTTGTTCTTTTTCAAGATTGATTTGGTTATTTAGGGTCTTTGTGGTTCAATCAAGTTTTAGGATTATTTGTTCTAGTTCTGTGAAGTGTGATTTTGGTATTTTGACATGTATTGTTTTATAACTATAGGTGGCTTGGGTAGTATGGAGATTTTAACAATATATTTTCTCCCAGCCCTAATAGCATTCCATTTATTTGTGTCATCTTCATTTTCTTTCATCAGTGTTTTATAGTTTTCAGAGTGCAGGTCTTTAAGTTTATTCCTAGGGATTTTATTATTTTTGGTGCAATTTTGAATGGAATTGTTTTCTTAATTTCTCTTTCTGCCACATCATTATTACTGTATAGAAATGCATCAGATTTCTGTATGTTGATTTTGTATCCTGTGACCTTACTGAATACATTTATCAGTACTGGTAGTATTTTAGTGGAGTCTTTAGGGTTTTCTATGTATGGTAGCTTATCATCTGTAAATAATGAGATTTTTATTTCTTCCTTACCAAGTTGAATTCCTTTAATTTTTTTTTTCTTTACTGATTGCTGTGGCTAGGACTTCTAGTACTGTGTTGAATAAAAGTGGTGAGAGTAGACATCCTAATCTTGTTCCTGATCTTAGGGAGAAATCTCTCAGTTTTTCACCATTGAGTATGATGTTAGCTGTGAATTTTTCATATATGGCCTTTATTATGTGGAAATATGTTTCCTCTAAAACTCTTCACTTTATTTTTGAGTGGTATTTTTGCTGGCTATAGAATTTATTTGTAGTTTTTTCTATCAGCACTTTGTAATTTCTTCCTTCCTCTCTTTTTTCTCTCTTTCTCATTCCTTCTTTCCTTTCCTTCCCTCCCTTCCTTCCCTTTCTGGTGTTTTGTTTTGTTTTGTTTTAATTTGCTTTTTTTTTTATTGTGTTGTGTTAGTGACCATACAGTGCATCATTAGTTTTTGATGTAGTGTTCCACGATTCACTGTTTATGCACCACACCCAGTGCTCCATGCAATACATGCCCTCCTTAATACCCACCACCAAGCTCACCCATCCCCCCCAACTCCCTCCCCTCTAAAACCCTGAGGTTTTTTTCTCAGAGTGCACAGTCTCTCATGGTTCATCTCTCCCTCTGATCCATCCCCCCTTCACTTTTCCTTTCCTTCTCCTAATGTCCTCCATGCTATTCCTTACGTTCCACAAGTAAGTGACTTTCTTCTTAGCACTTTGTGATTTCTTATAGTGTCCTTGTCTGGCTTTGGTATCAGGATAATGCTCACTTATGTAGTGAGACTGGAAGTATCCCAACTCTTCTGTTTTGGGGAAGAGCTTGAGCAGCACTGGTTTTAGTGTTTGGAAGAATTTACCAGTGAAGCCATCTTGTCCTGGACTTTCCTGTGCTGGGAGGTTTTTGATTACTGATTCAGTCTCTATATTCATGACTAATCTGTTCAAATTTTCTATTTCTTCATGATTCAGTGTTATATTTCTCTAGTTTATATGTTTCTTCTGGGTTTCATTTCTTCTAGGTTGTCCACTTTATTGACATGTAATTGTTCATTGTCTCTTACGATCCTTTATATCTTTGTAATTTGAATTGTAATGTTTCTTTACGATTTTATTTGAATCCTCTTTTTTTTATTAACTCAGCCAAAGATTTGTCTATTTTACTTTTCTTTTTAAATATCCAACACTTATTTTCACTGATGTGTTGTCTTTTCAGTCTGTCATTTGTTTCCACTCATATCTTTGTTATTTCCTTCCTTCCACTAATTTTGGCCTTACTTTTTTCTTCTTTTTCTAGTTCCTTGAGGTGCAAAGGTAGGTTGTTTGAGATCTTTCTTTTTTCTTTTACTGTAAGCATTTTTCACCATAACCTTATCTTTTAAAACTGCTTTTGCTGTATTCCATAGTTTTTTTGCTATGTTGCTTTTCAATATCATTTGTCTCAAGGTATTTTTTTTAAATTTCTACTTTGATTTGTTGGTTGTTCAGAAGGATATTGTTTTATCTTCATATAATTGTAGAATTTTTGGTTTTCTTCTTGTAATTGATTGTTAGTTTCATATCCTTGTGGTCAGAAAACATGCTTGATATGATTTCAGTTTTTTAAATTTATTAAGACTTGTTTTGTGGCCTGACATATGGTTTATGTTGAAGAATCTTCCATGTGTGCTTGAGAAGAATGTGTATCCTGCTGCTCTTGGATGGAATGATCTGTAGGTGTCTGTCAGGTCTGTCTGGACTAACATGTAGGGTAAGTCCAATCTTAAGGCACTTTAAAAAAGACACTGCTCTAAGTCTTCTGCTTTCATAGTTTTTGTTGGTCAGCTATCAGTTTGATTGATGCTACTTAAAAGTGATTTTTTTAAAACTCTCTGGCACTTTTAATGTTTTTGTTTGATTGTTAGCAGTTTCTGTGGTGCACCTGGATATTAGTTTTCTTTTTTGGTTGGGGAGTCTTACGACTTTTTGAATCTATAGTTTGATATCTTTTATTGGTTTGGGGAAATTCTTTCTCATCATTTCTTTAGGACTATTTCTGCCCCATTCACTGTCTCCAAGGATTTCAGTGACAGATACATAGGACTTCATAACTTATCCCCTGTGTTGTTCTGTCTCCTAGTTTCTCTCCTCATATTTTTGTTTACCTTTGTTTCTTTCTGGATATTTTTTTCTGATGTAGCTTCTATTTCTATAATTTTCACCTGTGTGTCTTTCCATTTTATTCTTAATAAATTTGTTATTGACTATTTTTGTTTTTAGAATTATGCGATTCTTTTTCAGATTCTCTGTGGCCTTCCTTACCACCCTAGTTTCTAGTTTCTAGTTTTCTGTCAAAGTTCTCAGTCTTTCTGAATAATCTTTATGTACACAGTATTTATAGTTACTTTAAAGAAAGTATCTGATAATTTTACCATCTGGAGGTCCTATGACCCTGTTAGTCTGGGCTACCTCTGCTATTCCTCATGTTTTCATAGATTCGTCCAAGTCTATGAATTATACTTTAATTATTGCTTTGGTTTCATCTTACAGTTTTGTATGTATACATATTCACTTAAATATTTAGTCATTTCCATCTTTTTTTATCTTGCAAAGGGACATATTTTTGTTTACAAGTATAGGGAAAGTTTGAAGCTATCTTTGTAGTTGATTTCTAAATTTATTGTGAGAACAGGGTATCTATTATGTTATTCTTTTGCATGCTTTGTTTTTGCTTTTGTGGGTTAAGATTTTCTCTTTTATTATTCAGAAATAACCTCACAGTGTTTGTAGATTTGTCTTCTTTGGTATTCAGTGGACTCTTTAAATTTGTGGATGTCCATTTTTATTTTGGGAAAATTCTCGGTTGTTATTCAACTGTTGCTACCTCACTTTTTTTTTTTTTTAATTTTTGGAATTCTTATTGAGTAGATATTGGAATGTCTGCATCTCTCCTATCTGAGATATGAAATCTCAGCTTTTTCTTGTATGCATTTTGTCATTTTATTCCTTTGTGATATTCTGTATTGTATCACCCAACGAATAGTTGCTCCTGCAGACAGCTACCCCCTTAAGCTTCAGGCTTATGACAATAGTGCCTGTAGTGGATGCTTAAAGTTCTAGGCTAGGTCGTTTCTCAGTAATCACCCTTGTGGTTGTTGACCTCCAGCCTCCAGTACGTATTTCTTCCCGCTGTATTTGAGATAATACTTTTCGTATCCTCCCGCCACCCCATTTTCTATCTAGGAAGCAAGCTTCTGTGTGTGTGTGTGTGTGTGTGTGTGTGTTAAAATCTTTTAACAGTGTGTGATACGACATTCTCAAACAGAACCAGGCTAAATTTCTATTTTCTGTGATGGCCTCGAGAGAATTAAGGAAAGAGTGAAGCCAAGTAAAAAATCGGCAAACCCGTACTTTGGAATTGGGGAAGCAAAGAGTGGGTCCCTGAGTTTCCAATATTTTCAGGATCAGAGCTCTCTGAGTCAGGCAAAATGACAGAATGACTCCTAGCTGTTTAGAGATCTTGGAATCATTGTTGGTATACTGGACTTCCCAGCTAGCCATGGGCCTGGAACTGCCCCATTCGTGTATCGGCCAGAGCAGACAAACACAACCAGATGGGGCATAATCACAGCTAAGCCCTGACTAGGTTTGGATGGAGCAGCTGGACTTCGCAGCCTCTCAGCTCTGGAGGCTGGCCTTGGTCATTTTCATCCCTTGCGATAACCCAACCTCCATGGTACTGATCTCATCATGTTTTGGATCCACTTACCTGTAGTTTGGCAAGGCTTTATTGTACTTTTAAGAAGGCATATAAGTGTAAATTACAAATAAAGTTTACCTTTGACAAATAGCAAGTTACAGTCGTGTGCAACTTACAATTCTTCCTCCCCAGGGAGCTGACAAACCCTCCCAGCGGAATCTTCCTCTCCCTCTCTCCCCTCACCACAGGCACAAATACACACACACTTGCAAGGAGGAATATACTTACTCCTAGAGATATAATCGTAAACAATGTTTCTTTTCTTTTTTTTTTTTTTCACATAAATGCCATTACACAGTATCATTTGGCAACTGTTTTTAATTTAAAATTGACTGCAAATATCTCAAACTCCGGTTCATCACTTATGTTTATGAAATTGATTATCATATACCACATTTTATTCATTCTTCACCTTCCCTCCCATTCCTAACTTCTTTCTGGATACTTTTGAATTTTTGCCACTCCAAACAGTGCTACAAAAGCATCTTTAGACTTGGCTCCTTATGCACATGGAACAAATGTTTCTTTGGGGATCAATTTTTTCCTCCTGGAGTTAATTGGAAAATATAAGAGATTTTTTTATTCATGCCTTTTGTCTGCCCGATATGTATGCCCTTACTGGCACTTAATTTCTCTGTTAGCACATCTGCAAGAAAGTAGACTGTAACTAACACCACTTGTTCTTATAACTATGTAGTCCTGTATTCATCTTGGGCTGATTAATTAATTGTCTCTCTGTGTTGGATTTCCTGGTGTTTCTATTATGAAGCTTTTCATAGTACAGATTATTTTTTAATTGTTCCAGTTATAATATCTTGAAAAGATGATATTTCTTTTCCTTTATAGATATAATGGCCAAATCACACTTAAAAATGTTAGATGCTTTTGTCATGATGGTAGGTGATGCAGGGGTGCCTGAGGGCTCAGTCAGCTAAGTATTTGCCTTTGGCGCAAGTGCTAATTTCAGGTCTTGGGCTCAAGCCCCACATTGGGCTCCCTGCTCCCTGCCTCTCCTCCTGCTCTCTTTCTTTCTCATATAAATAAATAAAATCTTTAAAAAAGAAACATGGTAGGTGTTGCTATGTGTTGATTTCCATTTCCATTCCTCTTTGAAGAGACAGTGTAGTTGGGTTTTCTTTTCCTTGTTCCACTGAATATTTGTCTGTTCTCATATATTCTACATGAGAATATTCTCTCTTTCTTAAATATTATGTTACTAGACCGGATTTCATTTACACATTAATTCCGTTGTATATTCTCCCCTTCTTAAATATTATGTTACTAGACCAAATTTCATTTACACATTAATTTAAGATTATTTTCTTCTTGTTCCTAAAGTTGGAACAAGTATAGCAGGAATCCCTAATGAGAGAGATCCAGGTTTGTATTTTTTCACTAACTAGTTTTGTGACCCTTTGACAAGACTTGCGACATTTATTTAAGTAATCTATAAGAAGAGAAGGCTTGAATACGTGATCTTCAGACTTTCCTCCAGAAACTTCCTTGACCAGATGCACCTGTGTAATTTCATAAACAGTGAGGAACTTGAAATTATTTATTGCCTTGAGTATAAGCACCAGTGCTTATTTATGTGTATTAAGATTTTGAACGATGAACATACAGAATAGATTATAAGATACTAAAAGCATATGTTTTGTTTTTACAGGTGTTTGTTTTGTCTTGCTGTTTTAAAATTAAGTCAAAATGCCCATAAGACCAGATCTCCAGGTTGGTAGTCCTAGATCAAAAAGAAGGAAGTATTTTAATTCCTAAAATCACTTTTGTTTGTTTATAGGTGTTAAATGCTGTATTTTTAGGAAAAATGAAGCTTGTTTTTATGAAATAGTCAAGAGTGGAATAATTTAAAATGTTACTCTTTCATTTTTTTAGTAGATTTGTTTTCAAAATCTTATTTATGAGGTATGAAAGATGCTGATTATTTACATATGCCTTTTATATTGAAAAGAATTATGCATGATTCATGTATAATTTATGTCTGGATATTTTTATGTCAGGGTCTAAAACTGTAAATACTTGGATTTTGGTAAAAAAAAAACTTAATGTATCTATTTAACATGTATGCAATTTACCACCAAGTGTGGTGATCAGATTATAGTATAAATATTCCTTATTAGTAATGTTATACCTTAGTAGTAAGGATGGTAGATTTTGTAAAGGTTATAAATGTATAACACAAATTATATATTTAATTCTTAAATTATATTGATACAGTTGCAAAACAGTGCTTTTATCTGTCTTTATGCATTTTTTAAAAACTATTTAAACCTCATTAAGAAATTGATATTCAGATGTGTTAGGGTTTTATCCATGGAATTAAGTATTAATTACTATAGAGTTTATTTTGTGTCTTTCATTAATAGGTTTCTTTTTTGAGCTGAACATAATGATGAATTTACAATAAAGGATATGAAGTGGAAAATTAGTAGACCATATATATATGTTTTATGTAGATTCTTGGTATTATGCAAGAAGCTTGATCTCTATCTCTGTTACTCCAAATTTAATAGTGGACAGCTTTAAAAAAATAAGTGAATTGATATAAGCTCTTTTGAGAATTTTCATGTGGCAATAATTGTTAAATTACTGAATTGCATAGGGTGACTAATTTTGGTTTTGATTCAATCTCTGTGCCATTAACTCTATTTCTCTAGCAGTTGGAAAAATGCATTGATGATGCTTTAAGGAAAAATGATTTCAAACCTTTGAAAACACTTTTACAAATTGATATTTGTGAAGAGGTGAAGATTAAATGCAGCAAGCAGTTTTTCCACAAGTTGGACGACCTTGTATGCAGGGTAAATACTCCTTTTTGTTGAATGATTGTTAAAATGATTGGATAGCACTCTTTCTAGGAAGAAACACTCCATTGGAAGAAATGAGTAAAAAGGCTTTGGCAAACTTGTTTACAGTTATAAAAATAAGTGCTCATTTTTTAAAAAAAATCTGGAGTCCCAAATAACGTATTAGACTTCTATTTTCTAAACACAGTATACAAAAAGTTATGTTTACATTGTGTTGCCACTATTAAATGTTACCTAAACTGAGGAAAAATAGTTTACCTATTTGAAGTTTGAAAAACTTTAAAAATCTATCAGCATATTGTTCATGTAATGGGGACAGTGCTTGGTGCTTTGAAAAATAAAAACAAATACACAAAAAATTATCCAAAATCCTGGACTTGATTTATTATATGTAAGGCATTTTTTATACCAGAGAAAAGGTGTAGTACTCCAGTATCTGAGATTTGTTATGGATCTAAAAGATTGAGTAAAAATTTATTTCGGTTGGTTAAATACATAGAGCTTTTTGGAATGAAAGGTAACTGATTCATTGTACCATCGTCTAAAGTTTCTTGAACTTATACAAATCTGCATATTTGTGCTGGGTTTCTCATTCACAGGCTGGGTGGCTTTGAGCCTTGCTTCTCTAAACCACACTTCTGTATTTGGCAATATGGAGATGATGGTAGTAGCTGACTTTCAGGATATGTGAGAATTACACGGTGCCAGTTCCACACTATTTTGTATTTACAGATGTTTAAATATATACTTTTTGTTTTAGGAACTTAATAAAAAGGATATCCAAGCAGTTTCAACAATTTTGGTTTCTTTTGGAAGATGTGGCAAAAATATCACTATATTGGGGCACGCCGGACTTACAACTATGATAAAGCAAGGACTGGTCCAAAAGATAAGTATAGAATGTGAAGTATTTATGTGAAGGGAAATAAGATTCAAAGTGTGTTTTCTAATAAATAAATGTTCAAAAAGTTGAAAAATAAATTTGGGGAGTTTACTTAAAACTTTAGGTAAAGTAAGTATTTTTGTAACCTGAGCTACACGTTACAAAGATAAAGATCAGAAAGATACCCTCTACACCAGGCTCCTTGAGGATCATGTGAATTTAAGGTCGCAAGACTCCCTGAGGCCTTTACTTGCTTTATTTTCTCTTATCTATTTACAGTCTAACTTTGTTTTTCTTTTTATATTGCTTATTATCTATTTCCCATGCTAGAATATAGAATATTGATTTTATTTGTTTTATTCATTTCTGTATACCTAGCACTGAGAATAGTACCTAACATGTAGTATATTCTCAAATATGTGAATTAATTAAAGTAGAATAACACCAAAACTTCTCAAATAGTAATAATGCCAAAACAACTTAATTTATGATGATTTATTTTCATTTATTAATGAATGTACCTGAACTAGGAATTTGAAAGGGGAAATCAAGGTCTTCTGCCTAGAATTAAGATTAGTTCAGCCATTCCCACCTAAACAATGGTAAAATACAGTAAGTTACCAAAAAATGAAAACAACAAAGATGTTTAAAAACATAAAACTTCTTTTTGTATAATACTGGAATTTTTATTTTTAATGTTTCTTTATTCCTAAGTTTACTGTTTATGCAAGGTAAGTACATGCTTAAAATTATTAAAATTGAATTCAAAGTAACTAATGTATACATTTCTTTTTTTACATGGTTGCCTGGTTTGAAAAATCAAAGGAGATTATTCTCAGCAGAGGAAATTCAAAAGATGAGGCAGTTATAAATATGATAGAAGACTTATTTGACCTTTTGATGGTAAAAATCACATTGATTAACCAATTTTACAAGCATGTGTTTATTTAAGATACAGTTTGGGGGCACCTGGGTGGCTCAGTGGGTTAAAGATACAGTTTGTGTTCTATATGTCCAGAGTCCAAAAGTCACCAACAGACTGGTTAGTGACTTGAGTGGATTAGTCTGCTCAGATTATATAAAGCACTTATCCTGACAAACACAATAAATAGTTAATAAGTTAAATAATTACATGGCGAATTCAAATGGGATCTGTTACTTTAATACTGTTTTTAATATCTACTACTGTATCAATATACTATAATGGTTTATAATACAAGATGATAAATGTTTCTTTTTTTTCAGGTCATACATGACACCAATGATGAAGGTATAATAAACATTTTCTTTCTTTTAAAATAATAATTTGCTTTTAGGGTTTTAGTATAATTTTGCAGTCTTCAGAGTATTGTCCTAATATTAGGAATCTAACTATTTAATTTAGGGATCAACAACCTTTTTCTGTAAAGGGCCAGATAGTAAACATTTTAAGCTTTGTAGTAGGACCAAGCAAAAGAAATCAATGATACTATATAGGTACTTGTATAACAAGAAAGAAAACAGATTTCCATAGAGATCTTGGTACAATTCAAGATACTACAATAATTGAGTACAGTGTTTTTGTAATATAGGTCAACTAATGAGACTAGCACTCTTTTGAGGCGATGACATTTCACTTAATTAAGGCTCAGAGTTAGTGTTTGCTCTTAACAGAACTGATTGCAAGCGTTCATTTTTTATGCTTATCTGTAATAAGATTTTATGTGAATTGCATTAGAAAATGTCTTTCCATGTAGATGATGCCACATACTGTTATCAGTTCATGATTTTTAATTGAACATGTTCATCGCTTGGAAAGCATTTATGGAATTGTATTAGATTCTTAGTATTTGCCTTGTAGAATGTCATTGCATCGCGGATGAATCACTTACAACGGAAGGCTGGTGGAAGCCCCTCAGCCGAACATTTAAATGGATTTTGAAATATGGAAATTTCCTTTGTACTTCATCCGTGTCCAGAAATGATGCTGGACCTGTAATTGGAACTTAGAAAAAAATGTACTCCTGTAAATGTGTGTGGGAATGGAGAACTGGCTCCTTGTTTTAATTTTTGACAATCTGGGAAATAGATAAAACAGTTCGTCATTATTGTGGTTCAGATAACCTTCCTTTCATTGAAATGACTTTAGTGAAGTAGAAGTTTCTCATATAAGAATGATTTTTGCCTTATGACTTTGGGTTGAATTCATTAAGAAATATAAACTCTATAGCCCATGCTAATTACTGAAGCCGTTTAGATACTCGCTAAATTCCTGAGAGGAGAATGAAAT